>NC_033797.1:109799431-109808594 GCF_001876935.1 Asparagus officinalis
CGGATGAGGTAGGACGCGCGCGGTCGGGGATTCGGGCGGCGAACTAGTGAAGAGGGAGGAGGAGTTGGGTTTTGGGTTATTTGAGTTTAAGGAAGAAGATGAACAGTAGCGATTTTTTTTTGTTTCTTTTTTTAGATGGCTGCAGAGAAGAAAAACAAAATTACTGCTAGGGTTTCACACCACAATCAAGTAAGATAATTTTCATTTTTATTCTTCAATATCTAATTTCTGATTACAAGAGTTCTTTAGTAGCAATTACAGATTTAGAATATCTTAATTCCCTCAAATCTCTCTCTCATAATCAGTTACAACTAATCAGCTGATTACTTACCAAATAAAATTCAAAATTCAAAATTTTGAAATTCAAAAATTTAAAATTCAAACTAATTATTACAACTGAAATCAAAACCATAATGTTTAAACATGGCGCCTCCTGCGCTGATAAACTCGGCGAAAATCTCGTGTACGCGTCCGGATGTCCTTATCATTCTTCCTGGGTGGAAGAGAACTCGACCCTGTCGAGTGTAAATCAAAACGGCTGTCATACTGCTCAAGAAGATCTGGATCCAGCCTCTGTAAGTCATCCCTGTCGAGCCAAGTATCATTGGACTCAGGTCATCCTTTCCAACGTACCAAGTACCCACGGATATCACCATTGCTAGTAGAAACAATGGTATCATCAATAATAGTATCAATGTCATGTGCTGTATATGTGGGTGATATCTAGAGAAGTGGAGGTAAAGGGGAGCTCTTAGAAATAGGCTTAAGGGTAGGCTCATCAACTAGTGGGTTGTCAGGGTTAAAATGAGGGCATTTGTACTCTACTAAATCCTCAATATTAAAAGTCGAACCAATATTAAAACCTTCGGGAAGGTCGAGAACATAAGCATTATCATTAATTTTCTTGAGAATTTTAAAAGGTCCTGCACTTCGCGCATGCAACTTTTTAACAGCTCCCGGAGGAAACCGTTCCGGATGTATCCGAACCATCACATATCACTAACATTAAATTCTTTAAACCTCCTTCTTAGATCTGCTCGCATTTTATAGTTAGCATTGTTGTCATTGATCTTCTTACTGATGTCTTTATGCAAGTCATGGATGCGAGATGGAAATGTAGATGCTGACTCAGATACTCTATGATGTGTAGACACGGGGACAAGATCTATAGGCTGTCTAGGTTTGTAACCATACACGACTTCAGCTGGACTGACACCTGTAGACCTATTAACAGAGTTATTATAAGTAAATTCAACAGTAGGCAGATGTTGATCCCAATTCCTAAGATTCTCACCAACTAGCGATCTCAATAGGTTACCTAAGCTCTGATTGACTACCTCAGTTTGACCGTCGGTCTGGGGATGAAAAGCCGTAGAGAATTGAAGTTTAGTTCCCATTTTGTGCCAAAGGGTTTTCCAAAAATAACTTGTAAATTTAACATCCCTATTTGACACAATTGTTTTTGGATGTCCGTGCAGTTTAACAACTTTGTTGAAGTATAGCTTGGCCACATGAGAAGCGTCGGAAGTTTTGAAGCATGGTATGAAGTGGGCCATTTTGGAGAAACGGTCCACAACAACAAGGACAGAATCGTGTTTTCTAATCATTTTCGGGAGTCCTAACACGAAATCCATACTAACATCCTGCCATGGACAACTTGGCACAGGGAGAGGAGTGTACAAGCCAGTGTTCTGCTTACGTTGTTTCGCCAGCTGGCAGATGTGACATCGACCCAGTAGTCTAACAACGTCGCATTTAATGCTTGGCCAATAGAAGCGACTTTTAACTGCCTCGACAGTCTTGTTGTTCCTAAAATGTCCTGCAAGGCCTCCAGCGTATAATTCCCAAATTAAGAATTCTCTTAGGGAGGTGTCAGGAATACACATCTTGCAAAAATGGAAAAGATATTCATCCTTCTGGAGAAAGCCATCAATTTCACGGGTCACTCCATCATTCAGCAAAGTATAAACTTTTCTAAAATCAGGGCACGATTCATATTGGTCTTGGACTTTCTCAAAACCGATTACTTCCGCACTCAAAGTGGAGAGGAGGTGCATGCGGCGGCTGAGTGCGTCGGCGACCTTATTTTCTACTCCTGCATTATGTTTGATCGTGTAGGTATAATCCTAAAGGAACTCAACCCAACGATCATGTCTAGCATTCAACTTCTTTTGGGAGTGAATATATCGAAGAGCTTTGTGGTCATAATATATGACGAATTCTTGTGGTAGCAGATAGTGACGCCAGTGTCGAATAGATTGTATCACCGCATAGAACTCTTTATCATAGGTGGAATAACGTTGCCTAGTATTTAGCTTCTCACTAAAGTAAGCAACAGGATGTCCTTCTTGAGATAGGACTCCACCTATACCAATACCAGAGGCATCGCACGTAATTTTGAAGACTTTAGAAAAATCGGGCATGCGCATAACAGGAGCCTGCGACATCCTTTGCTTAATCTCTTCAAATGCCTTGGTAGCAGCTTTTGACCACTCGAACACACTTTTCTTCAAGCAATCGGTAATAGGGGCCATGATGGTACTGAAGCCCTTGATAAACCGACGATAAAAAGTAGCGAGTCCATGAAAACTCCGAACGTCTCTGATGTTCTTGGGTTTGGACCATTCTTCGATAGCTCTAACCTTTTTAGGGTCAGTGGATACTCCTTCAAACGAGACCACGAATCCTAGAAAAATGACTTGCTGTGTAAGAAAATTACATTTCTTAGGATTAGCATAAAGTTGCTCTTTTCTTAACACGGCACAGACTTGACGCAGATGGTCAACATGCTGCTCATGAGAGTTACTGTAAATAAGGATATCGTCGAAGTACACAACCAAAAATTTTCCCATGAAGGGGCAGAGTACTTGAGTCATCACTCTCATAAAAGTGCTTAGAGTGTTAGTCAACCCAAAGGGCATGACCATCCATTCGTACAATCCATCTTTCGTCTTGAAAGCGGTCTTCCATTCGTCACCGGGACGGATGCGAATCTGATGGTAGCCACTCTTAAGATCAATCTTAGAAAAAATAGTGGCCCCTGACATTAGATCAAGCATGTCATCCAACCAGGGAATGGGAAAACGGTACTTCACTGTGATCTTGTTAATCGCACGGTTATCCACGCACATACGCCATGTTCCGTCTTTCTTTGGCGTTAGTAATGTAAGGACCACACAGGGGCTCTTGCTTTCTTTGACAAAGCCTTTATTCAATAGCTCGTCAACTTGCCTCTTTAGCTCTGCGTGCTCATTGGGGTTCATTCTGTAGTGAGGCAAATTGGGAAGAGTTGCTCCCGGGACTAAATCAATTGCGTGTTGGATATCACGCATCGGGGGTAATTTGTCCGGAAGGTCCTCAGGGAAGACGTCAGAAAATTCTTCCAACATAGTAGTGACTTCTGGAGGAACCACGTTAGAAATATCCTTCGGAGCTTCTCTAGTGGCGAGGGCGAAAATAGGAACTCCGTTGGCCAGTTCACGATCAATCTCTTTAGCTCCAATTAGGTTAACGCTTGGGAAGACTTGTTTGGATCGGGCTTCTTGTGATTTCCTTTCGGTTGAACTGGAAGGATCTTGACCTTCTTCCTGTCATGCTCAAACAATAGCATGTTGGATCACCCGAAGATATGAACATCGTTATCAAATAACCAGGGCCTTCCAAGAATAACTTGACCCACATCCATTTTCAGAACATCGCATCAAACTTTGTCCTTATAAATGGCAAATTGAAGAGGGACTAGACATCTCTCTTGGACATTGAGTGTGGTGTCGTTAATCCATGATACCTTGCATGGATTGGGATGGGGTACAACCTTGAGACCAAGCTTAGCGATCACAGCCGAGGAGACCGCGTTAATACAACTTCCACTGTCCACGATCACATTACAATTTTTATCACCAATCTTTGTGAACGTATGGAAAATAGAAGTACGTCTCTAATCATCAACAACCTTGGGTTGAGAGATGGCACATATGACAACTGATACGGTAGGAGTTTCAATTTGTCTAAGACAACCTAAGATAGTATCATCTGCATCATCCTCGAAACCATCGGTATCATCGTCAACTTTATGGACAAACTCGTCACTGTCAGGTTCAGGTTCGTATTCGTATTGGCCATCAATGATAGCAACCTTGTGACGGGTCGGACAGTTCGCAGAAACATGTCCATACCCTTGGCATTTGTAGCACTTGACGTGAGCGCCAATCTTGGAGAAATCTTTCTCCGGTTCCTTACCTTTGGGGTCGACTTTAGACTGAGAAGAACTGGGGTTAGATCGACTCGGAGGATGACTAGAAGTAGTGGCAGGGGAAGATTAGGAGGAATGAGTTCTAAAATCTTGATTCCTATAAGATTGATGGGATTAAGATTCATCTAGATCCTGAACTAACGTGTAAGCTTTCTCAAGGGTGTCTACTCCCCTAGCAAAGAGTTCGGTTTGCAGATCGTTTCTCAATCCAGCTCTAAATTTCAATAAAACTCTCATTGGCGCCTCTTGTTCAATGGTGTTGCGTCGAGTGAACAGTTTGTCAAATTGTGCAACGTAGTCTTTAGCAGATTTGGATCCTTGAGTGAGACGATGCCACTTATTTAGTAATCGATGATAAAATGATGGCGGAAGGTATTTTTGTTTAAGTTCGTTGGTCATTTCTCTCCAAGTGGTAATCGGTAACTCACCTCTAATGTGCCTCAACGTTTCGAGGTTGGTCCAATATTGGCAGGCATGTCCGGTAAGTTTCATTGCTGCAAACTTGACCTTTCGGGGTTCCATAAGGGAGTGCCAATCAAAGTAACGATCCATGCTCTTCAGCCAGTCCAAGAAAGCTTGTGGGTCGAGCTTACCGTCAAAGGTAGGTGCACTGACCATAATACTCCTCAGGTATTGCGCATCCGAATCAGGTGCAGGTTGATGTGGGGGGCGTTGAACTATGTTTCCATAGCCTTGACCTTGCAGCGGTGGGGCGATATGTTGATAACCTTGATCTTGCGGCGGCGGTGTAGCAACACGTGCTTCCTTGATCCTAGCAATCCTTTCATTGGTAGATCTACTCTCTTAGGCTAAGTTACCTACTATTCCAGCTAGCTCAGCGATTTTCTTAAGAATTTCGGCGAACTTGGGATTTGCACTGCCTGACATGCTAGACTCACTAATTGACTCACTTGACTCTCCTAATCGATAGTGTAGACCCGTGCGAGTGGGCATACGCTAACAAGTAGATGATATGAATGGGTGCACAAATAAATTTTTATTTTTATTTTTTTAATAATAAAGACTCAACAAATTTCCTAACCTAGAACCACGCTCTGATACCAAAAATGATGCGAAATAATGTGATGAAGGTATGCAGATTAACGACAACAATGCTTCGCAAAATCCGCGATCGATCTAGGTAGGAAGCTCAAGAATAAAGTGTAGCTTTCGATGGATTTTAAGCAAAAGTTGCAATGTACTAAGTTTGAGCCTTTGTAAAATTATTCAGATAACTAATGTAATGATTCGTTCTTTAAGTACAGTTCAATTTGTAATATTTAGATTAGCAAAAATACTTAGCAGCAGAATCGCTCGCTCACTAATCAAACTAAATACAACACAATCAATTGATATTAAAATTGAGGTTAACACGTCTGCAATAACAGTTCTGAAAATACAGGATCGAAAGGAAACAAAAACTGCGTCCGACTGAACTGGCTCAAGCGTGATCCAACACAAACCAGACCCAAATAAAATGGGCCATGTCTGTTCAAAGAAACAGATCTGACAAATCTGTTTGACGCTGCTTCGACTTGAGGAGAGGAGGGCAATAATTTCTCGAGGACGACAAACGGCAGCGACCTTCGAAGGCTGGGAACAGCGGCGGCTGTTGTTGAAGGGGAAAAGGGAATAGCGAAGTGGTAATCAAAACGCTGATACTGCCTCAGAAGATCGATCCAGCTCTGTTAAGTCACCCTGAATCGAGCCAATATCATTGGACTCAGGCTATCCTTCCAACGTACCAATACCCACGGATATCACCATTGCTGTAGAAACAAGTATTCATCAATAATTAGTATCAATGTCAGTGTGCTGATATATGTGGGATATCTTAGAGAATGGAGGTAAAGGGGAGCCTTAGAAATATGCTTAGAGCTCATAATTAGTGGGTACACTTTCAGGGTAAAATGAGGGCATTACTCTACTAAATCCTCAATATTAAAAAGTCGAACAATATTAAAACCTTCGGCAATATAAGGTCGAAACATAAGCCACTTACATTAATTTTCTTGAGATATTAAAAGGTCCTGCACTTCGGCGATCCAACTTTTAACAGTCTCCCGATAACCTTTCGGATTTATCCGAACCATACATATCACTAACATTAAATTCTTTAAACCTCTTCTTTAGAATCTGCTCGCATTTTATAGTAGCATTGTTGTCATGATCTTCTACTGAGTTATGCAAGTCATGGAGCGAGATGGAAGTAGATGCTGTACTCAGAACTCTATGCATGTTAACACCGGGACGAAGATTAAGGCTGTTAGGTTTTAACCATAACACTTCAGCTGACTGACACCGAACCTATTACAGAGTATTATAAGTTATTCAACATAGCAGCAGTTGATCAATTCCTAGATTATCACCAACTAGCGAATCTCAATAGTTACCTAAGCTTGATTGACTACCTCAGTCGCACGTCGCTCTGGGATGAAAAGCCGTAGAGAATGAAGTTTAGTACCCATTTTCTGCCATAAGGGTTTTCAAAAAAACTTGTAAAATTTAAATCCCTATTTGACACAATGTTTTTGGATGTCGTGCAGTTTAACAACTTTTGTTGAAGTATACTTGCCCCATGAGAAGCGTCGGAAGTTTTAAGCATGGTATGATATGGGCCATTTGAGAAACGCGTCCACAACACAAGGCAGAATCCGTGTTTTCTAATCATTCTTCTGAGTCCTAACACGAAATCCAATACTAAACATCCTGCCATGGACAACTTGCCAGGGAGAGGAGTGTACAATGCCAGGTGTTTGCTTACGTTGTTTCCCAGTGCCGCCAGACGTGACATCGACCAGTAGCTCTAACAACGTGCATTTAATCTGGCCATAGAACGACTTTTAACGCTCTCGACAGTCTTTTTCAAAATGTCCTGCAAGCCTCCAGCGTATATTCCAAATAAGAATTCTCTAGGAGGTCAGTATCAATTTGCCAAAAATGGAAAAGCATATCATCCTTCGTGAGAAAGCCACATTTCACGGTTGTCACTCCATCACTTCAAGCAATAGCTATAAACTTTTCTAAAATCAGCGCACATTCATATTGCGTCTTGACTTTCTCAAAACCATTACTCCGCACTCAAAGTGGCAGAGGAGGGCTATGCGAGCGGCTGAGTTGCGTCCGCGAAACGAACCTTTTTCCTACTCCTGCATTTAGTCTGATCGTGTAGTTAATCCTAAGGAACTCAAGCCACATCGATGCTAGCATTCAACTATCTTTTGGAGTGAATATATCGAAGAGCTTTGTGTCATAATATATGACGAATTCTTGTGCGGTAGCAGATTGTGAGCCGATGCTCGAAAATAAGATTTATCACCGCATAGAACTCTTATATAGCTGGAATACGTTGCCTAGTATTTAGTCTTCACTAAAGTAAGCCAACACGCGATGTCCTTCTGGATTAGGACTTCAGCCGTATACCAATACAGCAGGCATCGCACGTAATTTTGAAACTTAGAAATCAGGCATGCGCATACAATGAGCCTGCACATCCTGCTTAATCTACTTCAAATGTCTTGTAGAGCTTGTGACCACCGAACACATTTTCTTCAAGCAATCGGAATAGCGCCATGATGGTACTAAGCCTTGATAAACGACGATTAAAAAGATAGGAGCCATGAAAACTTCCGAACGTCTTGACCATGTTCTTGGGTTTGGACATTCTTCGATACTTAACCTTTTTAGAGGTCACGTGATACTCCTCAACGATGACACGAATCCTAGAAAAATGATCTTGCTGTGTAAGAAAATTACAATTTCTTAGATTGCTAAACGTATGCGCTCTTTTCTTAACACGCACAACTTGACGCAGAATCAACATGGCGCCTCATAGTTACTGTAATAAGATATCGTCGAAGTTACACAACCAAAAATTTCCCATGAAGGGCCAGATATGTGGAGTCATCACTCTCATAAAAGTGTTAGAGTGTATCTCAACCAAAGGCATGACCATCCTTCGTACAATCCATCTGTCTTCTTCGAAGCTGTCTTCATTCTTCACCGCGACTGATGGAATCTGATGGTAGCACTCTTAATATCAATCTTTAGAAAAAATTAGTGCCCTGACATTAGATCAAGCATGTATCCACAGAATGGCAAAACAGACTTCACTGTTATCGTGTTAATCGCACGCTTATCCACCAATACGCCACGTTCCGTCTTTCTTGGCGTTTAGTAATTAAGCGACCACACAGGGGCTCTGCCTTCTTGACAAAGCCTTTATTCAAAGATCCGCAACTTGCTCTTTAGCCTCGTGATCATTGGTTCATTCGTAGTGAGTCCAAATTGGAAGGAGTTGCTCCGGACTAAATCAATTGCAGTGTTGGCATATTCACGCATGCCGGCTAATTTGTCCGGTAAGGCTCAGAAGACTGTGAAAAATTCTAATCAGAGTAGTGAGGATTCGGGTGGTAAACTGGTGAAGAGGGAGGTGAAGTTAGGTTTTGGGTTATTTGAGTTTAAGGAAGAAGATGAACAATAGCGATTTTCTTTTTTTTTCTTTTTTTTTAGATGGCTACAGAGAAGAAAAACGAAATTACTGCTAGGGCTTCACACCACAATCAAGCAAGATAATTTTCATTTTTATTCTTCAATATCTGATTTCTTATTACAAGAGTTCTTAAGTAGCAATTACAGATTTGGAATATCTTAATTCCCTCAAATCTCTCTCTCATAATCAGTTACAACTATTCAGCTGATTACCTACCAAATAAAAATCAAAATTCAAAATTTCGAAATTCAAAATTTTAAAATTCAAACTAATTATTACAACTGAAATCAAAACCATAATGGTTAAACATGGCGCCTCCTGCGCTGATAAACTCGGTGAAAATCTCGTGTACGCGTCCGGATGTCCCCATCATTCTCCCCGGGTGGGAGAGAACTCGACCCTGTCGAGTGTAAATCAGA
>NC_033797.1:109808766-109881885 GCF_001876935.1 Asparagus officinalis
TAAATATATATGTTGTGGCTAGGATTTGAACCACTAACCTACTCTCCAAACTCCTAAATTTTACAACTAGACTAAGTAGCCCAAATTATTCATGTCATTCAATATATGTATATGTGTGTGTATATATATACATATACATATATTGAATGACATGAATAATTTGGGCTACTTAGTCTAGTTGTAAAATTTAGGAGTTTGGAGAGTAGGTTAGTTGTTCAAATCCTAGCCACAACATATATATTTAAAGGTCTTTGATTTGGCCTTGGGTCTTTGGCTCTTTAAATTCTACAATTATTTTTAATTTTATTTCTTTGTACAAATTCTACAATTATTTTATATTATTTTAATTTCTATAAATTTTTATATTTATAAATTACATAATTATAATTGATTAATAATATAAATTTTTTATCAAAATTGTGTTTATTTTTTGCATTGTATTCTTCAAAATTTAAAAAATTTAATTAATAAAGAAACCAGGCTAGCCCGGAGCCCGGCCCGTTTGGGCCCGGGACCTGACCCGGGGCAATCGGGTCTAGATCCGAGCTCTGGTTGGCCGGGCCGGGCTGGGCCGGGCCGGCCTGGATGGACAGCCCTAGATAGGGCACATAATGTCATCATTTTTGTGGCGGCCCTAAACATTTTTAGTTCGGAGGAGATTTAAAATATAATGGAAAATTGAAAAAAATTCAAGAAGAGATATTTGTCATTTTATCTTCTTTTTATTTATTTTGGAAAAATATCATCGTGTATTACTTTTGTTTAGTTCACGATATCCCCTAGAAAATATTATGTTTGCTTCTCTTCTTTTTTTATTTTTATTTTTATTTTTGATAAATAGACATCATTAACCCAAGAACATACAAACTCAAAGACAGATAAAATTCAAACTCTTCTCATGCAATATGTGAAAAATGAATTCCGAAGGATCCTCGCATCTTGCTTGAAAGTCACATGAGTTACGACATTCCAAGTTCTTTGAACTACCGCAATTCTATCTTGCTCCAATTCTTGACATTACTTGAAATATCATCGACAATATTCCCAAAAACAGAAAACATTGGAGTTTGACCTTGGATTGCCCTAACGACATTTTTAGAATCTCCCTCGAATGCAATATTTTTGAAACCTATATAATGCATAAACCAAACCTTCTGACCTTGCCTTGAATTCTACATGTTCTCTCCCCTCTAACAGCAATTATTTTGGATAGTGTAGCAAGAAACTCCCCTTCATGATCATGAAACACCACTCTAACTCCAATTGCTCCACAATTTGAGAATACAACTCCATCAAAATTCTCTTTCATCACTCCTAATTTCGGTGGTCTCCATTTATTTTTAATCGCCCTACTCACATTGGGGTCTCTTGTGTCCAGAGTAAATCATATTGATACTGCTTATCTAATTCTACAAGTCTCTCGCACTTCTTGCTTCTGTGTTGATGCTAGATAGTGTTGTCATTCTTCCAAACGAGCCAACAAGACACAATGACAAGATTGAAATGAGATGACTCAAGGGCCTCTTTCAATCCCCGCAACCAGTACTCAACCGTCACTTCTTTAACCAATAGTTATTAGAAATGACTTTCTCCACTGCTCAAATAAGATGAGCAAATGGTAAACTCCATAAAACACGTTGCATAGAGTCCTCCTTGACATTACATACCCAACAACCTTCCGTTATTGACATCGCCCTGCGCAATAGAGTTTCTTGAGTTGGAAGGATACCATGACAAACCCTGATTGCGAAATGCATGAGCTTATTTGGAAAGCTCAGTTGCCAAACAAACTCCCACCCATCCATAGAATGTCTAGCACTAGTACCTGATGCGGCATAAACATGTACCAAAAAGGTTGCAAATGCACAACCGTGTCAAGTTATAGTATTTAAGATATCGATCCCACGAGAAAGGTGTTTCACTGTTTTGTAGGAGAAAATATAAAATCGGTTCTTATGTTGTGTGCGTGACAAATAAGAGTGATGAGTGAATGTGATTGTGAAGAGATTGAGATAGTAAAAATGGTGTGTAAATAGGTGCAAAGTGTAAGTGAGAGTGGATTTTAAAAAGAATGAGTATGATCAATAAGGTGAGAAGGAAAATGAATAAAATCAAGAAACAAATAAAAAAAATCAAGAATGAAGAACAAAATTCTAGAATAAAAGAAAATGCAAGAAATTAAAGATGGTGGATTCAATTATAGATATGGGTAATCTACAATTGAACTCACTTCTTAGAAAATGGTGATTCCCTAGAGGGTTCTAGCCTAAAGGCGAATCAAACAAAATAAAAATAAACAAAAAGAAAAACTAAACCTAAGAGGGTTCTAACCTCAAGGTGAATAGTATAAGAAATTAAAATCTAACTACAAAATAAATTGCAATATCTAAACTACAAAATAAAATTGTAAGAATTAAATGCAAGAAAATAAATCTATTCTATAAGCATGAAATAAATCTAAGGCAAGAGGGTTCTAGCCTCTTGGCTATTTAACAAGAAAATAAAATCTAAACTACAAGCATAGAAATAAATCTACACTAATAAGCAATAAAAAGGAAATAAAAGAGAAATGCAAACCTTCAAATAATTCTTCATCTTCATCTTCATCTTCATCATCCAACAAAGAGAAGAAGAGAAAAATTTAAAGTGGTGAAAAAATTATTATTATTATTGCAACAAAAAGTTATAATTTTGGAAGGCCTTCTCAATTAAGAGTAGCCCTCCTCTCCAAAAAGAGTTTACAAAATTTTTACACCCTTAACCCCTCACTCTTTACCCCTATTTATAGTAATCTTCAATGAATATGAGCCATTGGATTTGTCTTGAGCCCCAAGTAATAATCTCCACCTTTGAATTTGATTTTCCAAGGCCCAATCATCATTTGATTTTCCAAGAAGAAAATGAAAATTCAAGTCCGGCCCATTCATTAAAATGATTTTTAAAATCCAATCTCAAATTTGGTCCATGTCTTCATTTGGTTTTTAAAAATCAATTGTGCAGCCCATTTCATTTACCCGTATCAGAAGACAAAAGAATGGTCCCAATAGTTTGGATTTCTTTTTTTACAAGCATCCAAAGTGTATCTGAAGTCTTTTTCCCCAAACAACTCCGGCCTCCATTCATTAAAATCCAAATTTTTGCATCCAAGTCCCTTTCATTCCAACTCTTTGCATCCATGTCCAATTTGAAACTTCATTTGTGTATTTATTTGTTGATGGGCTTTGGGCCTTCATTTGCTCATTTGAGACTAAAGAGGAGCTTGCTTATTTTGGACATTTGGGCTTTTGGCTTAAAATTCAAATATTTCATTTGGCTTCTTAAACTTCTCTTATTTCTTCATTTACTCAAGGGCCTTTATGGAGAGATGAGATTTTTGGGATTTATTCTTCATTAACCTGCAATTAAAGATAAAAACAATTATTAATGGTATATTTATTTATATAAAATAGATAATAATGGTATAAAATTGTAATAAAATATGATTATCAAATACCCCCACACCTAAACTTTTGCTAGTCCTCTAGCAAAGAAAATAAAAAGAAAATCCTAACTCACTTTCGCAGAAATCGCGGTTGTATTTAACGCATACAACAAGCCTTTAAACCCCTAAGTTACCCTAGTGGACGAGTTGTAGTCTCGTGAGGGTTTGCAGTGAATATACCCACAAAATTCGGTCAACTTACCAAATTAAAGAAGTCAGTAAATAACTAAATTCATCTGATAACTTTTAAATAATCTAATTGGAGTCAGTTATCACTCAAGAAAACATTTTTATATATAACTCTAGGGTATATCTTTAAGAAAATCTTCTCATTGTAGCAATATAAAACCAAGCCAAACTTAAAAATTTAATTTAAAAATTTTGAAAAGAACATACTAACTCTTTGTTTTAAATAATTTTCAAGTTGCTTGATTTAAAATATTTTTCAAGACCATATATACAATTATAAAACATTTTTTTTAATTTTATTTTTTAACTCTTTCTTTCGTGGTGATATTTTCTACTTTAACGGGTTTTCTAAGTGACCATTTAACGAGTTTTGGGTCAATGGATCCCAACCCAATTGGGCTTAGGTCATTAAGTATGGAAATACTCATTGGGCTTAATTACTCAGTCAGCTTAGGCTTTATAAGATAGAATCACCTAGAATTTAAGAGTATTATTAATTTTTTTTCTTTTTGGTGCCAATTTTTCGCACTCTTCTTTTGCAATATTTTTTTTATATGTATATATATTTTGAAAAAAATATTTTCAACTCTAAGTTAAGCATGCAAAAATTTCATTATTTTAAATAAAAATTCAAGTTAAGGCTTAAGTAAAGTATACTACTTTGAAAATCATTTTTTAAGAAATTTATTTAGAGTTATCATAAAAGGTGAACTTAAGTAAATAACTAACTAGGGATTAGAAAATTTTAAATTTATCAAATAAATCAATTATTACATAACTCTATCAATTTGGCAAGTGACGATATTTTTTTAAAATTTTTAAAAAAAATATGTAACTAAAAATGTAAAATAAAGAGAAAAAAATAACTAATTCCCACCCCCACACCTAAATTTTGCATTGTCCTCAATGCAAACTCTATGATTCATAAAGTAAAGCAGATAAGAAGTGAAACACTTACATTTGGTCGGCTGATAAAAACCTGCAATTACCTTTGGTCTGAGGAGGATGAAATCAAAAATTTATTCTCTTTTTTTTTTCTTTTCTCTTTTTTTCTTCTTTTTTTTCCTAGCAACTGAACAAGAAACTCTCAAATGAGAGAAGAATAAATTCTTTTTATTATTCTGAAATAAACAAAATAAACAATGTAGAATGAAATATTCAACATGAAGAGTTCCTGTTCTACATTGAATCCTACCTTACTGTTGAAAATTCTTCCTCGGATTTTAAACAAATTCAGAACGATATAATCAATAATGTGAATTTCCAAGCATTTCGGGGTGTTTAGTAATTCTTGTAACAAAGTAAGGTAGATATTATTGGTGTCATGCATTTTGCATTTCTTAATGAACTTAGACTCTTGTACTGTGAAGATTTGTTTTCTAACAACCAATTCTTCTGTGAAGTTCTGAAAATTTGGTTGTTGATTATTCACCAAGAATCTAAGTTCATCAAGAAAGAGTTCTTCAAAATTTAATTCAAAGCAGCACATGTTTAACACAGTTTTATTATTCTCAAGGACCTGATCTGCTTCTTCTAAAAACTCTAACTCTTCATCAAAAATTTCCTCAAAACTCAAGTCTTCTTCTTCTTCTTCTTCTTCTGATCTTTCCTGAATGTAGTTTATTTCTAGAGGCTGATTATTTGGTTGGTCCCCTGGATTAAAAATGTTGAGATCAGCAGTCAAATTCCCAAAGGACAGCTTCATTTGACCAGTTCTACAGTTGATGAGAGCATTAGAAGTGGCTAAGAACGGTCGTCCTAAGATGACAGGTGTCTGTCCTTTGGGATTGGAAACAGGCTGTGTTTCCAAGACTACAAAATCTACTGGAAAAATAAAATCTCCAACCTTAATCAGAACATCCTCTAACTCACCCATAGGGACCTTGACAGATCTATCAGCCAACTGTAAGGTGCATTTGGTTGGGTTCAGTACATCTAGACCTAATTGCTGGTAGACTGAATATGGAAGCAAATTGACACTGGCCCCTAAGTCTAAAAGCGCCTTATCAATGTGAGTATTCCTAATGATACATGAAATGATGGGAGAACCTGGATCTTTACGTTTCAAAGGTATGAGATTTGATAGCATTTCATTGATATTGGCGGCTAAAAAGACTTTCTTTGGAACATTTATTCGCCTCTTCTTAGTGCACAATTCTTTTAAAAATTTAGCATAAGATGGAATTTGTTCAATTACATCAAAGAGAGGAATGTTGACCTTAACCTGCTTGAATGTTTCTAGGACCTTCTCCTCCTAAGGAGAGTGTTTCCTAGACCAGAGTCTATCTGGAAAGGGAGCAACTGGTATAAATCTATCAAAAGCAGGCTCAGGTTCGGGTTCAGGTTCTTGGTCATCTGCGGGGAGTGATTGTTGAATAGATTCATCAGAAGGAGAAGGAGAAGGAATTTGTACAGGATCAAGAGTTTGACTTGGAGGAGTTCTTACTTGATTATCGACCTGTCTACCTGACCGAAGTGAATGGATTGCATTCACTTGAGCTTCATAGGATGAACTGCATCCTATGTTCTTAGGGTTGACCACGAGTTGACTTGAAAATTTTCCTTTCTCTCTTTCACTCATGGCACTAGCTAGTTGACTAAGTTGAGATTCTAATCTAGCTATAGCTTGAGTGTTGGAGTTGAGCATTTGTCCAGTGGATTGCATGAAGGAATTCAGAGTGCTAGATGTTTGAGTCAACATATTCGTGGTTTGAGTGGAGGCCTTAATTATGGTTTCTAAACCCCTTTCCAAGATGTTGAGACGTTTATCCTGATCTGGATTGTGAGGAGTCTGAATTACAGCTTGATGAAGAGGAGACTGATTTTGATACGGCAGATTGGGTTGTTGAAATTGTGAATGAGAATTAAACGGAACTGTGTTTCCCCTAGGATAATGTTGGGTCGAAGCGGGAGTGAAGTGTTCAACGGCGCCAAAAACTTGATGCGGCATAAACATGTACCAAAAAGGTTGCAAGTGCACAACCGTGTCAAGTTATAGTATTTAAGATATCGATCCCATGAGGAAGGTGTTTTGTAGGAGAAAATATAAAATCGGTTCTTATGTTGTGTGCGTGACAAATAAGAGTGATAAGTGAATGTGATTGTGAAGAGATTGAGAGAGTGAAAATGGTGTGTGAATAGGTGCAAAGTGTAAGTGAGAGTGGATTTGAAAAAGAATGAGTATGATCAATAAGGTGAGAAGGAAAAAATGAATAAAATCAAGAAACAAAATAAAAAATTCAAGAATGAAGAACAAAATTCTAGAATAAAAGAAAATGCAAGAAATTAAAGATGGTGGATTCAATTATAGATATGAGTAATCTAAAATTGAACCCACTTCTTAGAAAAGGGTGATTCCCTAGAGGGTTCTAGCCTAAAGGCGAATCAAACAAAATAAAAATAAACAAAAAGAAAAACTAAACCCAAGAGGGTTCTAGCCTCAAGGTGAATAGTATAAGAAATTAAAATCTAACTACAAAATAAAGTGCAAAATCTAAACTACAAAATAAAATTGCAAGAATTAAATGCAAGAAAATAAATCTACTCTATAAGCATGAAATAAATCTAAGGCAAGAGGGTTCTAGCCTCTTGGCTATTTAACAAGAAAATAAAATCTAAACTACAAGCATAGAAATAAATCTACACTAATAAGCAATAAAAAGGAAATAAAAGAGAAAAAGGAAAGAAAATGCAAACCTCTAAATAATTCTTCATCTCCATCTTCATCATCCAACAAAGAGAAGAAATATTTAAAGTGGTGAAAAAATTATTATTATTAATTGCAACTAAAGTTATAATTTTTGGAAGGCCTTCTCAATTAAGAGTAGCCCTCCTCTCCAAAAGGAGTTACAAAAATTTTCACACCCTTAACCCCTCACTCTCTACCCCTATTTATAGTAATCTTCAATGAATATGAGCCATTGGATTTGTCTTGAGCCCCAAGCAACAATCTCCACCTTTGAATTTGCTTTTTGTTCTTCTCTAGCCCAATCTTCATTTGATTTTCCTAGGCCCAATCTTCATTTGATTTTCCAAGAAGAAAATGAACATTGCAAGTCCGGCCCATTCATTAAAATGATTTTCAAAATCCAATCTCAAATTTGGTCCATGTCTTCATTTGGTTTTTAAAAATCAATTGTGCAGCCCATTTCATTTATTTGAATTTTGAAATCCAGCCCAAGTCATTTACAAGTCCTTAGTCTTCATTTGATTTTTGAAAAGAGAGTGAAAATCCGGCCCACTTCAAGCATTTGATTTTCGTCCCACTTGATTCAACTCCAGCAGCTAACAACTCCGGTCTTCATTTATGTGATTCAAATTTTTACATCCAAGTCCCTTTCATTCCAACTCTTTGCATCCATGTCCAATTTGAAACTTCATTTGTGTATTTATTTGTTGATGGGTTTTGGGCCTTCATTTGCTCATTTGAGACTAAAGAGGAGCTTGCTTCTTTTGGGCATTTGGGCTTTTGGCTTCAAATTCAAATATTTTATTTGGCTTCTTGAATTCCTCTTATTTCTTCATTTACTCAAGGGCCTTTATTGAGAGATGGGATTTTTGGGATTTATTATTCATTAACTTGCAATTAAAGATAAAAGCAATTATTAGTGGTATATTTATTTATATAAAATAGATAATAAGGGTATAAAATTATAATAAAATATGATTATCAGTACCTCCACTATCTACCTTGTGTAGATGGTCAAAATATATAGACTCATTCCACATATAATTAATCTCTCGAGTCATGAGAGGCCTGTATCGAAACAAGGCACAAATTTGATATTTGAGCATGAGAAGTGAATGCCCATGGATAAAATATTGATTACATAAAAATGGCCCAAACAAAAGCCCATAATGAAGCTCACCCAAGCCTGAGTGAAGCTCACATAAGCAAGCTTTGCCCAATAGCTCATGTGGCCTACATCACCTATGTTCCAAAGAAAGTGGGCTATCCACATTCTGGCGAAATTTCTTCAATGAACTTTGCCATGACCATTATTAGCAAACTTTACACATGGCTATTATTGGTGATCCTAACCCATAGCATTTTTAGAGGTTACTTAAGGAAACGGTTCATCCCACTAACTCACCTATTTAAGGAAAACTAATGACTACTAACTCACCCATTTAAGGAAAGTTGATGACCACTAACTCACCTATTTACAGAGAGTTAAGGCTCACTAACTCACTCACTTAATGCTCTTAAGTCTATTAATAGGCATGGTCAACATAAAGGAAAGGGGGCGGAGGAAAGATCTTGGGGCTAGCATTGTTCTTGGCTAGACCCGTTCTCCATTCTCATTGATCTTCATAGATCGTTCTCATCAACTAATCATTTAACTTGATCAACGATCCTTCTGAGAAAGGATCTGTTGGTATATCTTTAAGGAAAATAACCATCTATTTACTTAGAGATCATCAATCAGTAAAAGTCCCATCATCTATTCCTCGGACTGTCAGCGGAAGACAAGAATGACGTTCCATCAGCACACGGATAGGAAACCAATTTTATAAAAATTTTTATGTCTAGCAATCTTGAGAATTGTAAACCTTAGTTTGTTATCAAGTTTTAAGATCCAAAACACCCTGCTTTCCCCATGTAGACCTTAATCCATAGTTAAGTGGTTAGTAGTTCTAACTGAGAAAATTTCACTTGAAGTATAATGACACATTAGCTAGTCTCTATTAATCAATGAGCTGCGGGAAATTGTCTTGATCTTTTCATCTTCATGCAGCCAAAAAATGGAGTCGATTAGAGCTTCATTCCACTTAGTACTATTCGGTAGAATAAGATCTGTAACTCTCGTAGAAGTTGATCACATTGGTCGGGTCTATATATAAAATGAGTAGGGTTTAGGGATCCATCTGTGTCCCCAAACCCTCACGCTATAGCCATTTCCATTGCTTCATCTTGTCCCCATCTTAATAATATCCATAGTTGAAAGGATACTGTGCCACACAAATAAGGGTCTTGACTCAAGCCTTGCATTAAGAACTTCCCCATCCCGAAAATATCTGTTGAGTACCAACTTAAACTCCAAGTCGGATGCGGGTTTGAAGGCTAGGCTTAATCATAATAGTTTTTGTAGAGGCAAAGTTAACTTGGCAGGAAAGTCAGGGGTGTCTTTAAAGAAGGCCTCCTATTCTAGGGTTTAGAGTAGAGAGAAGAAGAGAGACAATATTCTTGTAATCAAGGTTTTAGAGGGTGTAACTGGGTTCAATGGTAATGTGAAAGAGAGGATTTGACAATCATTCTCCGTGTAAAAGATTATAATTTAGAGGTGATAGTGGATTGATTTTGATCCTGTGGTTTTTTCCTGTTGAGGGTTTTTCACGTTAAATCTTGTGAGATTTTATTTACTACGTTTGGTGGTTTTTTGAGATTTTTGCGAGATCTAAAAATCCAAAGAAGTGGTATATGAGTGGGGTTCGACGATTCGTAGAGGTTTGATCGGGCGCGATTTGTGAAAGCGTCAGCAGTCAAAGCGCGGTGATCGATATCGGCAAAAAAGAAGAAAAGTTACTGTAGTGGGGGTACTATAGTAGGGTATCGTTCATGCGGATCCGACGGTTGAGATTAATTTGTCTTTTGATCAAGGATTTGAAGGTGGATTTTGGTGATCCAGGAGTCGTTCCTAGGGTTTTTCAATGTACTGAGTTCGTTTTTGATGTTTGTTTTATCAAATTCAATCTCTATAGTGACTGATTTAAATTTTGATTGCAGTTAGAGGATGGTGACTTCTTTGGGTCCGAAGTTAGATATCCTGCTATTCAATGGTAAGATAAACTTTATAGTATGACAGTGCACGGTTCAAGATATTCTTATATAATAGGGTGTTGATCAAGCTTTCGAGGAGAACAAACCTAAAGGATTGAAGGATACTGAATGGAGTTCTATGCAAAAGAGGACGGTTAGCACAATTTGTTTGGCACTCGCCCCCGAGATCAAGTATAATGTTATGTAAGAGCCCACACTAAGGCGGCTGTGGGAAAGGCTCGAGGGGATTTATGTGTCGAAGTCAATGACCAACCGATTGTGTTTGAGGATGGAGCTTTATTCGTTGAAGATGGAAGAATGTACTGCAATTGAAGACCACATGAATGCCTTTAACAACTAGTTTGCCAACTTATAAATATTAATGAGGAGATTAAATAAGAAGAGCAGGCGCTACTCCGATTGTCGTCCTTGCCGAAGTCATACAAACCTTTAGTTCAAATGATAACTGCAGGGAAGCAGACTTTGAAGTTCGACGATGTGACAACACTCCTACTTGAGAATGAAAGAATGATGGGAAAGGAGAGCACATCTAATGGTGGTGAGAGTGCACTAGCTTTTTAAAAGTTCTAATCAAGGGAGGAGTAAGGGGAGATGTGACAGTTATCGAGGAAGGTTAAAATCTCGGGCCCAAGATGACAGCAAAAAGGAGTGTTATTATTACGGAGAGAAGAGTCACATTCAGTTCAGATGTTCCCAGATGTACGGTGTTTTTAAGAGTATTAGACATATGAAGCTTCAAGAAAATGGAAAGAAGACAGACTCCTCGGTGGTTATGTGTGATGAAGATGTGGTGTTATTGATACAGAGTACATATACTGATACGAGTAACACTTGGGTGTTAGATTCTGCAGCCTCTATGTATGTTTGTAAAAAAAAAAATTATTATTCCACATTGAAGACAAATGAAGAATTTAACGATGTGATTGTTGGAAACAATGAGAAGATGAAAGTTGAAGGTGTTGGAAGTGTTCGCCTCAAGCTTCACACTAGGAAGGTCGGAATTCTTCATCATATAAGATATGTACCGTCATGTGATGCTAATTTAATTTCGTTAGGTGAGATGGTATCACGTGGGTAAAAGTATGTGGGGGTAAGGAGAATGGTGCAAAGTGTATAGAGATGGTGATTTAATTTTGTAAGGGAGGAAGAATAGCAACCATATTTATTATTTAGATGGACGATATGTTCATGATGTAGATGACTCTTCTTAGACTCTTGTCTACAAGGAAGAGATGAAGAACAAGAAGAAGAAAGTGAGTTTTTCCGAAGCCGTTGAGACACTTGGAGATTTTTCGTCGAGGGAGGATATGTTGGGTACCAACTCAAACTCTAAGTCGGATGTGGGTTTGAAGGCTAGGCCTAATCCTAGTAGTTTTTGAAACTCTAAGTCGGATGCGGGTTTGAAGCCTAGACCTAATCCTAGTAGTTTTTGTAGAGGCTAAGTTAACTTGGTGGGCAAGTCAGGGGTGTCTTTAAATAAGGCCTTCTATTCTAGGGTTTAGAGTAGAGAGAATGAGAGAGACAATATTCTTATAATCAAGGATTTAGAGGGTGTAACTGGGTTCAAGGTTATTGTGAGAGAAAGGGTTTGGCAGTCTTTGTCCGTACAAAAGATTGTAATTTAGAGGTGATAGTGGATTGATTTTGATCCCGTGGTTTTTCCCTGTTGAGTGTTTTCTACGTTAAATCTTGTGAGATTTTATTTGCTGCTTTTGGTGACTTTTCAGGGTTTTTGCGGGATCTAAAAATCCCAACAATATCTCGAGCTTAGGACCTTAAACAATAATAAATCCTGATTAATCACAAGATGCCACAACTCCTTGGCTAGGAGAGCAAAATTAAAGCTTTTCACATTTTGAAATCCTATACCATCCTCATTTTTCTTTTTACACAAGGCGTCTCAAGGTATCCAACACATTTTCTTGCTACCTTCACCCCCTCCCACCAAAATCCTCGAATCATTCTCTTAATTTTTGTACGAAAATAATCAAGAATCTTAAAGCAAATCATCATGTACATTAGGTCGCTTGTAGCATAGCTTTAATTAAAACATCCTTTCCTTCTTTTGACAATAGTTTAGCTGACCATCTCTTTGCACGTGTCCACAACCTTGCCTTAATATTCATGAATATATCTCTTTCTTTGATTTACCCACAATCAATGATAATCCTAAGTATTTTTCATGTTTGTCAAGAACCTTGACCTCAAGAGCCAGATTACAACATGCTCGATCAGTCTTCTAGGTATTCGTGTTAAAAACTACTATAGATTTTTCGTGTTAAACGTCTCGATGCCCTCTCATATTTATTTAGGATTGCCCAACTATCTCGCATTCATTTTGCTTGACCTCAAAAAATAATAATCTATCTTCTATGAAGAATAAGTGTGAAATAGGAGGATAGAGCATCGCAACACTTGGGCGTGTTTGCTTGCAAAAGAGGCTTGGTGAAAGCCTTGTCAGGCTTTCACCAAGCCTCTTTTGCAACCAAACGAACCCTAACTCCATGCAATTGATTCTCTTCTTCAGTGGCACGTAGGAGAGACTAGAGAGCAGAAAGACAGTGCCACAAAGGCATTGTGTGGTGTCAAATATCCTTTGGATATCCTTAGGATTTATAGGAGTATTTTGTTATGTGGGTTTCATTTTATTTACAAAGTACCAAAAAGGGAAACCTAAAAAAGTCTAGAAAAACATGAAAATTATATGTTGGGATCTTCCGCAGTTAGGTGTTAATTAGAGAGAGAATCTAATTTCTGTAATTTGTAACGTCTATTGTAATTTAAAAGGATGAGATATCGCCAAAATTTGGACAATCATACTAGTGGTTTTGAAAACCATTGTAAATTAAGATAGATAAAATTCTAATTAAATTCTAATTAATAATAAATAGTATAATTCTAAATCTTTTGGTCATATTTGGATTGAGTACTATTTAGAGTTAGTAACTCTTTATCCTTTAAATTAAGGAAAAAATGTGTCCAGACTCCAAAAGTTAGAACTTCGTGTGACGAGCCCTCTTGTATTTTTCCCCATGTGGAATAGCCCCAAAAAGTAATGTTTAATGTTTCAAGCCCCCTCCACATCAGCATTATACTAAAAACAGATTGTATTTTGTAAAAAACCTGATATTGTCCTTCTTTTTCTTCCCCAGACGAGGCCTCATCCCGAAACAGTAGTCACTTCTCATTAATGCGATATGATGAAAAAAATTAAGGGAAATTTTCCCCTTTTTTTACTCCATCATGAGCAATAACTATTTAGTTATACATTACTCCTCCTCAGACGAAAATTCTCTCCATTACTCTCTCCATTACTCTTACCTTCCCTTCAAAATGGTTGAGAATGACATCATCTGCATTGTCTCTTTGGGGTATAAAGCGGTATTCTTGAAGATTAACTCTTCAATTACCATCTTGGATCTCAAGTTTGATGTGTCAGAGAGGTTAGATCTTCCATATGAGTCATTAATTTTGGCATATGAAGATGAAACAGTTGGAAGCTTAAATTTTCCCATTAAGAACAAGGGGGATCTAACATCTATGGTCGAGCATTGCCACAATCTTGGACTGAAAGAGGTTCACATGTAAGCTTTTAAAGAAGCGCATGATTCTTCGAATAAACAAGAAAACGAGCAAGTTCGACAAGACATGTAGGTTAACTATAAAATCAATTATTTCTAATCGTAATCTTATTAGTTCTAATCATCTTCTTATTAGTTCTAATAATCTTCTTATTAGGTTTAACCAGACTTCAGTTCTAATCCGATCCTATGTTAGTTGTAATATTGGTCCTGTTAGTTCTAATCGATTTATCGTTAAGCAGTTCTTTGTTAGGCTCCATATGTTGGTTCTAATGGTTTCTTTGTTAGTTTTAATCACTTTTTTGTTAGCTCTACTAGATTTATTGCTATTTCTATATCTAGTTCCATATGTTTGAAGCACTGCAAAGTTTGTCAGTTCTAATCTATGTCTTGTTAGTCCTAATGGTTATATTGTTAGTTCTAATAGCTATTATGTCAGTTCTATACAATTTATTGTTAATTTTAGCTCAAGTTCAATTTGTGGTCGAGTATGTTAGTTCTAATCTATACAATTTATTGTTAATTTTAGCTCAAGTTCAATTTGTGGTCGAGTATGTTAGTTCTAATCAATGAAATGTTGGCTCTTATGGTTTTCTTGTAAGTTCTTGCTAGTTCTAATTGATTCTAACTGCAAGCAGTATGTAGTTTATGAATAATTTTTTATGTTCTTACTATTTGTAGCGCTTCTAGCAGTTTAAACTCAAAAAGTACAGACAGTGACTCGACAGTGTTGTCGTCCACAAGTGTTCCAGATAAGAATCCCAATGACAATCATTTCGGAGATAATGTTTTGAAGATTGATGACATGATTAGCAGATCAGAGAGGATTTCTTCTTGGTGGTACACAACTTTAACCAGTGAGGGACAATGATTTGAAAGTGCGAAGGAGTTAAGATTATTACTCCATAGCAAATAAATTCGAATACGAGTTTGGGAAGAATGAACCGAAGCATATTTGAGTTTTTTGTCGGTTTAAGGAAGCCAAAAATTACCCAAGGATGTTATTTGCCTCTCCATTGAAAAATGATAATAGACTTGAAATCAAAAGGTTCATGGACAATCACAATTGTGGGTAGCATGACAATAATGTGGGGCAATCTAGAGCCTCTCGGCAATTCATTGCTACCCAATTAAAATCCACGTTAAAGGTACAACCGGATATACGACATATTGACATTCAAAAGGAGTTTCTAAGTTCGTATGGGATTAGGGTCGATTATAGTAAGATTTGGTGGGGTAAAAAAAGAGCACAAGAGCAATTATATGGCGATGCTCATGAGTCCTACGATCAATTACGATGGTAAATAGAAGATAATATGTACAATAGACAAACTATTTTCATTTATGTGACGCTGTTTATACTAATTTTGCAATGTTGGTACTAAAGCTTAATCTTCAATTTTCTAGGTATGTAGAATAGGTCAAGAAGACAAACCCAGGTAGCTACATTCATGTTGAACAACATGAGAGGAGGTTTTCAATGCTATTCATCTGCTATGCCGCATGCATAAATAGTTTTTTACATGGATATAGACCACTTGTATTTTTATATGAAACCTTTCTGAAAGATCGATTCAAAGGTATACTCCTAAGCACCGTAGCATATGATGGAAATTAGGGGATATTTCCATTGGCTTATTGCATATATGATCAGGAAAATAACGTTAACTGGAAGTGGTTCTTACAAGGTTAGTTCTATCCCGAGCCATATTAGTTCTATTACATGTTAGGATAGTTCTAGCTCTTTCCTTGTTAACTCTAATTCGTGTATGGTAACCACAACTCTTTGTAGGTTTGTGGTCTATTTTCTATGAAAGGCTAGATCCATACAACCCTCCACACAAGCTAGTGATATTTCAGATGCGGATAAGGGGATTAGAGAAGCAGTTAGAGAATTTTTCCCAGATTCTATACACTCTCGATGTATGCTACATCTAGTTGAGAACTTCAGGACAAAGTTGAAGGATTTAGGATTCAAATCAAAGGATACTCAGATCTTGGGTAATCTATTACAATCTGCCTGTTACAAATATACTAGAGCAGAATGGAACGATTATATGGACGACATTAATCTTGTTGACGAAAGAGCATACAATATTGTGATGAACTACGCTCCAGAGAACTGGGCCAATGTGTTTTTTCCTGGAGTTAGGTATGTTATAAGCTATTTCATTACTTATCTATTATAAGCCACTTGTCTAATGAATCTAGACGTGAAATTATGCAGTTATAAGCTATTTCATTACTTATCTATTATAAGCCACTTGTCTAATGAATCTAGACGTGAAATTATGCAATAGAATTAACAATAACACAGCCACTATTATAAGCCACTTGTCTAATGAATCTAGACGTGAAATTATGCAATAGAATTAACAATAACACAGCCATATCTAACATATCCAATAGAACAAACACTTAGAATAGAACTTAAAGTTATCTAGAGATAGAACTAACCATTAACATTTAGAACTAACACGGCAACAACTAGAACTAGCATGAGGGCAGTTAGAATTTACACAGAAGTAGATAGAACTAACAATGTCTCAGACGAACTAACTATAAGTTTTGACGAATTCCTTGTTATGTTTCAGATACGGTCACGTTACATCAAATGTTACAGAGTTATTCAAAAAATGGATACATGAGGTTAGGCTTCTACGGATACTTCAACTTGTAGAGTACATACGTAAACAGATTATGGGTCGCATGAATGAGCGACGAGTCATGGCTGAAAGTTGGAATCAATTTCTTTGCCCCAAAGATGAATTTTCCCTCAAACAGAACATGGAAAATGGCCGTCCTTTGGAGGTTTGTCAGTCCTACACAGGACTATTTGAGGTCTTGTCAAGTGGATCTAGACAATAAAACATGCACTTGCTGGGGGTAGGATGTAACCCGTGTCCCTTGCAAACATGCATGCGCAACCATTATGTTTATGAAAAGGGATATCTACCAGTTCTGTGACTGGTTTATGACGGTTGAAGCATTTAAAAAAATCTACAAGCCAATCCTCTACCCTATCCCAGACTATGAGAAGCGCATCGTGCCAAGGGATAAGATACAGATCTAACCTCCACTTACAACAAAAAGAAAAGGGAGAAATAAAACCCGGTGTATCAACAACAGAACTACTTACACATGGCCAGTTAAATGTTCTCGATGTCATATGGAAGGTCATAACCGTAGAACATGTAATGAACCTATCGCTGACTAAGTGTTTGATATGTTGATAGTGTTTTGATCCCGGTATGCACAAAATATTTCATTTTTTGCCGATTGAAAGTGTTTTCTTGTTAAATGACAACTAACACCAGCTTACACTAGATGAAAAGTTCTAAGTAAAATAACAACTAGCAAGATAGGAAGATACACGCTAAAGAATAGATTAGAACTAACACGCCACAGATTAGAACTAACGATGGAGGGGTTAGGACTAACACGCAACACGACAGAACTAACATCGACGCTATTAGATGTGCTCTCACTAGAACTCACACTCTAAACAGATTAGAACTAACACGTCACAGATTAGAACTGACGCTAGAGGGGCTAGGACTAACACGCAGCACGACAGAACTAATATCGTAGCTATTAGAGGCAATCTCACTAGAACTCACGCTCCAAACAGATTAGAACTAAAACACCACAGATTAGAACTGATGCTAGAGGGGCTAGGACTAACACACAACACGATAGAACTAATATTACAGCTATTAGAGGTGATTTCATACGAATCAACGCTCTAAACAGATTAGAAGTAACACGCTAAAGATTAGAACTGATGCTGGAGGGGCTAGGACTAACACACAGTATGATAGAACTAACATGACGCTATTAAAAGCGCTCTCACTAGAACTCACACTCTAAACAGGTTAGAACTAACACGCCACAGATTAGAATTAACGCTGAAGGGGCTAGGACTAACATACAGCACGAAAGAACTAACATCATAGCTATTAGAGGCGATCTCCCTAGAACTCATGCTCTAAATAGATTAGAACTAACACGACATAGATTAGAATTGACGCTGGAGGGGCTAGAACCAACATGCAGCACGACAGAACTAACATCGCAGCAATTAGAGGCGATTTCACTAGAACTCACGCTCTAAACAGATTAGAACTAACAAACCATAGATTAGATTTGATGCTAGAGGGGCTGGGACTAACACGCAGCACGACAGAACTAACATCGACGCTGTTAGAAGCGCTCTCACTAGAACTCACGCTCTAAATAGATTAGAACTAACACGTCACAGATTAGAATTGATGCTGGAGGGGCTAGGACTAACGCGTAGCAGGCTAGAACTAACATCGAAGCTATTAGTGGTGATCTCACTAGAACTCATGCTATAAATACATTAGAACTAACACACCACAGATTAGAACTGACGCTCGAGGGGCTGGGACTAACACACAGCATGACAGAACTAACATCGACGCTATTAGAAGCTCTCTCACTAGAACTCACGCTCTAAACAGATTAGAACTAACACGCCACAGATTAGAACTGATGCTGGAAGGGCTAGGACTAACACACAGTAGGCTAGAACTAACATCGAAGCTGTTAGAGGCGATCTCACTAGAGGTCATGCTCTAAACAGAATAGAACTAACATGCCACATATTAAAACTGACGCTGGAGGGGCTAAGACTAACACGCCACAGATTTGAATTCTTTACTAGAACTAACGCTTTTAATAAATGAGAACTAACACAGCATCAGTTATAATATTATATAAGTATAAAAATATTATTGCATTTGGGTTCCAATTCTTAACAAACTCTTTTCCGGATAAGAAATATTTAACAAGAACTTACTGGATAGGGGGACGCAATGCGCAATGATATTCATCCTCATTTGTTGCTACTCTCGTTGTAGCGGAATCGGTCTAAGAAACCCTTTTAACTTTCACTCGCCTTTCTTTTTGAAGGTCCTGACTTACTACGCTTTGGGGAAGGAGAGCTAGATTTTGCTTAGACACTGTGTGAGCCGACAGAGTTTAAAGGGAGAGGAGCATTGGTGGTGGGGAGAGCCCTCGGAAAATTAGCACCCCGACCCTTTGATTATGGAAAAACAACTGCCATTGGTCTCTTTTGACCATCATGTGTCTGCCATGCCAACTAACCTCAATTACTTCGGGGTCAGTCCTAAAGGGCTACTCACGCTAGGGCCCTAAGTTAAGGCGTGAGGATCCCTGAGCCCTCTCCAAATTCCCTCCGCATGTGACTTGCGTGATGACGTATCCTTCCTTTATGTAACCGTCCACCGGAGAGATGTAACGAAACTCAAGCCTCTTAGGGATTTCAAATAAATCCCTAACCTTGAGAAGAACATTGAAGTCTTTTAAGTTAGAATTTGTTATGATGTCCTTGGAGCACATGACACATTCACCAATACCAATAAGCAAAGATTACAGAAATTCAAAATTCCAGAGGTAGTATGGAAGATTGAGTAGGCGAATCCATACTAGAAAGGGTTGGGGCAACGTTGCTAGCCTCAGATCCTCACTCTAACGGCGAAATCTACCCTTAAATGTACCCATATCTATCAGTCCTAGTTTAATAGCTTAGGTAAGAATTGGATCAGATGGAAACTGCACCATGAAGTTGTAGCCTACAGCCTCCTTGATTTGATGGCGCCATGTCCTAAGATTGAAATGGTAGGCCAGCATCTCTCGGAGCTCCTGCATGGATGGACGACCTTTATCAAGATTGTAGATGGCGTAAGAAGAAAGATGCTGGATAGTGTTAGATGTGTTGACCGGGACGGTAAACATCATCGGAGGAGCATGAGTGATAATTCCATGTTGACAATCTCAAGAGCTATGCCATGTCCCATGGTAGTGTACAAAAGAAAGATCCTTAGCCATTTGTGAGGGTTCACGACGAAAATCGTTAACGCTGGGTTTCAGTTTTTTAGCAGGGGATGAGGTTTAGAGAGGCGCCTTCATTGGGGGAAGAAGAAGAATGGTAGTGCCGTGAATATCCATTGAAGATCATAATTAATTATTTATGTTAATGGACCGCCTTACCTGACTTAGGAACACGAGAATATATGATGTGATCTGTTAGGGTGATGGGACATGTCTTCGAAAGAAGTAAAAAGCTAGAGGGACAATTGGCGGTAATGGAAAGTCCTTTCTTCGAAGAACGCGAATAAAGTACAAGAGACAATTTAAACAAATAAAAATATAATAGCTGATTAGAGTGTAAGTTCTAGTGAGATCACCTCTAATAGCTTCGATGTTAGTTCTATCATGCTGCGTATTAGTTCTAGCCCCTCCAGCGTTAGTTCTAAGCTGTGGCGTGTTAGTTCTAATCTGTTTAGAGACCTAGTTCTAGTGAGATCACCTCTAATAGCTTTGATATTAGTTCTATTGTGCTGTGTGGTAGTCCTAGCCCCTCTAGCGTCAGTTCTAACCTGTGGCGTGTTTGTTCTAATCTGTTTAGAGCGCTAGTTCTAGTGAGATCGCCTCTAATATCTTCGATATTAGTTCTATCGTGTAGCATGTTAGTCCTTATCCCTCCAGCATCAGTTCTAATCTGTGACGTATCAGTTCTAATCTGTTTAGAGTTTGAGTTCTAGTGAGATCGCCTCTAATAGTTTCGATCATAGTTCTAGCCTGCTGCATGGTAGTCCTAGCCCCTCCAACATCAAGTTCTAATTTGTGACGTGTTAGTTTTAATCTGTTTAGATCGTGAGATTTAGTGAGATCGCCTCTAATAGCAACGATGTTAGTTCTATCATGCTGCGTGTTAGCAGCCCCTCCAACGTCAGTTCTAATCTGTAGCGTGTTAGTTCTAATCTGTTTAGAGCATGAGTTCTTATAAAATTACCTCTAATAGCTATGATGTTCATTCTGTCGTGATGCGTGTTAGTCTTAGCCCCACCAGCGTTAGTTCTAAGCTGTGGCGTGCTAGTTCTAATCTGTTTAGAGCATGAGTTCTAGTGAGATCACCTCTAATAGCTACGATGTTAGTTTTGTCATGCTGGGTGTTAGTCCTAGCCCCTCTAGCGTTAGTTCTAATCTGTGGCGTGTTAGTTCCAATCTATTTAGAGCCTGAGTTCTAGTGAAAGCGCTTCTAATATCGTCGATGTTAGTTTTGTCATGCTTTATGTTAGTCCCGTCGTGCTGTGTGTTAGTCCCAGCCCCTCCATCATCAGTTCTAATCTGTGGCGTGTTAGTTCTAATCTGTTTAGAGCGTGAGTTCTAGTAAAATCGCCTCTAATAGCTTTGATATTAGTTCTGTCGTGCTGCGTGTTAGTCCTAGCCCCTCTAGCATCAGTTCTAATCTGTGGTGTGTTAGTTCTAATCTGTTTAGAGCATGAGTTCTCGTGGAAGCGCTTCTAATATCTTTGATGTTAGTTCTGTCATGCTGCGTGTTAGTCCCTGCCCCTCTAACGTCAGTTCTAATCTGTGGCGTGTTAGTTCTAATCTGTTTAAAGCGCTAGTTCTAGTGAGATTGCCTCTAATAGGTTTGATGTTAGTTCTCTCGTGCTGTGTGATAGTCCTAGCCCCTCCAGCGTTAGTTCTAATCTGTGGCGTGTTAGTTCTAATCTGTTTAGAGCGCCAGTTCTAGTGAGAGTGCTTCTAATAGCTTCGATGTTAGTTCTAACCTACTGCGTGTTAGTCCTAGCCCCTCCAGCATCAGTTCTAATATGTTTAGAGCGTGAGTTTTTGTGAAATCACCTCTAATAGCTATACTGTTAGTTCTGTCGAGCTATGTGTTAGTCCTAGCCCCTCCGGCATTAGTTCTAATCTATGGCGTGTTAGTTCTAATCTGTTTAGAGCGTGAGCTCTTGTGACATCGCCTCTAATAGCTACAATGTTAGTTCTATCGTAATGCGTGTTAGTCCCTGCCCCTCCAGCATCAGTTCTAATCTGTGCCGTGTTAGTTCTAATCTATTTAGGGCGTGAGTTCTTGTGAATCACTACTAATAGCAGCGAGGTTAGTTTTGTCGTGCTGCGTGTTAGTCCTAGCCCTTCAGCGTCAGTTCTATGTTGTGGCATTTTAGTTCTAATCTGTTTAGAGCATGAGTTCTAGTGAGATCGCCTCTAATAGCTACGATATTAGTTTTGTCATGCTACGTGTTAGTCCTAGCCCCTCCAGCGTCAATTCTAATCTATGGCGTGTTAGTTCTTATCAATTTAGAGCGTGAGTTCTAGTGAGAGCGCTTCTAATAGCATCGATGTTAGTTCTGTTATACTGCCTGTTAGTCCCAGCCCCTCCAGCATCAGTTCTAATCTGTGACGTGTTAGTTCTAATATGTTTATAGCGTGGGTTCTAGTGAGGTCACCTCTAATAGCTTCGATGTTAGTTCTGTCATGCTATGTATTAGTCCTATCCCCTCCAGCATCAGTTCTAATCTGTGCCGTGTTAGTTCTAATATGTTTAGAGCGTGAGTTCTAGTAAAAGCGCTTCTATTAGTGTGACGCCCCTGGGTTCACACAAGGCTGCAGTCCAAGGTGAAACCAAGAATGTCAAACCTGCCATGCACCACACCGTGCAATAACATATTTCACCATCACAATTAACTTCTATCTAGTGGAGTCAACAATAGGTGTAGGTACAAAAGCAAGTAAAAGATAATACAAGAAATAACTAATGAAGTGATAGTGATCACATTGATATCTCATCGTCCAACATACAAAAATACATAGTCAATGTTTGAATAGATAACTAGGATACTCAACAAGTCTCAAGTACAAATATCTGAGTAAAGGAAATAAGGCATACAGCCTTTACAACATCTAGAGAATAGTCCTCAAATGTCAAACAAAACTACAGTGGAGCTCCAAAATAAAACATAGCTAAAATAGACAGCTGAACACTAAAGTGTGTCGCCATCAACCTGTGACTCTCCGGGCTCCTGGCTCGTTACCTGAAAGGGGAAGGGACAATGAGCGTCAAAGCGCTAGCGAGCAACATCACAACCAACCCTAAGGGAACAGGGCTCGTTGTATAAGAAAATATAGATAATACATAATAGATCTAAAATCATTGATCTTACTAAAGAGGATTTTTAGTATTTAGGAATTTACAACACGAGCATAGGTACGTCGAGCGAAATAATCCAAACAAGGAAACCCTCATGTATATACCTTGTATCTCAAATTGTAAATTCCTAAACACCAAACCCAAAGTTCTAGTACAGGAACAATAATAAAAGAAATACAACAAATCTCAGAGCATAAATACAGTGCCATGTCATAGCCTACATGAGTATCATGTTATCATGTCATAATCTACATAAGTGTCATGTCATAAAACTTCTGTGAGCAAGTCATATACATGGTTAAGAAATATGTCCGATATAGGAACTAGATACTGTGGTTTTCCAAACACATGGAATAAGTGGCAAGTGTCCAACACGAGGACAAAAATGGATTATAGTCCAACACGAGGACTTCTATGGATTATAGTCCAACACGAGGACTGTGTAACTGTGAAAAGTATATGCGGACTGATATACATATTCTATACTCACACGCATCTCAGTGTACATATCTAAACTTGTGACAAAAGTCAACCCACATGTAGAGATAAATCATTAACATGGTGAACTAGTATCAGGTCATCGAGGCAACCCCGAAAAGCAACTAAAACAGATTTAAGAATATGTAAAACAACTCATCAGTCGACTGAGGTGTCGACTGATGACGTCAGTCGACTCATGTGTCGACTGACAAGCTCAGGTAGTATAGCCTCAGCTCACCAGTCGACCGATCTGTCGACTGCGGAGCTGGGAAAACCAAATCAACCCATCAGTCGACTGATCAGTCGACTGATGACTGAGATTTCAGCCCATCGGTCGACTGATCAGTCGACCGATTGACTGCAAAAATTCTGCACAGGTTATTATTCACCCAAAAGATGATCGTAACTCATCCTCATCAATCCCAAGCATGAAAAATACTGATATTAACATATATGTACCAAACTGGAATGAAAGATCTACATGTAAACATTTATCAAAAGCCTTAAACACATAAAAAACATGTTTGATACGTTTTGAAATCCATAAATCATGAAATAACTCTTGTCAAACATTTTCAGATCTGAAATCCATAAATCATGAAATAACTCTTGTCAAACATTTTCAGATCTAGATCTCTTTAATAAAACATTTATGATCTTTTTATAAACTGAGAAGCTCAATACTTCACATCATATACCATAAAGATTTATTCTTTGTACTAAAAATACGTTTCTGGCTCAATAAAAACTCATTAAACTCAACAAATTCGTGTAAAACAAAAGGGACAGAGTTGGACGAGATGTTACTCGCCTCTGGGTGATGAACAACTCCTGGATCTATGCGAGAGTGGATCCCCTTTGCTGCAATGTGAAGATTTCGACGAAAATCCTCTAAGTTCTCCCCCAAATCACCAAGAACAAAACTAGGGTTTAAGATAGGGGACAAGGGGCTAGGGTTTTCTCAGTTCTGAAGATGAGGGGGGTGATTTCGGGTGAAGGGGAAAATATACGAGCAGTTAAACCCGACCCAAATCCGACCCAAATCAAAATAGACCCGAAACCTAAAAAACTGGAAATCAGCGTATCAGTCGACTGATGTGTCGACCGATACAGTCAGTCGACTGATGTGTCGACTGATCTGAAAAAATTCAGTTTTGTGCATGTTTTGCTAATTTGCAAAACCAACGCACAAAACTCTACACCCAAACTCTCATATCATCTCAAATAACTTATTATCATGTATATCAATGACCTCAAGCTATTTATCATAAAAGAATTATTTATTTACTAATAATTCATATATATTCATATAAAAATTACGGGGTTCTACAAATAGCTTCGATGTTAGTTCTGTCGTGCTGTGTGTTAGTCTCAGCCCCTTCAACATCAGTTCTAATCTGTGATGTGTTAGTTCTAGTGAGATCGCCTCTAATAGCTTCGATTTTAGTTCTGTCATGCTGCGTGTTAGTCCTAGCCCCTCCAGCATCAGTTATAATTTTTGGCGTATTAGTTCTAATTTGTTTAGAGTGCTAGTTCTATTGAGAGCACTTCTAATAGCTTCAATGTTAGTTTTAGCCTGCTGCGTGTTAGTCCTAGCCCCTCCAGCATCAGTTCTAATCTGTGGCGTGTTAGTTCTAATCTGTTTAGAATGTGAGTTCTAGTGAGATCGCCTCTAATAGCTATACTATTAGTTCTGTCGTGCTGCGTGTTACTCTTAGCCCCTCCAACGTCTGTTCTAATCTGTGGCGTGTTAGTTCTAATCTGTTTAGAGTGTGAGTTCTAGTGAAAGCGCCTCTAATAGCTTCGATGTTAGTTCTATCATGTTGCGTGTTAGTCCTAGCCCTTATAACGTTAGTTCTAATCTGTGGCATGTTAGTTCTAATCTATTTTGAGCGTAAGTTCTAGTGAGAGTGCTTCTAATTGCTGCGATGTTAGTTCTATTCTTTTGAACCAACACGAAGTTAGAGCCAACACGAAGTGGGACTAACACAACATGCCATTGTAGCTTCGATGTACTCTTTTAGAACCAACACGAAGTTAAAACCAACAATACATTTGATAACTCGCATTTTCAATTAAATATACATATATTATTGTATTTGTATAAACATATCATCCATCATTGTACACTGTTTCTTCTTTATGTCTTTGTTCATAACCAGCAAGTAATAATTGTGCGACAAGTCTTGCTCGCATAGCTTCAGAGATATCGTTCGGAGGATTAACCTACAATGTTGAGCGGCCTTCAATTATTATTTTTATAAAGAGGTAGACGAACACACTACAGCCAAAGCTGCAACATAGAAGGCTAAATTAGACATTTTTGTCATATCTAATACTAACACAAATTAACACAATTTAGGCTGCAACATAGAAGGCTAAATTAGACATTTTTGTCATATCTAATACTAACACAAATTAACACAATTTAGACATTGGAACTAACCGCCCTCTTTGTTGCTTTTGTCATATCTAATACTAACACAAATTAACACAATTTAGACATTGGAACTAACCGCCCTCTTTGTTGCTTGCATTTAATGGCTTGATAACTATATACTCTGCGCACATTTTGCACAAAATCAACATGATGGGCATCAAAGTAATTTATGATTTTATTAACAGGCTCCATCCTAGCTTCGTGCCTAGTAGAACTGTAATGCTTGACGATCTTATCTTTCAAATCAACTTCAACAAGATGCCAATGATCATCCCTGACCAAAGGGATCAACAGATGCTCTATGTGGAATGCGTTATATTTGTCAATATATGTCAAATATAGCTCGTAATTGTTCGGCTCGAAGCCATAGAGTGAGTGCTGCAAACACAGCATGTATGAGTTAAAATTAGAACTAACATGAGCTTGGATTACTATACAAAGAACTAATATGGTACACAATAGAACTAACATGGTACAAATTAGAACTAACAATGTCCACATTAGAACTAACACACCATCAGTTAGAACTAACGCTTACATTAGAACTATCATGACTTATGGTAGTCATAACTTGATGCCAACTGCCATCAGTTAGAACTAACGCTTACATTAGAACTATCATGACTTATGGTAGTCATAACTTGATGCCAACTAGAACTAACGTGACTCATGGTATAACTAGGAACTATCATGACTTATGGTAGTCATAACTTGATGCCAACTAGAACTAACGTGACTCATGGTATAACTAGTATGGATCCAACAAGATCTAACAAAGTATAAATTAGACCTAGCATGCCAAAGAATAAAACTAACATGGTACAGATTAGAACTAACATGACATAAATTAGAACTGACAGGAACTGTGCTAGAACTAACATGACTTATGGTAGGTCTAACTTGACGCTAACTAGAACTAATGTGACTCATGGTATAACTAGCATGGATCCAACAAGATCTAACAACGTATAAATTAGACCTAACACGTCAAAGAATGGAACTAACATGGTACATATTAGAACTAACACGACATAAACTAGAACTGACACGAACTGCACTAGAACTAACATGACTTATGGTATGTCTAACTTGATGCCAACTAGAATTAACATGACTCATAGTATAACTAGCATGGATCCAACAAGAACTACCATGCATTTCAAACAAAACTAACACGGTGAATTTAGAAATATCATCTTCTTACAATAAAGAACACTTATACGACTCCATATCCTTTGTCATATGCCTTTTGGTTAAGCGTGTCCAATACTGCTTCTTCCATCTGTAATTGTTATGAAACATTAAAATTCAATTTAAACAAGATATTTTTAATTATTAAGCATGTAGAATCTAACCTTGTCGTCAAGCCAGCCACCGCGAAGGAAATATAACAACTCTTCTCTGTTAATACTGCTGTTGGATGTTACTATAACGTTATATCTCCTGAAAATTAGAACTAACATGAATTAGGACTAATATGTGATGAATTAGCATATAAATAGTCAAATGAAACTTATGTGTGAATCTTCTAAGAGCAAAATTTGGTTAGCCTCTCGATTTGAGCTTTGTCGAGTCTGGCTGCTACTAGAGATGGTATCTTTAAATTATGTACAAAAGCACCTGTGCTATCTATTATGCATATGTTAAACAATGTAGGGTCTGGAATCTCTTCATTCAGCTCTCCCAATAGATCTACCTCATCATCTGTCATTAGCTTCAACCTCAACACATCCCAAGTGGGATTTGATTACCAGGGTAAAAATGAGTAACTTTGTCAACTAGTTTTACATTTTCAGGACTTTAAAGTATTTCTACTTTAATTTTTTCCTTTTTCTTTCCTTTTCCTTCAGTATATGGGGTCCTCTTCCATTTAGATCTCCTGCTTACCCTTCTTGGTTGTGGGCAACTCTTTGCTTCCACATTGCTCGTTAGAACTTCTACAAGTTTGTCCACATCATGTTTAATATTCACAAGATCTTCTTCCTCCTGTGCTTCTAACCCGTCTACAACTTTGCCTAGAACTTGACTGTTATCTGCACCTTTGTTATCTACAATAACCTTTTCATGTTCAACATGATCCTCTTCCCTATCCACATGTTCCTCCTCCAGATATACATTATCCTCAGCCTTACTATCTACATTCGCATCAACCATACTATCTACATTCTCCCTTGTCTATCAACATGCTCCTCTACCTTATCTGGATTCTCCTCCTCCTTATCTACGATATCCTCCTCCTTATCTACACCATAAGCAGGATCCTCATCAAAACCTTTGTTATCTACAATAAAATTTTCATGTTCAATATGCTCCTCTTCCTTATCTACATGTTCCACCTCGAGATCTATACTATCCTTAACCTTACTATCTATATTTAGGTCAACCTTACTATCTACATTCTCCCCTTCTGAAATAACATGATCCTCTTGTTCATCAACATCGTCAACAGGATGCTTCACATCCTCTTCAACAATCTTATGTACATGTTCTTGCATGGTAGGGTCTTCCTTATATACACTGTTTGTTTTGGACTTTTGTTCCTCTTGAGCTACCTGTCGCTTCTTCCTTATTTCATTTGTAATTTTCTGTTTGATATTCGCCTTCAGCACCACAGGGTCTGTAACCTCATCATGTCTTCCAAAATTTTCAATTATCCTATTTATCTCAATAATGAATTCTTTACAATATGTACTCTTGTTCTGCTTTGTAGCAACTAGTAGTCATTTGAGAAATTTAGCAGAATTTCTCCAAAATATAAGTTGCTGCCAATGGGAAGAACATTGATCTCCTCTTCATCATCAAAAGCAACGTCAATATGCTTTGTCATGATCTGTTATTAATAAGAGATTATAATTTAAAGTAGGATTAAACATAATTAGGATATTGTTTGTAGTTAGTGTGAAATGAGTACGATTTAACATAACAGGATACTTACGTAGCCTATTGAGAAGTTCCTAGTAGTTTCCTCCTGGATAGCCTTCCTCTTTGCTTGACGCTTATGATGCACAAGTTCACCCCTCTGTATAGCGGGAAGTGCATGAACATGACCTGGAGAAGGGACCTCCACAATAGGGCTATGGACAAAAGTTATTGACGCTGACTTAGCCTTTGCCGTAATTGTCTCCACCTTCATAGATGAGACTTTCGCATCCTCTGGTACCCAATTTGTCATTGTAGGTTTGGAGTAGTCTATGAGGGCATATTTTTTTATGCCGGTCATCTCGTAGTTCCAAAGTTGTAACAAATATATTTAGCATTTAGAATAATACTAGACAACACCAAAGAGAGTAAAATATGGGTGCAGCTAGAACTAACATGGTGTAAATTAGGACAAATGCATTAATTAGAACAAACATAAACTTTGTTAGAACCATCATGAGCCCAGGTAGAACTAACATGACCTATGTTAGAACTAACATGGGTGCTACTAGAACTAACATGGTATATCTTAAAACTAACAAGGCATAAATTAGAACTCACATGACACAAATTAAAACTAACGAATCAGGTATAGAAAATGTGTTATTATCTTTGTCAAAATAGCTCAGTAGCATTTCAAGTGTGGGCCGATCAGGCACAGGAGGTCCAAATAAAATATAGTGCTCAAATATAGAACCACCATATGCATCCATATGCCACTGACGAATCTTCGGGGCAATTCGCTTCATGAATTTCCAATAGGCCCCGATATTGGTGGTTAACCTTAGTGATGTTGGCCTTCTTGTTTTGATGATGTTTAACAAACAATTTATTACTAATGTTGTTTGTCTAGTGTTTGTGCATTCTTATGTTTTGTAGACAAACAACGTAGTTGGAGGTTGGATGGATTAAGCCTACACGATCATATCAAGAGGAGGTTGGTGGAATGTCGGTGAAGCTTATACAATTCAAGTTAAAGATCAAGTTCAAGCTTCATCCGCAACGTGTACCAAGTCAAGCTTAATTGAAGATCAAGATTGCTTGGGTAATGTAGTTTAGGATTTATATTATGTGTGTTAAGTACTCTAAGCTCAATTATCTATACACACACATTTTATTGGTTTCCTTGTATATATATGTAGTCACATATATATACAACACAAGTTTTAGTTTTCATGTTTATAAATATGAAATTACATGTTTCATATTTATTATTGTGATTTGGTTTATCTACTTAGATATGAAACAAATATATTTTCATATACATACTCATAGGTTTTATTTTCTATTGTATTTGTAAAAATATTGTATTCTTAGTTTGTAGACTTTAATATCAGTTTATACATGTTTTACTAAGTCTATAAAAATATTTCACAAAGTTTCAAAAGTTGGTTTATGTCAAAACATCAAAATTCAATCTCATATTTTTATGTTTTGGACTATTTTGCAAAATGATGATTTTTCACAAATGGGAAATGCAATTTAGAAAATTCTTATTGTAACATGTTCACTTATATGTTTATATACTTTTCCCAAAGTTTCATAATTTTTGGACTTCATTTGTTATTTTTAACACATTTTTAAAAGTCTCAAAAATGCTCACTGGGCGATAGAGAGTCTGTCGGTCGACCGGTCCGGTCGACCGATGAAATTTCCGGTCGACCGATGAATTTTCCAGTCGACCGACGAGAGCTTTTTCAGCTTCCAACGGCTAGTTTTCTTACCGTTGCTGGGGCTGTTTCTGTCTTTTTGCTTGGGGTTTTTGGCTAAGTTATGAGAGGGTATAAATACCCCATTGTCTTCAACTCTCAAGTTAAGCTAAGAAGTTTTTAAACAAGGGTTTTAAAAAGAGTTTAAGCTTGTTTAAGCCTGTTTAAGGGTTTGGTTTAAAGCAGTTTTAGCTTTCACAAGTGGAGGAGATTATCTTATTGTTTGGGCCTCAAATCTCCATCTCTCCATCTTGATCTAGAGAAGTTTTCCTAAACTCAACTCTGGCTTTTACTTATAATTATTTGTTAATTATCATTTCTATTCTTATTGTGAGATTTACTTTGTAATACACTTGTACACCGAGTGAGGAGTGTGTGGTGAGAGTCGGGGATCGTCCCAAGAGGAGTGGCGTCGGTTGACGTGCCTAGGGAGAGGTTGTAACCGAGCACTTGAGGGAGACACTGCTAGGTCCAACACTTAGTGGGTGTAGAGTGTGATTGCATAGTGTTTGTTGTGTGAGAGTTCTTGGTGAACTTGTAAACCGAGTGTGTAGAAGAAGTTCCGGATTCCAAACCGGATTGTGTTAGTGGATTTCTCCCCGGGAGTGGGGAGCGGAGACGTAGGACGGAAGGTCCGAACTCCGTGATCATATTGCTTGTTTGAGTGTGCTTTGGCGTTCATTCATATTTATGTTCATATCTTATATCGCCATTGTGCATTGCTCATTTCTATATCATCCACTATCTTGTTTAGATTGTTTATCCTTGTGTAGTTTATATATCCTTGCATATATATATTCATCATATAGGATATATCTCTTTGTTCATATTACTTATCCTAGCTTACATATCTTGTTATATTTCACTCTTGCTAGGATAACTTGTTAATAAGTTTTAATTGGCATTTAATCGGATTAGATTAGCATAAGACCCTAATCACCCCCCCTCTAGGATCTAACAAGTGATACAACCGCACCTGTAAGAGCAACTTTTTTCCTAAAAAAATATTTTGAATTTGTAAGTTCAACAAGACCTATGAACTCATATTAGACCTAACACTAACGGGAATCTAATAGAACTAACGCGTATTGTTATAGAACTAACATTGGACTCAAACTAGAACTAACATTAGACTCAAACTAGAACTCATGTGGACTCAGACTAGAACTAACAATACTATGGTAAAACCTAGCATTGTTTAAGATGAACTGAAATTAGGGAAAATTAGGTCGAGTTCCCAAATACTGGATAACATAGCACTTACTATTTTTTTGGGGAGGGTTCGTTGGTACGACCCGCCATTGCCGTTCTTCTTTTCCGGGCTCGCCATTTTATTGCCTGCTTTTGCATTTCCAAAAGGGTTAGAGTAGCTTCCTCCGTATTGCCAACCACAGATGGACCGTCTTTGCCCTTCGACTCGCCTCGATGAACAACCTCGTAGTCGTTAACAAATCCTTCAATGGATGACATTTTTCTGGCGAAAACTCTAGAAATGTTGAAATCCGAATGGAAATTAGAATGATGAAGACTTTTGAGGCTCCTAAGCGGTGGAAGAGAGAGAAAGAGAGGGAGGGTACTTGAATAGGGATGGGGGGCATTAACCGAGTTCAGTCCTATCAGTGGGGCACGATCGTAACTTCCACTAGGCTTTTTCTAAAAAAAATTACTTTGGGGCCTTGTCACAAATACTGTGCGTATTTGGGGCTAATACACATGGGGCAAAATACAAGGGGGCTTGTCATACGAAGTTCCAACTTTTGGGGTCTGGACATATTTTCCCCTTAAATTAAACTAGCAATACATTTGGTTAAAAAATTTGTAGGGGATTAGGTTGGACAATTTAGTCCATTAAAATAAAATAGTGCAGACATTTCAGACTACACTGGGGAGGGAAGGGGTATTATTATGGTATTGAGACTATTTTCAACTAGGACTTAGACTAAGATAGACACTCCTACCCTAACCTTTCCTAAACTTTACAAAAGTCGAGTTTTCGTATCAACTATTTTCTTTACCACGGTCATCTATCGTATAAAAAAGGGAAAATTCATGAAGATCGAAGCTTGGTGGACAAAGAAAATCGCATCAAATTGTAAATTCCTCTTAATTATTTAATTCATGATTAAAACTTCATTACTTCTTAGATGAAATAAGTACTCAAATCAAAATAATCATGTCTTGTAGTCTTCACTTGCATTCTCTTTTGGATCTGCTGCTAGTTTTTGTTAACTTGCAAGAGAATGGAGAAATAAAACAAGTATTGAGGGTTTGATCTTTGTTTTTTGGACATTAAACTTATAAACAAGTTTAATTTGATTATGTTGGGATTTTTTTTCTTTTTTTCTTATTTCTTTGGTAACTGGACGATTTTATTCATTATCATTGAGCGTTTAATACCTAGCCACTTCATACAAGCCTGGTATATCAAAAAATTAAACTCAATTGCACTAACTACTATCCTTATATGACTACAATGTATAGGGATATACTTCGCGTACAACTAACATAAAGGATGCACCCGTATGCCTTAAATTCATCAGGAATGGGACCATTAAGAACTGTTTCTGACCTCCTTTCTTTAGTGTGCACTCTTGGATCGCGTTGGATCGCGTTCATTCCAAATGCTATAAATTGTGGCAACAAGCCTAGTTTTTTGTCTTCCTTGTCATAAACACCACCATTAAGTTGAAGGCAAAAATGCTTCCAGTCCTCAAAACCAAAGGAAACGTGCTCCCCCCCCCTCAAAACTTTTTAACGGGTGCTTTGCCCCAAAAATGCGCCGCAATTTTCTTCCAGCCCCCAAAACGAATTCTCAGGCAAAACGCCGTTTAAACCCCTCATGAAATACCCAAAATACCATTCAATTTAAACTACCCCGTTATGAGTTACCTCTTTGTTCCTATCCTATCATCTCTCTTCTGTCCAAGTAAACTGACTCCAGAAACTCATTTTAAAACCCTAGCCCTAAATCAACCGACTCCAAAGTGCACACCGAATCAAAGCAAAGGGATTAAAAATGACCGGCGATTCAACTCCCAAAGCAAGCCTCCATGCCGACCACAATGAAGGCAATGACGCCCAGCAGTTCACAATCTCAAAAAGAGCCTATACAATAGCAATGTGTACTGAATCTGATACTGAAGTTATGATTGCTAATGTTCTAGAGGACATCGCAACCAGCCATTCTCAACTCAGAAGTCCACCTCAAAATTTAAATCTAGGACCCCGCCCAGATCAAGAGGGCAGCACCGGCACCACCATTGCGTCCAACGATGTCACTAGAGCTCTCTATGATCTACAAAGAGGAGAAAAAGAGAAGCTCGTGACAGCAAAAAAAAAGAAATTTTTATCGCAAATTTTATGTTGTTAAGGTTATAGTTTAATTGATAATGCTCCTAATTTGTTGTGAAGGTCCAAAATTATGGGTGTTTGTTATTTGTTGAGGTTACTGTTAACCTGTAAGGTTCATAATTTTATTGTTGAGGTTGTTGTTTGGTTGTTGAGATTAGGCTTTGGTTGTCAAGGTTACGGGGTTGTTGTTTATGTCTTGTGTTTTTGTTATGTAGAAAAGGGTAAAGCTTTCTATTACGTTGCGACCCACCACCAGCTTTAGTGCGTATCATGAGTTCATCCGGAATTTGGTGCAGCGTATGGAGCCAATGCACTTTGCGGTCTATGAAGATAGTATATTTAAACACTACGTCCATTTTGGCCCACTTAGTGTCGATCTTCCCACCTTTGAGCACATTTTGAGTCAGTAGGATGGGAAAAGGAAGAAATTCGTCTTCACTGATAAGAATGCTGGAGAAGAGATCGCCTGCTCATTCAACCTTAAGTGGGTAATGGAACATGCATGGTTCTCCAATGGGGGGGATCTTGTTGACCATAACCGGGATAGGAAAAAAGGATTTAGTCTACGCTTTTTAACAAACCTAAGGCCGAGGGTGACAGTAGTATAGCTCCCCCGAAAGGAGTCCCCACCAGACGCAATGTGGAGCAACTGCTCCTGAACCTGGTACTATCGGCTAATCGCCGAGATGTAAAGGACTTTATCCTACTACAGATCCTCTATTAGCTGAGCATGATTTAATGTCCAAGAAGTGTTCCGACATTCCTAGGCATTTATTCAAGTACGTCGATAGTATCGAACATGCCAATAACACTACTTGGGGATCTATATATTCAGTGAGACATCTGACGCGATAGAGAGCGCACTGAAGGGTCCTGAGCCAGGGAAGACGACTTTACATCTGTAAGGGTGTACCCCACTAGTTTGTGTAAGTAATCATGTATTTTATTACTGATTGTGAAGGTTAGGGGTTTAGTTGTTAATGTTATAGTTTGGTTATCAAGGTTACGTGTTTGGTTGTTAAGGTTACGGTTTGGTTGTTAAGGTTACGTTTTTATTATTAGTGTTACTTATTAATTGTTAAGGATAAAGGTGTTTGTTAAGTTCTATTTCTCTAATGTGTAGCTATGGTACTATAAACTTACTAGCATCAAGAAGCCAGCAGTTGGATGTACGGTGAGGCCTCCCCTGACAAATTGGGTGAGACTGGAAGAAGTTGCTGGTTCTTTTAGATTGGCCACTATTGTAGCTAAAAAAAGCAAAGCTACGATAAAGTTTCCACAGCAATATGGCCAATCTCAAAGAATCAAGGGAGGTTTGTAGGGGAAGGAGCAGGGGAAGGAGAAAGAGAAGATGAGAGAGAGAAGAGGAGGATTAAAGAACCGGCTATAGTAAATGCCGGTAGAGCGTGTGGCCCAAGACACACTCTCCACAAGAAGAAGAGGGGAGAAGAAGATGACATCCCAATTGATGCAGTTGTAAGAATTTACCACTTGTGAATTTTATTTGTTTTTTAATTAATTAATCCATTTAATAATTCTCTATCTGTCCATTGCATAGATGATGCCACAAGATGCTGATGAAGATGTCGAGCAGCCAAATAAGATAGTTGTGAAAATGGAATGGCCTCAGCAAGTGATCTACTAGAAGAGCATCGCATCAATGAACCAAGCATTACGGCACGATAACGAGAATAAATTCAAGGATCTGATTGCTGCATCGTGTAAAGATAAATGATCTTTCTATGAAAGTGGCTAAGTTGTCTACCCAAAATAGGAGGCTAAGAGAGGAACTCAGCGAAGCACGATCCAGAATCCTCACTGTATATAAGGATAAGATGCCTACAGGATTGGTGTCCGATTCAGCGATGGAGCCACAAACTTGTACATGTTAGATGTGTCCTGCATTTATGTTTGAATGTTATGGTTAAATATTGATTGTTAAGTATATAGATTGTTTGTTAAAGTTACGAAATTATTGTTAAGTTTATGAATTTAATATTAAGGTTACGGATTTATTGCCAAGGTTAGAGATTAATTGTTAAGTATCTGGGTTAGTTGTTAAGGTTATATAACACATGCTAAGTTGTTTTGCTAATAAAGTACCTAAGCTCATTTGTTTATTTTTTAAATTAGACACTCCACGCATCGTGGGTGGCATTGGTATACAATACGAGGGGAAAGTTAATCAATCATTCTTTACTGAAGCTAATAAGGAGAGCGAGGGCCCTCCAACAGGGAGAGCCCCTCCACCACCTTTTTTTTCTGATATCAATAAGGAGAATGAAGATGCTCCGCCAGGGGAAGTACCTCTACCAGATAACACCTGCATTGATACGTCTTTTGAAGAAAAAATAAATGAGGGAGAGAAGTGTCCAATACAGCGAAAGAGTTGCTAACTTGTACAGGTTAACTCGCTTTTGCACTATATGTTAGAGATTGGTTGTTATGTCTATATATTGGTTGTTAAGTTTTTGATTATTTATACTTTGAATATTTTTAGAAATAGGTACTCAACACGAGGACACTAGGAGGGAAATAACGCTGGTGGATGATGTCCCTTCACTAGGACATGATACAGAGACACAAACTTGTAAAGGTTAGCTGTTTTTTCACCATATGTTTAGGCATCAGTTGTTAAGGTTACGGATTGATTGTTATGTTTTGATAGTGGTTGTTAGGTTTTCTTAATATTTATACTTCAAATTTTTTTTTAGAATTAACCACTATAAGAGAGGACATTGGGAGGAAAATAAAGCCATCAAAGGGTGTCCCTCCACCAACACCTGACACTACAACAGATGATGAAGATGCTCCTCTTATGTTTTCAAGGGCTTTGAATAAAAAAAAGAGGGATGCAAATGGGGAACATGCAAAGGTGTACGCTACTTCACCCCTAAGCCTTCCAAGTGGATAGTCACCTCTTACACTGAAGGGAAGAAGAAGAAAGAAAAAGATAACATAGGGGACAAGGCTATAGTAGAAGTGGCTAGGGAGGAGGAAGAGCAGGTGCAGGAAAATGTAGCAGAGTTGGAGCATGCTGGCTACAAAGTGACCCCTACTCCATCTGAGAAAAATACATGAGTTCCCCTATGAGTTCAGAAGAAGAAATGTATAGGAATAAATTGAACAAGGAGATTCCCTTTGCAGAAAGCTTCATCATCAAGTTTTTGGATGGTAATGTCATATTTGTACATAATTATAAGGTGTCAGCAGATGTTGCTACGCTGCTGACGGAAGAGGAGAAAAAAGTTCTTAACCATTTTTGTATTTGTAGGTGTAACAAGTAAGTATTTAACAAATATCACAATTTTTACATCTTCGCTTTTAAGGTTATCAATTAGTTTTTAGGGTTCCTCCTATGTTGCTATAGTTATGGGTCTGTTGTTAAGGTTACAGGTTTGTTATTAAGGTTACGTGTTTGTTGTTATGGTTATTGATTTGTTGTTAAGGTTACGGGTCTGTGGTTAAGTTGACTGGTTTGTTGTTGCAGTTTATTGTTTGTTGCTAACTATATTTTTCGTTTTATTCTTGTTTGTAGTGCTATTAAAGCGTACATAGGTCCGGGAGGACTATAGACCGGTTTGGGATTCTCAATATTTTACGCGGTGGTCGACTGGATGACGCACTAAGATTTATGAGTGGAAATTATTGTTTAGCATATTTTACAATAATATTATTTATTACTTGTTGTCAACTTATAGCTTGTTGAAATGCTACTGGAATTAGTAGGAGAAAGTCAGACAGAGGCATTTAGGAAAAATTTGGGGTGGTCTCTATTTGGTTTTGTGTAAGTTTATGTCAAACGTATATCTATCTATCTATTGCAATCTATGTTAAAAAGAACCTGATCGGTCTAATTCTTTATTGCAGCACCAGATACATGTGGCGAGACCTGATTACCAAGAGCTGTATATGATCTACATCAAACACTTGGTCGATGCAAGGTGTACTAACCTCTTAGTTCCCATTGTCTAAGGGGATCATTGATATCTATTGGAGTTTAATGTCGAAAATGATATTGCCATGCATTACAACTCTTTGAAGGAGAAATCTGTACATTAGGAACCTATGCTCAATGTTGTTAAAGCGTTCAACTACATTAAAGCTAGGTTCAATAAGAACCAATTGCGTAGTATATTCGACCCAATCAAAGTTCTATTCGTGGAGAAAAAGGGGTCGTAAGTTTTCTAGAACCCTTGTTGGAATTTAATGTTGAAAACTGGTTATTAAGGTTATAGATTTGTTATAATACTTTGGTTGTAAACAACAGTGGTCTCAATGGTGGGATATTTTTTATGTGTAGGTATGACTGTGGGATCTACGTCTACCAGTATGTAAAAGCCAATATCGAAGGTAGAGATGTCATGCACGTCATGATTGTAGAGCATAACACATGGATGGTACATGCGAAGCTAGCAGCATATTTACTGATTGAAGGCAGGAAGAGAAAAAAAGATGCGGGAAAACTTGACAATGATGATGTTGAGATATAGACTTTTTGTGAATGATATATTACAATTCTTTGTAAATAACAATATACATGTAAATATTGTAAATATTAAGGTTAACATCGAAGAGTTAAGCTAGATAACAAATCCTTAAATGTTTTGAGCAATTCCATAACATAGACCCCCAATCCATAACCGAAACAGCAATTCCATAACATTGACATCAAACTCGTAACCTTAACAACAAACCCACGAGTTTAACAATAATCTCGTAACCTTAACACACAATCTCTAAGCTTAACAACAAACTCATTTGTAAGCCACAAACTTGAATCCAAAGGTAAGTCTTGATAACAGCTAACCCGTAACCTTAACAACCAAAGCCCTAATCTCAACAACAAATCCAAAACAAGCCTAAAGGTTAACATCATACCCCCAATCCCGTAACCTTAATAGCAAACCTATGAGTTTAACAACAATCCGGTAACCTTAACACTCAATACCTAAGCTTAACAACAAACTCATTGCTATTTACAGTTAACAAAGGTATAATTATTCCAAAAAGAGTATCATAAGTTAATATGTTGTTAACAACACATATCATGATCAAGTTAAATAAAACATAAGGGAATTTACATAAATGATAACCTAGGGGCTGGTTGCTCCTCCCTCGCTACCCTTGCTCGAAGCAAAGTCGTATGAGAAACCCCTGTCGTGAGGAAGGGTAGGCCGCCCAACACCTTAGACCTAGAGAAATCATTGCCAGAGATCTCTCTCCACCATCATTTGCCTTCCGTCCCAAGTCACCTCAATCAACTCCAGGTCGGCACGGGGAGGTTGCATATGACGGCATTGAGGTTGGTCAACAGCCATGTCGATAGGATCAGCCTCAATGTTCGCCTGGTGCTCCCAGTCCTGACCTACAACCTGAGTGATGATGAACACTTTCGTTAGGCTTAAGTCCATAAAATAGATGTAACAAAACCTAATCCTCTTAGGGAGATCCGAATATTCTCTAATCTCAAGTAGCACCCTGCAGTCTTTGAAGTTATTTTTCGTGGTGACGTCAGCGGAGCAGTACACGCATTGGCCGATACCCTCCAACAGTGATTGTTGGAACTCCCACTCCAAGAGGTAGTAAGGGAGATTAAAGAGGCGGACCCATGTAAAAAAGGGTTTAGGAAATTTTTTTAGCCTGAGATCCTCCCTCCAAAGCCTGAATCTTCCCACAAAGGACCTAAAATTTATCGGGCTGAGCTCGATGGCTTGATCTAGTAGTTCATCAGAAGGAAATTTAACCATGAAGCTATTTGCAGATACCCGCTTGATCTCATACGTCCAATCCTAGACGTTGAAGCAGTACCCTAGTATTTCTCTCAGCTCCTCCAAAGATGGCCGGCCTAGCTCAGAAGTGAAGATGGCGAAGGTAGTAAGCTCTTGAATGTTGCTGGTGACGTTATCTGGCACAGGGAACAATCATGGAGGGGTGGAAGCTCTCAGACCATGAGGGCAATCCCGTGAGATATGCCCTGAGCGATAGCAATGGATACAGATGCTATCATCGTGAGATTTGATCTTCTGGTTTAGGAAGCGAAGCGGGGGTATAGTTGATATGTGTCTGGGATTGGAGGAGAAGGGTAAGCTAGTTCACAAACTTGACAAAGAGAATGGCGGTGATGGAAAGATTGATGGCTACGTCAAATGGTCATGTTATTGAACAGGCGAAGGGATGAGAGTAATTGTCGTGTGGTAGATGGGAATAGCAAGGAGCCAAGTGATAATGATTGTCTGTCTTGGGAACAAAAGCTACCATGAAATGCATTTAATGCAGAGAGAGAGAGAAATTTCTTTTTTGGTTACCTTGACAATCAAAAGGCTAAACTTGACAACAAATCTATAAGCTTAACAACAAAGCGCTAAACTTAACAACCAATCCTTAAGCTTAATAATACAATACCAAACTTTATTATAAATTGATAAGATTGATAACCAGTCCATAACCTTGATCGTAACAATAAAGAACTATATAGGCTCATTACAAGTTGCATGATTGTGACCCTCCATGTTGCATCGAGAGCACTTAATAGGACGGGTGTTCAGTGACATGTTGTTTATTCATCTAGTGCATGGTCTTCCACATTTTTTTTGGTGAGAGGAGGCTTTAACAATCGATCTTTTGGCGATACAAAGCGTTTCTCGTAATATGATATAGGAAAGAAGATCGATGCATAACTTGCTCTGAATGCGTCAATAGTCATATACCAATCACAATATTGATAAATTTCTCATCCCATCCATGTAATTGTAGCACATGGATGTTTGCAAGGAATGCAGGTGATTTCCCAGGACTTGCATGAACATGAAAGATTCTTCAAATCTACATGGCAAGTTTTATTGGACTCGACCTCCACAATATCTTTCGTCTAATGTTTAATGGCAAAGCAACTACCATGCTGAATATTTTTGTACAACACCATCTCCGCTTCTGGGTTTAAGTATCCAGAACATTTCTGACCCATTAGACTCCTTTCATACATGCTATCTATTATTTGCTTTCATATAGTCTTAACCAAGGGTAAGATTCACAACAATTGTACCTTCGTTATCCAGCTAATGAAGGACTCAGCAATGTTTGAAGTAACATGGCCATACCTTAACAACAAAACCCTAAATTAACAATAAATCCATAAGCTAAACAATAAATCCCTAACATTAATAACAAAATTCTAAACTTAACAACAAAACCCTAGTAGAAAAATTAAAACCATAATAATAAAACTCTAACCTTAACAGAAAAACCGGGCTAACTCTAACCTAAACAACTATAAAGATGCTGTAACAAAATAACATTTAAACCAAGCTATCTTACCTTATACCAAGAAAATGCATGTTTGCCCATCTCTCCGGGGAGTATTCCATTACAGTGACATAAGCCCTGTGATCGATCGCTGCCAATTCTTTCATGTCATCATCCCATTTAGAAATTGTGTACTTATAAGCCACAGATTATAACAGCTTGCCCAACATAGTGGCGATATTTACCTTGTGCCTAAAATCCTTCATCTTCTTTTTGAAATTCTCGACTAGATGCAGAACAACCTTGAATGGAAAGCAGCTGGAAAGAATTCCTCGACTGCTGCCCTAGTACCCCTGTCCGTGTCGGAAATCATTACCAACCGATGTGGAGGTTGATAAGGATTTTTCCTATCATATAGTAACATCCATAATCCTTGTAAGAACCATTTCTAGTTAGCCTCATTCTCCTAGTCTCATACACAATAAGCAAGGGAAAATATTCTCTGGTTGTCATCATACCTAGTAGTACTAAGTAGTATGCCTCTGTAGTGATCTTTAATAAATATTCCATCCAAAAACAATAGAGGCTTACACCCAGCAATGAACCCTTCAATACAGTCATTATAACTAATGAACAAATGCCTGAACCTCCCATCATCAGCATCAATAACAACACGACTCCCTGGATTAGTTGCATGCACCATGGATTCATATCTGCATAATTACAACAACAAAGCAGTAATCTTAGCAACGGATTTATAACCATAACAACTGATCTTCAACCTTAACAACCAACACGTATACTTAATAATGAACCAATAACTTTAACAACTAATATGTATAGTTAGCAACCAATCCGTAATAGTGATTTTAGAAGAATAAAAAAGAATATACCATCTCAGTGAATCGTAAGCCTTATCATCATCACTGAACAGATCCTGTTGAGATGTCTCCTTGTCCTACTATGCTTTATTGTAGTTAATCTTGATGCTAAAATTAGAGAGCATGTCGTTCTTGATATCAACTGCATGAAGATCTGGTCTAACCTTTAAAATAGCTTTTATTTGGCCCGCAATGAACTTCCTTGATGCCTTTGAGTTTCCAGCATTTGCTCCATAGTGACCACAAGTGTGGGTAGATTCGAAATTCTTTATAGACATGATCGAAGAATTTCTAAATGGGGAAGCAAATAACATCCAAGAGAAACCATCCGTGTGCTTGAATCGGCAATAGACTCTTATGCGCCTTTGTTCATTATGGTAAAAATCATACTCAAACCATTTAGCAATTGAATAGTGTTAAAGTGATAATCAGCACTATCAAATTTTTGACCAACTTCATGAATGTCGATCAGCCACTCAGTTGGGATCTTTGTTTGGTGGTTAATCATGTCTTCCAGCAGTATGATCGAGTCACCGGTGTGGTTATCATTAGGAATACGCTCATCATTATAGGTATGGATGAACGTGGTATCTGAGCATCGTGAATTTTCTATCAGTATGGTCCTAAAGAAGTAAAAAACAACATAGCCTCATCAATGAACTCCTAACCTTAACAGCCAACTCATAAACTTAACAGCCAACAACAAACACCTAACCATAGCAACCAACTAGTATACGTAACAGCGAGCTCATAACCTTAGAGAAAAAAAAAATCTTAAACCTATTTCATAAAATAAGCAAAACAACCCAAACCTTAACAACCAATCATTCATCTAATCTTGACAACCAAGTCATAATCTCAACAACCAATGCATAAGATTAATAACTAGTGGCAAAACCTATCAGTGAACTCATAAGAAAATCTAAAGTGTAATGGCTACACATTTTCTGGTGTAGTTTACGTGTTCTACAAAGTTAAGGATTCCCCAGGGGAGGTATCATACAAATTCGTGTCTGTAAAACGATTACGACGACAATACTCGAACATCAAATTTAAGTCATCGTCATTGTCAATTGAAATACTAAATTTCTTTTCCCTTTCTATTATAGGGTGTTCCATGTTTCTTACAAATATGCTATCTTGAGGCCAAGACTCAGTCGAGCCGGCTTCATTCCCCAAAGACGACTCAAAAGGCGGACTCAGTCGAGTGAAAGATTGCTACTCAGCAATCAGCCGATACTTCCCCCGAGGGTGACTCAGAACATTACTTCTTAGTATTATTTTACCATTTATGATTATTATTATGACCCCACGTCACCCACTTACAAGCCTCAACGGCTGTAGAGTCCTCATACCATAGAAGTGACTCCACGTCACCCACCGACATACCTCGATGGCTACAGGATCCTCATACCACAGAAGTGACCCCACATCACTCGCTGACATGCCTCGATGGCTGTAGGATCCCCATACCATAGAAGTGACTCCACGTCACTTGCTGACAAGCCTCAACTGCTGCTGATTCCCCATGTTACTGAAGTGACCTCTCATCACTCACGAATCGACACGTATCAGGCAGAGGGTGACTCAGCCTCCAACTCACCCCTCGCCCTCATCAAAAACTACATTCTCCCTAGATGCTGATTCGTCCCTTGGCATCCTCCATAAATACATATGCTAATCGTTATGAAAAAAGATTGGATTCTCCTTACTGCCTAAAAACTCTCTAGACACATATTAGAAGAGCACACTGTTTGGGGAGAAAGTCGATTTTGTTGATGAGTTCATTTACAACTTCAAACATTTACAACAAACTAAAAAAATAGTATTTTTATAAGACTTTCAACAAAAATTACCACTTTCTTTTTAACAAACGCAACAAACGCTTATCCTCCACTGCTTGCGTGGGATCTTGGCCTGTGACGGGTACGTTGATATCCATGGACTATCAAATTATTAGATCGATCCAGAGCTTTATTGGTTTACGAAGGAATCAAGAAACCGAAGCAATTATCTCGGCAACAGCAAGATAATTACTCTTCTTGAGATCACCATAACGGTGCAATCTCAAGGGAAGGAATCGGGAACTATAGATCTAATTAGCTCCTCTTCTTTATACTGACGAACTCGATCTGATCTCCTTCTCTCCTTTTAAATTCGTTTTCCTTCAGTCTTCAATTCAGCAGGGCTTCGCCGACGCTCAAGAATTCCAGATCTCTGTAAATGAACGCCCTAGGGCTGTATTTATAGGTTTCAAGACCTTCATTTTTAGATAATAATGACTATTTCACTCTTATCTTTAGTTAACGATCAAAAAAAAGCTCAAAAAATAGCAAAACAGGTTTTTCGGGTCTAGGACACCCGCGGTGCCTCGGCCTTGGCCGAGACACCATGTGTGTCTCGGCTAAGGCCGAGACACCTTGTGTGTCTAATGAACGCCCTAGGGCTGTATTTATAGGTTTCAAGACCTTCATTTTTAGATAATAATGACTATTTCACTCTTATCTTTAGTTAACGATCAAAAAAAAGCTCAAAAAATAGCAAAACAGGTTTTTCGGGTCTAGGACACCCGCGGTGCCTCGGCCTTGGCCGAGACACCATGTGTGTCTCGGCTAAGGCCGAGACACCTTGGGTGTCTCGACCAAGGCCGAGACACTCGCAGTGTCTTAGCTTTGGTTCTAGGCACCGTTTTGCGCGTCCCGTCCATTTTCATCGTATTTTCGTCATCCGAACTCAGAATTGTGTGATTCAATATAAGTTGAAAAGCTGACAAGAAGATCTACAAGCTCCCATGGTTGAATGATATGTGGAGTAGACAAGATACAAGGGGTATTTCTCATTTTCGTAAGCAACGCATGGCTCCCAATCAGTTTGTGTTTTTGTAATTCTGAAGTTCCATTACTTCACTCGGTTCATCAACTCACTTCATGTGCTTGTCAACATCAAATAAGATTCTATGACTTGGATAGTAACATTCATCGTCTTCTCTCTCTCTCGAGCCACGTGTGGGAACCTATAGGCATTTTTAGACGCCTACAGATACCCCCTCTAAAGTGTTTCAGTCTCGTTTCTTTTATAGAAGAGGTTGAAATACTTTAGATATGATCGGTCCAACCTTCAGTCAGTGTGAAAGGACCTGTAGTTGGCTTCAATTCTTAACTTCTTTGATTTTTAGTCTATTTTGATGAATAGCTGAAGTTCTTCTGGCGTTACTTTTATCGTCTGGCCATCGTCGAAGTTTTGAATCGAACTTGGTAAGTTGGTTTTGGCTTGTGTCATTGAGTTGACTTTGAACTGGTTATCTTCATTACAACGCGTTGACCAACATTGACTTTTTTGTAATGTGTTGACTGGCGTTGACCTAGGACTACGCGTTGACCTAGGGCTATGCGTTGACCGACGTTGGCCTTAGGATTTCACATCGATCAGCGTTGACTTTTCATCATAACACATTGATTGGCGTTGACCTAGGGCTATGCGTTAACCAGCGTTGACCTTAGGGTTTCGCATTGATCGGTGTTGACTTTCGTCGCAATGCGTTGAAAGGTGTCTACACAGTTTATGCTCTTAAGGTGTTAGAGCGTGACGGTCCTAAATGTTGGGGCTACAAGACTAACTGTTAAGGTTGATTTATCTGCATGACTAGAACTTATCCTAAAGTTGTCGGATCCTTGAGTCACGAGACCAATTAATGGAGTTGGTGCATCAATGACTATCGTATTTATAGAATTTTCGGCAAATTCTCAGCCACCAATGGGTTTGATTAGCCTTTACCGACTACCGTTTGAGTCGGGCTAGCATGCAGATTGTTCAAATCCGTTCCGCACATGACGCTGTGCTAAAAGAGTTAACTCTTTTAGTGCTACGATATTAAATACATAGACTTCATCTTTCTTACAGGAATAGAGTATCGGTAATGCGTGTTAGGCATTGACTTATCCCTTCTTAGGATTTGGGATAAAAGTCCCCAGACTTTTATTCTAATGTCTTCTTCACTCAGTGAAAGACTAAATCAGCAACGTGTATTAGGAATTAACTTATCCCTACTTAGGATTTGGGATAAAATTCTCCATGCGTGTAAGGCACGGATTATGGTGTTATTAATAACAACTTACCGCAATATTGAATATGTGTTCTTTTGTCCTTTTTATGATAAAAGACTAACCGGCAACGCGTGTTAGGAGCTGACTTATCCCTTCTTAGGCTTCAGGATAAAATTTCCCAGACTTAGATTCTGGTGTCTTTTTCAATCAGTGAAAGACTAAATCGGCAGCGTGTATTAGACGTAGACTTAGGATTTTTGGCAAATCCTTATCCTTTAACGGATTTGGCTTGCCTTTACCGATAACCATTTGAATCGGGCTTGCATGTGGATTGTTTAAGTCCGTTTCGCATATGACGTTGTGCTAAGAGAGTTAACTCTCTTAGTGCTATGCTATTGAGTATGTAGACTTCATCTTTCTCATGGGAATAGACTACCCGGCAACACGTGTTAAGCGCTGACTTATCCCTGCTTAGGCTTCAGGATAAAAGTCCCCAGACTTGGATTTTGGTGTCTTCTTTAATCGGTAAAAGACTAAACCGATAACGCATGTTAGACGTTGATTTATCCCTACTTAGGCTTTGGGAAAAAATTCCCCGTGTGTGTAAGGTATGTATTATTAAATTGAAGGATGGTGTCTTCTCTTGGGGTAAAGACGAACCCGAAATGGGAGAGGAAGAATTTTATATTCTATCTCCCAAAACCGAAGACGAAGAATTTTATATTCTCTTTCCAGTTAAAAAGGAGACTCGAAGTGGGATATCCACCTTGAGAATATGAAGAGTGAAACTAAGAGTGGGATCTCCACTCCGAGAATCGAAAAGATTCAGATAATCCTAACTGTCTAAAGGTTTGATTACCAAACTAAAGATGAATTTCTTGTTTATCGAGAGTGAATTGTGGTTTGGGCTCTAACTATAGGAAGGTTTGACCAAGTGAGAGTTTGAGGTGACCCTAACTGTGGGAAGGTTTGATCACTCGATTTGAAAATAGACATCTCGTTCATGGAAGGAATCGAGAGGAGATTTTGGCTTTGGCCCTAACTGTAGGAAGGTTTGACCAAATAGGGGGTTTGAGCGATCCTAACTTTTAAAGGTTTGGTCGTTCAATTTACGGACCTCTCGTTCATGGAAAGAATTAAGAGGGGATTTTGGTTGTGGTCCTAACTGTTTAAAGGTTTGACTAAGTGGGAGTGAAAGTATAAATCACAGTAGGGGTTTTCGATGTCAAATGATGAGATCTTGACACGAAGGAAATTTGACAATCGCAATAGACCGTTCGAATTATAATTTCCAGTGCTATGTCAGGACTTTAACAGTGAGAGTTTTGTGTTTATCACTTTGTTTATAATGACCGGATTATCCCTAAGAATATTACATGTAATATTCTTCCGGGAACTTCCCATTACTTGAGTCATCCACCCTCAGCATCCTTCGTGAAACTGAGTCTAACATTGTACTTAGTTGGATGACTGGGTTATTCTTAAGAATACCAGGCATGACACTCTCCAGGAACTTTCCGTGAAAGAAAGGAAACAGTTTAGACTCATATACCTGTTAGAGTATGAAAGGAGTAGTTTAACCTCATATACATACTGGAGGATTGAGAAGCAGTTTATACTCTCGTATACTCTTCGGAGTGTCATTCGGCTTAATTTAGCGTTATAACACTAGCTTCAACTAAGGTTTGGATGTTATTTTTGAGAGCAAAGTAAGCCTTGATAGGATGAAGGACCCTTCTGTAGTATGCACAGTACTTTGGATCCGAAGTATTGTTAGCTTCCTCCTGACTTGCGATAGGCGGTAGCTTGATCATGTTGTTTTCAACGAGGGATTCAAAAATGGCTGGAACATTCTTGTCCTTGAAGGAGTACACTTTTTGGAGTCTTGGATCCAAAGTCTTTTGTTGTCTTTGGGGTTATTGTTATGATGTATGATTAACGTCAACAACTACTGCAGGCGCCTTCCCCTTACTACGGGAGACGAAGCATGAGCTCGGAGGGTTGGCCGTCGGTTGGCTTCTTTCGGCTTTTTTCCTTATGAGGAAACGTTTGGCCTTCTCTCCGTGCATCTTCAACTCTTTCTAGATATTAGATGGTGCTACTCCCATAACTTCCAAAATATTAATGGATAGGTTGTTATGACAGGTTTGGAGGATGAAGTCCTCTGTGACTGGATCTTGATAGTTCATCACCTTATTTTGGAAGCGCTTGATGAAGTCGTCGACCATCTCTTCGTCTTCCTGTTTCACCTTGAAGAGCATTCTGATTGATATCTCGGTGTCATCATTAAAAAAATTTGTTGAGGAACAGGTTCTCCATGTCATCCCAGCTGTTCATGCTCTTCGGTTTGAGATGGCGGTACCAATCGAAGGCAGCTCCGTGAAGGGTGCCGACGAATGATCGAACCATTAGGGATTCATTCCCAGAAATCACACCCAAGTAAGACTTGAAGTAAATTAGATGTTGAGTGGGTGAGCTCTTCTCATCAAACGGCGTGAAGTTGATTAGATTGAACTTCGCTGGATACGGGATGGACTCCCACTCTTTTGGATAGGGAATATCGATCTTCTTCACCTCTCGAGCAGACATCAGAGTGTTGATTTTGCTCTCAAGGTCTTTCATATTTTCATCCTCATTTGTATCATGATTTGGACGATTTCTGAGAGGAACAACACGGCCACCCCCGGCATTGTCATCTTTAGTGGGACCACCCCCAATGTCGTTGTCTTCAGTGGGGCCACCCCAGCATTTTGGTCAATGGGAGGGTTGTCTTCATCGAGGTGTTCGTTCACATCTGAATCGCCACCTGCTTAGTGAGCAATGTTACGATGGCTGGATTTACCAAGTTGATTGAATGGAGCCCGAATTTGTTGGTCATGCTCTTCCTTCATCCGCATCATGGTTATTTCCAATTCAAACTTGAAGTTCTCTTTTTGCTTAGCTAAAGCATCCTCGATAATTTTGGCCATTTGCTCGGTGTTGATCATAAGTGCGTCACGGGATTGTCCTAGGCTAGATACCGTATTATCAGAAGTGATTGTAGAGTTAGCATCTGATGCTTCATCATCCGAGAATAATCCCCTCTGCATTCTCTGATAATCCCTTTGTCTAATGGTTCCCGATCGCAACCGAGTTAGGCGATGCAATATGAGTAGGTCAGAACCGGAAGGTCGAGTTAACTTTCCTCTATCAGCCATGTTAATTGTAACTTTTAGAAGTTCTTCATCTTGAACGGCTGATCGTTTCTTACGGAAACGTCTTGGCTTAGTATTCGATGCTTCAGAGGAAAGCCTTTGGAATACCGAGACCCTCTGTGGAGCGGTCTTGGGGCAGCTACATATTGATAATACTACCCTGATTAGGTTGATGCAAAGACAATGAAAGTTCGTCTCCCAGGTATCTCTCTTTCAAGATCTGTTTGTACCACCAGCCTGATAGTATAACTCATCGACATGATGACCGGAGCAATCTATCATGCGTTGGCATGACTTCTCAGGTATAACGTTGTTCTCTGATGAACATGTTTCCTTTTGAGGATTCGTCGCCTTGTAGGCACTCTCAAGAGTCGCACGTTTTGAGCTGCACCTTCGTGAGCGTGGGACCTCAATGGGCTCTTGGACTTTGACACATAGTCTGAGGTAGTCAGTTATAGGAGTTTTCTCCTTACGAAAAGGCTCGGACTTGTTGCAAGGGCGAGTACGACCCCCAGCTCGATGAGTTGCTTGGGGTTCATTCACAAGTTTGTTTCGATCTTCATGTAGAGGACCCAGACGATCCTTCAATGGAATTCTGAATTTGGAGAGATCCACGCTGTCGTAGGACTTTATCGGAGGTGTGGGAGCAATAGCAACGGGATCTGAAGTTGATGATGGTTGGGAAACAGCCACGGATCTGGCATCGAGCGAGAGACACGACTGGTGCCTCTTGTCGGGTAGTGGTGTTGTTTTGGCCTTCAGCACCCAAACCTGCTTAGATCTTGGTGGTTTCTTGACCACCTCCACCTGCTACAATTTCTCTGCTTCTTGTGCGAGAATCCATGCGTGTGCAAGTAGTGCACGACATTTCTGGATACACTCCTCAAGAGTAGAAGAGGTTTGTTTGACACAAACCAATTTGTTAGTTGACGGTTGGGAGGAGGACCCTGATGCTTGTTGTGGCGACGGCTTAGCCACTTGACGCTTTTTGAACTCTAGATCCGCTTGAGAGCGGAGTCCGTCCACTTGCTCTAAAGCATTAGCCAATTGTCAGGCAAGACGTTGGCGACGCCATTGACGAGCCCTCTTTTATAAGTTGTCCGGATTTGCAGCTTTGGCTTCATCGGATGTCGATGAATTGTTGCGAGGTGAAACTGCAGCAGCGGTAGTGGGGAGATCGCCTTCTTGGGTATTTAGATCTGAAGACCAGCGGATCTTTCAGGAGGAGGAGGCCTTCCTGCACTTGCGAAGAGAGGTGAATCTAGAGGAGGAGGAGGAGACATACTCCTCAAACTTCTGCTGGTCGAATTCATATTCGACCTCTTCGTTCACCGGGATCTTGATCGTTGGTTGTTGTACGACAGTCTCGGTAGCAAGACTGTTGGCTTTCACTGTGGTCACTAGCTTGTTTGGGGAAAAAATCGATTTCATTGATGAGTTCATTTACAACTTCAAACGTTTACAACAAACTCAAAAAAATTATCTTTTTACTTTCAACAAAAATTACAACTTTCTTTTCAACAAACAAAACAGACGTTTATCCTCCAATGTTTGCATGGGATCTTGACCTGTGATGGGGACATTGTTATCTGTGGACTACCAAATGATCAAATCGATCTGGAGCTTCGTTGATTCGTGATGGAATCAAGAAACCGAAGCAATTATCTTGGCAACTGTGAGATAATTACCCTTCTCGAGATCACCGCAATGGGGCAATCTCAAGGGAAGGAATCAGAAACTATAGATCTAACGAGCTTCTCTTCTTTATGACGACGAACTCGATCCGATCTCCTCCTCTCCTCTAAAATTCATGCTCCTTCAGTCTTCAATTCAGCAGGGCTTCGTCGACACTCGAGAATTTTAGATCTCTGCAAATGAAGGCCCTAGGGCTATATTTATAGACTTCGGGACCTCTATTTTCGGACAAGAATGACCAATTCACTTTTATATTTAGTTATAACCACTTTATTATGTTCTTGAATAACTTGGATCAGTTAGAACAAATCCAGGCGGTTAACGATTGAAAAACAGATAAAACATAACAAAACAGGTTTTTCTGGTCTAGGACACCCGTGGTGTCTCGGCCTTGGCCGAGACACCTCTTAGCGTTGGTTAAAAAACAGATCAAAAAAATAACGAAACAGGTTTTTCGGGTCCAGGACATCGTTCTGCTCGTCCCGTCCGTTTTCATCGTATTTTTGTCGTCCGAACTCGGAATTGCACGATTCAATATGCGTTGGAAATCTGACAAGAATATCTATAAGCTCCTATGGTTGAATGACATGTAGAGTAGATGGGATATGAGGGGTGTTTCATGTTTTCTTATCCAATGCATAGCTCCCAATCAGATCGTGTTTTTGTTATTCTAAAGTTTAGTTGCTTCACACGGTTCGTCGACCCACTTCATGCGCTTGTCAATGTCAAATAAGCTTCTATGACTTGAATACTGATGTTCATCATCTTCTTTCTGTCTCGAGCCACTTGCGGGAACCTATAGGCATTTTTAGACACCTACAATAACAGGTTCTGAGCAAGGAGTGGACAAACTAGAGCAGACTGTGGATATGCTCTCTTCATCTCTAAAAGAGCAGTTTGCTACCCTGACCAATAAGCTTCTCTGATGAATTCCGCGATAGTCACATGCCGATGAACAACCCCCACCATCTCGGGATCGACGATTAGGAACTCATCCCCATGAAGCGCCATGGAACACACCGTGACCTCCTCCCAACCACCACAAGCAGGCGGAGGACCGCCGCAAGCAACTAAACAATGGCAATAAAAGTCCTAGTCTAGGCCATTTAGGAGGACATACCAAAGAAGCGGGCTTCAGAAAACCGCACTGTCACGACTCCCCAACCTTGTCGACCACTGTAGGAGTCTCTGGCTACGATCGAGGATATAAACCGATCCTTGATGCTATTGAAAGAAATACCCCATTATATGACAAGATAATGGAATACCCATTTGAGAAATTCAAGATGCCTCACCTAGAGACATATTCGGGCGGGGGAGATCCTTCGGAGTATGTTTAAAATTATTTTGACATAATGAGTATGCTCCAAGTATCTAAAGTAGTCCTGTGTCGATGCTTCCCCATCACCTTCAAAGGAAGTGCTAAGCTCTGGTGGAATGCTCTGGAGAAGAGATCCATCGATAATTTTAAACAACTCAGCCGTAAGTTCATTCATCATTTTCTGGCAGATACAAAATAGAAGCTCCCTCCTCACGTGATGATCCAAATGAGGAAAATACCAAGTGAAAGCCTCCGAGCCTACTTCAAGATATTTCAAGCGAAGAGGTTGGAAGTCAACGACCCTAGAAGCAAAGTCACCATGTCGGCACTTGTAGCGGGTCATCAGAATAATGAGTTGGCAGACTCCCTTACCAAAAAGCCAGTCGCCAACTATGAACAGCTAATGCCCAAAGCCAACGGATACATGGATATAGAAGATGCCCGGTCTTACAAGGCTTTAGCAAGAAGAATGGGATCTTCGGATACTGCCAATTAGACCCCAATAGCTGTGGTCTTTCCTTCAAACCCTCCAGCGACGATGCCGCCCTGGGACCATCAGAAGCCAGAATGGCGCAAGGATCCTCCAAGGGTCAACCCCCGCCCTAATCGACCCGACAGGAGGGATCAGCCAAGAAACCCGGCCCTGAAGGAGTCTTTGCCTATCTTCGATATTTCTCTCACTAACGACTTAGCCGCGACCCTAAAAGAGGGATACCTCAAAGATCCCACACCTAAGATGGTATCGGACCCCAGAAGAAGGGATACGAGACAATTTTTATGTTATCACTTAGACCATGGACATCTCACTAACGATTGCCGAATCCTCAAGAAGGATATATAAGATCTGATCGCGAGAGGATACTTGAAGAATATCGTGCCTCCGGGAGAGCGCAGAAACTCTGCTCCAACCCCAAAGGATAGAAGATCCCGCTCTTAGTCACCTCAACCTTGAACTCTAGTAAATGAACAACCCGTAGAGACCACCTATAAGGGAGTCATTAATGTAATCAGTGGGGGCCCGACCATTTGAGGGTCATCTAATAACGAGCGGAAGAAATATGCCAGGAGAATGCTGTAAGTCGATCACGATCCTAAGAAGACAAGGATAGGAGAGCTCGTGTCCTCTAGTGATGAAGACTTACATGGTGTCGAAACACCCCATGATGATCCTCTCGTCATCACCATGACCATTAATGGATATCAAGTAAAGCGGATTATGGTTGACATAGGAAGCTCGGTAGATGTCCTATACACTAGCACCTTTGATTAGCTGGGGATCAACAGATCCTGCCTACGGCCTTACAAAGCGCCCCTTATAGGCTTTAATGGCTATTCTCTTCTCCCTGAGGGAATGATAACTCTACCAATGACACTAGGAGCTCCTCCTAAACAAGTCACAGCTCAAATTTAATTCCTAGTAATTGATTTGAAGTTGGCCCATAATGTCATATTTGGTCGAACTGCTCTCCACTCCTTGTGGGCCATCACTTCAACCTACCACCAGATTCTCAAATTTTCCACTCCAAATGGTGTTGGAGTCGCTCGGAGCAGCCATAAAGAGGATAGGTCTTATTATCTACTCTCAGTCAAGGGAAAGGGTGCTCAAGGCACCATGTCCATCAAAAAAGCCTGCTTCCAAATGGAAAAAATTTCTGAGACACCAAGGACAAAGCTGGTTGAAGAACTCTAAGAAATCTCCATTAACTCGACCAGAATGAAGACTATCAGGGTAGGATCCGGTTTGGTCGAACCTTTAAGAGGAACTCTGATCGAGTTCTTGAAAGCCAACATAGATGTATTCGCTTGGGAACCTGCCGACATGCACGGGATCCCTCATGAAGTCATAAGCCATGAGTTGGCCGTGGACAAACATGTCAAGCAAGTCCAAAAGAAGAAGATACATCTTGATCCAGAGAGACAGAAGGCGACAACAGAGGAAGTAAAGCGGCTTCTGCGAGCTAACTTTATTCGAGAAGTCCAGTATCCTGAATGGCTGGCCAATGTCGTTGTAGGTGTGAATTCTGATTTCCTAAAATAGGGATTTCATTTGTATTGATAATAATAGCTTATTACAAACTAATGAATCAAAAATTATAACAGAAGCGGAGGGAATGCCCTCCTTGTTTAACGTGGGGACTTTCGGTAGCTATAGGACGCTTTGTTCGGTTCTCGCACCGAGTCTGCTTCCCTTAGAAGATTTAACCAAGGTTGCTGGCGAGCTTCAGTACGTAGTAAAAGCTCGTGCCAGCTGTTTGTGGGAAAATTTGCAGTAAAAGAAACGAAGGAAAATTGATTTATATTCTTTTAATCTCAATTACAATTGGATTTCCTGATTACAAAAGAGAGGAGAACGAATTTGATTCTCCCCTTTGTTTAATTCTGGGTTCTTCACGGTGGCGATGGAGTACCTCCCTCGAATGCTCGTGTCGAGTTTGCTCTCCGTTGATGATCCGCACGTCTTGATTCACCGAAACAGTACCTTCTACTCACGATTTGACGTTGTGGAGGACTTATGTGGTAAGTTGGAAACTCTGTACGAGTTGATTGATCTTAACTGTAATTGGTTAGACCAGCCAAGGATTTCTTCTTTGCTGCCAAGGAGCAGGATCTGAGCTCCAGGTCCATGTTCGAACTAAGCTGATTTCTTAGTTATTTATAGAGGATTAAGGGGTGTAACCACCTCCTTAATTCGCTCCTAAGTGGGGCTAATGGGATGTAACCGCCCATTAAATCACTCCTGAGTGGAGTTGTGATCCCCTCAGATCGTGGGAAACGGTTTTGAAACCGTCCAGCTCGTGTTTGAACGAGTCAAACACAAAATCCGTGTTATGATGCAGCTTCCAAATTGCTGCAAACGCAGCTCACAAGTAGATTCCAACGCTGCCAACGCAGCTTCCAAATTGCTGCGTCTACAGCAATTTGGAAGCTGCATTTGGCAGCTTGGAAGCTGTGTTTGGCAGCGGATTGAAGCTGCGTTTGGCAGCGGATTGAAGCTGCGTTTGGCAGCGGATGGAAGCTGCGTTGGCAGCTTTCGGAGGCTGCGTTTACGGCCGAACATGAGCTGCGTTGACAGCTGGATTTGAGCTGTGTTTGTAGCGTTTAGAGTTAAATGTGAGGTGCGTCTGCAGCCAGGTTTGACCTGTGTCTGCAGTCGAATTGGTGTTGCATCTTGATGATGGTACGCAGGGAGGACTTCCACGTCTTGGTTTGAAGAGACCGTCGATTTGTAGTCTCTTTCTGTCAGAGTGTTGCAAAGATCGTCATTTTGTAATCTTTGATTTAGCTCTTTGATATGTGAGAGTCGTCAGATTGTAACTACCGATGTTGATTATGAAGGATGTTAATTAGAGCTTTTATCAGTTGTTGAGAAGGTCGTCAGATTATAACCTTCATCGATCTACGTGAAAGTCTTCAAATTATAGCCTTGTAGAAGTCGTCAGATTGTAACTTCCATGATCCGTGTTTGATGGGGAATCAACTATCTATTGTGATTTTTAGACAGCCTACAGAACCCCCTCAAGGCTTTTGAAAGTTCGCGGTTGACTAGGACGAATTTTTGAAATACTTTGGATCTCAACTCTAATCTTGGAGCTTTTGATTCCTTGTCATAAGGAATTATTCTTTGCACCCGCTTCAAAGGCATCTTGGTTGAAGGGATTTTCCACGCATGACCTGTGTGATGATGAGCTTCAAATAGAAACTGTAGCAACGGTACAAGCTACTCATGAGCAGAAGCAATCAAACATCACGTCACGGCTCATCTCCATTCAGCTGATGGGCCCGCAAACATACATAGGATTTTTAGCAAACCCTCAGCCATCAACATATTTGATAAGCCTTTACCAACTACCGTTTGAGTCGGACTAGCATGTGAATTATTTGAATCCATTTCACATGTAACGTTATGCTAAGAGAATGAACCCTCTTAGACTTGATGTTATGATTTTGAATACATAGACTTTGTCCCTTTCACGGGAAAAGACTAACCGGCGATGCGTGTTAGGCGTAGGCTTATCTCTAATTAGGGATCGAGATAAAATCCCCCATGCATGTAAAGCATAGATTTTGGCATTATTAATAACGGCCTGCTACGATATTGAATACGTAGGCTTTGCCATTATTGCGGGAATAGGCTACCCGACAGCATATGTTAGATGCAAACTTATCTCTAATTAGGGATCGAGATAAAGTCCCCCATGCATAAAAGGCATGGATTTTGGTGCTACGATGTTGAATACATAGACTTTGTCGTTATTTCTTCCTGTGTTACTTGAAACACTGAAAGAAAGTTGGAAGCGCTAGAGGTGTAATATTAACTTGGCATGAATTTTCACTTAGAGTGAAATTCAGAAATTTTCTTTATTATCACTAGCATAATTTTAGAAAATATTTAATCCGCTGGGGATTTTATAATGACAACTTGCTATTCTTGTTGAAAAAGGGTTAACAAGTTCATTGGGGGGTTTGACTATTAGAGGTGTGATGTTAACCTAACAGTATTTTTATGGACCTATCGCTCCGTTGACGAGAGTTGATAAGTGGAAAGTTTTGCGATCGGAGCAACTTTGAGGACCTATCGCTCTGTTGACGAGAGTCGATAAGTGGAAAGTGTTACAATCAGAGCAACTTTGAGGACCTATCGCTCTATTAATGAGAGTCGATAAGTTGATTTTGTCAGAGGTGTTTGATATTAACGTGACAAGAAAATATTGCGATCGGAGCAACTTTATGGACTTATCATCCTATTGAAAATGATTGATAAGTGAATTGTTAGAGGTTTGGTGTTAACATGACGGGAATTTGTTACGATCGGAGTAACTTTGAGGATTTATCATCCTATTGAAGAGGATTGATAAGTTGATTTTGTCAGAGGTGTGATATTAACATGACGGAAATTTATGTTGCGATGAGAGCAACTTTGTGGACTTATCATCCTATTGATGAGGATTGATAAGTGGGTTTTGTCAGAGGTTTAGTGTTAACGTGACAGGATTTGTGTTGTGATTGGAGCAATTTTGTGGACTTATCATCCTATTGACGAGGATTGATAAGTGGGTTTTGTCAGAGGTATGATGTTAACGTGACAAGATTGTGTTGCGATAGGAGCAACTTTGTGGACTTATCATCCTATTGACGAGGATTGATAAGTGGGTTTTGTCAGAGGTTTAGTGTTAACGTGACAGGATTTGTATTGCGATTGGAGCAACTTTGTGGACTTATCATCCTATTGAAGAGGATTGATAAGTTGATTTCGTCAGAGGTGTGATATTAACATGACGGAAATTTATGTTGCGATGAGAGCAACTTTGTGGACTTATCATCCTATTGACGAGAACTGATAAATGGGTTTTGTCAGAGGTTTAGTGTTAACGTGACAGGATTTGTGTTGCGATTGGAGCAACTTTGTGGACTTATCATCCTATTGAAGAGGATTGATAAGTGAATTTGTTAGAGATTTAGTGTTAACGTGGCAGGATTTTTGTATTGCGATCGGAGCAACTTTGTGGACTTATCATCCTATTGAAGAGGATTGATAAGTTGATTGTCAGAGGTGTGATATTAATGTGACAGGATTTGTGTTGTGATTGGAGAAACTTTGTGGACTTATCATCCTATTGAAGAGGATTGATAAGTTGATTTTGTCAGAGGTTTAGTGTTAACGTGACAGTATTTGTGTACTCATGATTTGAACAAGATTTTGGGGACTAGCGTCTCGCTGGGGAGAATTGCTAAGTGAGTTCATCATCAGAAGCGATGAATTTTGATTCTAAGATTTTGAAGACTTAGTGTCTTGCTAGGGAAGATTGTGATTTGAGCAATTTTGAGGACCTATCATCCTATTGAAGAGGATTGATAAGTTGATTATCAGAGGTATATTGTTAACGTGATAAATTGGGAGCGATGCCAACTGAATTCATACTCCGTGAGGATGATGATCGTCAGAAGTATAATGTTGACTCGATGATGTGAAAGATTCGTTACTCTTAATCCAGTGGATTCCAAGTAACCAACCCCCAATCTTGATTAAGACTTAGTAGGGGAATAAAAAGAGATAGACAAGGCACATCACCTAGTGGGGCACTATCCATGAAGTCAGAATAGAGGCACATCACCTGGTAGGTCATTATCTGATGAATTTGACTATCAGAGGTAACTATGATAGTTTTGTGGATCTGCCATCCTATTAAAGAAGATTGGCAAGTTGATGGACTATCAAAGGTAACTATTAACGTGATAGTTTTTGTAGACTTGCCATCCTACTTGAAGAGGATTGGCAAGTTGATGGACTATCAGAGGTAAATATTAACGTGATAGTTTTTATGGACTTGCCATCCTACTTGAAGAGGATTGGCAAGTTGATGAAGGCTACGTTTAGCTTGGCTTATGCAGAGCTCATGTTGAGGCTCAAAAACGCGGAGCTCGCGTTGATTAGAGGATCGAATTTTTTGGATTTGTGCCGAAGCTAAGTCCTCTCCTTCAGAGAGGGTACTGTATGAACAGTGTAACCCCCAAGGGAGACAGTCCTTCAATGAGTCGGCCACAATTAGAGCTTTAGTCTCCTTGAAGACTTTGCGGATCTTGCGCATAGCCTTGGGGCTAAGGGATCCGGATGAGAGGATCTCCTCAAACTTGGCTTGATCAAACTCAACAATAAGAGTTTCGACGGTTGTTCCAATGAGATGAACATCGGATTATGCCACCACTTCCTCGTCAGAGAAGCTCGTCCCCAGCAGAGTCGCCATCTTTTGTTTGTGGGAAAATTTGCAGTAAAAAAAATGAAGGAAAATTGATTTATATTCCTTTAATCTTAATTACAATTGGATTTCCTGATTACAAAAGAGAGGAGAACGAATTTGATTCTCCCCTTTGTTTAATTCTGGGTTCTTCACGTGGCGATGGAGTGCCTCCCTCGAATGCTCGTATCGAGTTTGCTCTCCGTTGATGATCCGTACGTCTTGATTCATCGAAACAGTACCTTCTCCTCACGATTTGACGTTGTGGAGGACTTATGTGGTAAGTTGAAAACTTTGTATGAGTTGATTGATCTTAACCGTAATTGGTTAGACAAGCTAAGGATTTCTTCTTTGCTGCCAAGGAGCAGGATCTGAGCTCCAGGTCTAGGTCCGAACTAAGCTAATTTCTTAGTTATTTATAGAGAATTAAGGGGTGTAACCACCTCCTTAATTCGCTCTTAAGTGGGGCTAATGGGATGTAACCACCCCTTAAATCACTCCTGAGTGGAGTTGTGATCCCCTCAATTCGTGGGAAATGGTTTTAAAACCATCCAGCTCATGTTTGAATGAGTCAAATGTAAAATCCGTGTTCTGATGTGAATTCTGCGTTCAAACGCAGTGTCTGGAAGCTCAGACGCAGCAATTTGGAAGCTGTGTTGGCAGCGTTGGAATCTACTTGTGAGCTGTGTTTGCAGCAATTTGGAAGCTGCGTTTGGCAACTTGGAAGCTGCGTTTGGCAGTGGATGGAAGCTGTGTTTGGCAGCTGATAATCATATTTTATTACAATTTTATACCCTCATTATCTATTTTATATGAATAAATATACCACTAATAATTATTTTTATCTTTTAATTGCAGGTTAATGAAGAATAAATCTCAAACTCTCATCTCTCAACAAAAACCCATCGATTAAATGAAGAAATGAAGCAAAGATGCATCGATGCCTGCATCGATACCGACATCGATGCCTGCATCGATGCCTGTATCGATGCCTGCATCGATACGCTGGGCAGTTTGTTACGAATCTAAGGCTGAAATTTGTTGTTTTTGGATAAGATTTCAATCCAATGGCTCTCATTCACTGATGTTTACTATAAATAGGGGTAGAGAGTGAGGGGTTTGAGGTGTGAAAATTTTTGTAACTCCTTTTGGAGAGGAGGGCTACTCTTAATTGAGAAGGCCTTCCAAAATTGTAACTTTAGTTGCAATTAATAATAATAATTTTTTTCACCACTTTAAATATTTCTTCACTTTGTTGGATGATGTAGATGAAGATGAAGAATTATTTAGATGTTTGCATTTTTTTTCTTTTTCTCTTTTATTGCTTATTAGTTTAGATTTATTTCTATGCTTGTAGTTAGATTTTATTTTCTTGTTAAATAGCCAAGAGGCTAGAACCCTCTTGCCTTAGATTTATTTCATGCTTATAGAGTAGATTTATTTTCTTGCATTTAATTCTTGCAATTTTATTTTGTAGTTTAGATTTTGTAATTTATTTTGTAGTTAGATTTTAATTTCTTGCACTATTCACCTTGAGGCTAGAACCCTCTTGGGTCTAGTTTTTCTTTTTATTTATTTTTATTTTGTTTGATTCGCCTTTAGGCTAGAACCCTCTAGGGAATCACCCTTTTCTAAGAAGTGGGTTCAATTGTAGATTACCCATATCTATAATTGAATCCACCATCTTTAATTTCTTACATTTTCTTTTATTCTTGAATTTTGTTCTTCATTCTTGTTTTTTTTATTTTTGTTTTTATTCATTCTTCCTTCTCACCTTATTGATCATACTCATTGTTTTTTTTTCAAATCCACTCTCACTTACACTTTGCACCTATTCACACACCATTTTCACTCTCTCAATCTCTTCACAATCACATTCACTTATCACTCCTACTTGTCACGCACACAACATAAGAACCGATTTCATATTTTCTCCTACAAAACACCTTCCTCGTGGGATCGATATCTTAAATACTATAACTTGACACGGTTGTGCACTTGCAACCTTTTTGGTACATGTTTAAGCCGCATCAAGTTTTTGGCGCCGTTGCCGGGGAGGGTGCTTAAGTAGGTTTTAATTATTTTGGTTCTTTAACTTGTGTGTTTATTGTGCAAGAACTACTTGGAGATTAAAGATCAAGAATTGGAGATTGAGGAATTAGATATTCGCTTGTGGTAAGTCTTCTTCCTTATATTTTTAATTCCACACCTTTAGTTAGCTTCTTCACAATTATAGACAATTAGGACTTTAAAAAAAAAGATTTTATTTCCGTTGACCATAATAAAATTCACCCTCCACTTTGACATTTACTAACAAGATAATAAATCCAAACAATTTTCCCTTCTCATTTGTTTGATTGTTAACCCTAATAAAAAAAAGATTTTTTTTCCATTCATTTTAGTTGCTTTTAATTCATAGGGTTGCATTTCATATAGTTAGTAGTAATTCACCAAGTGATTTGAGCATCTTGATTTGGCACACACTTCAAAATATTTTTAAGGGCAAAACCCCATAATCAAGATAAGGTGAGGGATTTCATCACCCTTTCCTTAGCCCAAAAATCACTAATTCCTCACTACACCACCCAAGCCTAATAAAACTCATTAGACGTTGGCCCTAAGGATTCGAGCTCAATAAGGAACAAAGAATCCTTAAGTGAACCGGTTTAAGTTTTCTTGGATTAGTTGGTGTCTAAGGCAAGGTTTAGGGGTTGCGTAAAGCGCTCCGTAAGGAACGAGGTACTTAATTGATCTCTGATCACCCTCTAGTACTATCCTTACCTGGCTAACTACCCGGGTAAAACTTTTATCTTTTTACTTTAGGAGTTTTTGGTTAGGAACTAGTCTAGTTGAGTTAGGCTTAACCCTAGAGTTAGAGTGATTGAAAAGTGATTGATTTTGATTTGTTTTAGTTCAGATTTTCCTTTTTCTTCAAAAAAAAAAAACTAACTTTTTCCAAAAAAAAAAATTATATAAAAAGAAATTGTTTTTGGTGCATGCAAAACGTGGATTAGGGACAATACACATCAACAAATTCATTTTGAACAAATGGATAATCCACAAGTTTTTCAAAATTTATGTTATCCCAATAAAATTAAAATTTCCAATGAAGACCGGGAGTTTGTAGAGAGTCCATATCAGTATTCGGTAAATGATCCATTTTTTCCAACCTACAACCCAGGTTGGGCAAGTTACACAAACATTGCATGGAATCAAGAAAACCACTCTGAAACTCAAAACTTCACTCCCTCTTTGAACCAACATTGTCCTAGGGGTAATACAGTTCCTTTCAATTCTCATCCACAATTTCAACAACCCAGTCTGTCACATCAAAATCAGTCTCCACATCATCAAGTTATAACTCACACTCCTCTTGATACAAATCATGATGAACGCCTCAATATTTTGGAAAAAGGTTTTGAAATCATAATTAAAGCCTCCACACTAGCCACTGATATGTTAACTCAAACATCCTACACGATGAACTCCTTTATGCAATCAACCGAACTCATACTTAACTCTAACACTCAAGCCATAGCTAGATTAGAAACCCACATTGATCAACTAGCTAGTGCCATAAATGAAGGAGAGGAAGGAGAAATTTTGAGTCAACCCGTGGTCAATCCTAAGGACACTCAAATGAATGCACTACAGTCAGGAAAACAGGTCGATAATCAGGAAAGAACACCTTTAAGCCAAATTCTTGTTCCAATTCATTCTTCCCCTGATAATTCAATTCAAGAAAGACCGGGGGAAGAAGAAGAAAAGTCGGATCTAAGTTTTGAGGAAATTTTTGGTGAGGAGATGAAAATATTAGGAGAAGCAGATCAGGTTTGTCAAAATAAAGAAACTGTGTTAAATAATTGCTGTTTTGAACTGAATTTTGAAAAACTCTTTCTTGATGAACTAAGATTTTTGGAAAAATAAACAACAACCAAATTTTTACACATCAACCATGAATCTTGGGGTTGAGAAAATTGTTAAAGAAAAATTGGTTGTTAGAGAACAAACATTCACAAATCAAGAATCTGAGTCCAATATGCATGACACTAATAATACCTACCTTCCATTACCACAAAAATCATTGAATACCCCGGAAAATTTGTTTAAAATCCGTGGGAGAATTTTCAACAGTAAGGTAGGATTCAATGTAGAACAAGAACTCTTCATGTTGAATATTTTATTCTATATTGTTTATTTTGTTTACTTCAGAATAATAAAAAGAATTTATTATTCTCTCATGTGAGAGTTTCTTGTTTAGTTTTCAAAAAATAAAAAAATAAAAAAAGGAAAAAAAAAGAAAAAAAAGAAAAAAAAGAAAAAAAGAAAAAAAAAGAAAAAAGAAAAAAGAGAAAAGAAAAAAAAAGAGAAAAGAAAAGAGAATAAAATTTTGATTTCATCCTCCTCAGACCAAAGGTAATTGCAGATTTTTATCAGCCGACCAAATGTAAGTGCTTCACTTCTTATCTGCTTTACTTTATGCATCATAGAGTTTGCATTGAGGACAATGCAAAATTTAGGTGTGGGGGTGGGAATTAGTTATTTTTTTCTCTTTATTTTACATTTTTAGTTACATTTTTTCCCTTTTTCTTTAAAAAAAAAATTATAAAAATACCGTCACTTGCCAAATTGATAGAGTTATGTAATAATTGAATTATTTGATAAATTTGAAATTTTCTAATCCCTAGTTAGTTATTTACTTAAGTTTACTTTTTATGATAACTCTAAATAAATTTCTTAAGAAATAATTTTCAAAATAGTATACTTTACTTAAGCCTTATTTTGGACTTTTATTTAAAATAATGAAATTTTTGCATGCTTAACTTAGCGTTGAAAATAATTTTTCAAAGTGTCTTGATTTACATATTTTCAAAATATATATACATATGCAAAAAAAAAAATTGCAAAAGAAGAGTGTGAAAAATGGGCACCAAAAAAAAAACTCTTTAATTCAAGGTGATTCTATCTTATTAAGCCTAAGCTGACCGAGTAATTAAGCCTAAGGAGTATTTTCATACTTAATGACCTAAGCCCATTTGGGTTGGGATCCATTGGCCCAAAACTCATTAAATGGTCACTTAGAAAGCCCGTTAAAGTAGAAAAAAATCACCAAGAAAGAATAATAATAATAATTTTAATAAATGTTTTTAGTTGTATATATGGTCTTGGAAAATATTTTAAATCAAGCAACTTGAAAATTATTTAAAAACAAAGAGGTTAGCATGTTCTTTTCAAAACTTTTAAATTAAATTTCTAAGTCTGGCTTGGTTTTGTATTGCTACAATGAGAAGATTTTCTTGAAAATATACCTTAGAGTTATATATAAAAATGTTTTCTTGAGTGATAACTGGCTCCAATTAGATTATCTAAAAGTTATCAAGTGAATTTAGTTATTTACTGACTTCTTTAATTTGGCAAGTTGACCGAATTTTGTGGGTATATTCACTGCAAACCCTCACGAGACTACAACTCGTCCACTAGGGTAACCTAGGGGTTTAAAGGCTTGTTGTATACGCTAAATACAACCGCGATTCCTGTGAAAGTGAGTTAGGTTTTCTTTCAATTTTCTTTCTTTGCTAGAGGACTAGCAAAAGTTTAGGTGTGGGGGTATTTGATAATCATATTTTATTACTCGCCATTTCTCTAAACCGTGATGAGGACATTGGATGAGAAGATCTTTAAATCGGTCAAAATACTTCCAAAAAGGTTCTCCCGGGATAATTTTAAAGTTTTGAATGCTGTTCCTAAGCTTTACCGTTTTATGAATAGGAAAAAATTTCTTAAGAAAAACGGTGACAAATTCATCCCAAGTTGAGATGGAATTTGTTGGTAAGCTGTACAGCCATTTTTTAGCTTTATCCTTAAGAGCAAATGGAATAAATCTAAGCTTAACCGCATCTTCATTTAATTCTCTCATTTTAATCATAATACACACTTCCTCAAATTCCGAAATAAAAATATATGCGTCTTCTGTTTCATTACCAAGGAATTTGGGAAGCATGTTTATGTATTGCGGTCTAAGCTCAAAACTTATTCCATTTGTTTCGGGGAGCCTAATGCATGAGGGGATTGCATTCCTAATGGGATAGCACATATCATGAAGAACGGGTGGATTAGGATGCTCCATTTCTATGATTGGTTCAAAGCGAATTAATCGATGTGTATTATCCCTAATCCACTGTTGCATACACCAAAATATTTCTTTTTATTTTTTTTCTTAAATTAGTTTTTTTTTTGAGAAGATAAAGAAAAAGAAAAATCCTAACTGAAACAAATCAAAATAATCACTTTTCAATCAACTCTAATTCTAGGGTTTAGCCTAACTCAACTAGACCAGCTCCTAACCAAAAACTCCTACAGTGAAAAGATCAAAGTTTTACCCAGGTAGTTAGCCAGGTAAGGATAGTACTAGAGGGTGATCAAAGATCAATTAAGTACCTCTTTCCTTGCGGAGCGCTTTACGCAACCCCTAAACCTTGCCTTAGACACCAACTAATCTGAGAAAACTTAAACCGGTTCACTTAAGGATTTCTTGTTCCTTATTGAGCTCGAATCCTTAGGGGCCAACGTCTAATGAGTTTTATTAGGCTTGGGTGGTGTAGTGAGGAATTAGTGATTTTTGGGCTAAGGAAAGGGTGATGAAATCCCTCACCTTATCTTGATTATGGGGTTTTGCCCTTAAAAATATTTTTAAGTGTGTGTCAAATCAAGATGCTCAAATCACTTGGTGAATTCCTACTAACTATATGAAATGCAACCCTATGAATTAAAAGCAACTAAAAAGGATGGAAAAACAAATCTTTTTCTTTTTTTTAATTAGGGTTAACAATCAAACAAATGAGAAGGGGGGATTTGTTTGAATTTATTATCTTGTTAGTAAATGTCAAAGTGAAGGGTGAATTTTATTATGGTCAACGGAAATAAAATCTTTTTTTTTTAAGATCCTAATTGTCACTAATTGTGAGAAACTAACTAAAGGTGTGGAATTGAAAATATAAGGAAGAAGACTTACCACAAGCGAATATCCAATTCCTCAATCTCCAATTCTTGATCTTTAATCTCCAAGTAGTTCTTTCACAATAAACACACAAGTTAAAGAACCAAAATAATTAAAACCTACTTAAGCACCTTCCCCGGCAACGGCGCCAAAAACTTGATGCGGCATAAACATGTACCAAAAAGGTTGCAAGTGCACAACCGTGTCAAGTTATAGTATTTAAGATATTGATCCCACGAGAAAGGTGTTTTGTAGGAGAAAATATGAAATCGGTTCTTATGTTGTGTGCGTGACAAGTAGGAGTGATAAGTGAATGTGATTGTGAAGAGATTGAGAGAGTGAAAATGGTGTGTGAATAGGTGCAAAGTGTAAGTGAGAGTGGATTTGAAAAAAAACAGTGAGTATGATCAATAAGGTGAGAAGGAAGAATGAATAAAAACAAAAATAAAAAAAAATCAAGAATGAAAAACAAAATTCAAGAATAAAAGAAAATGCAAGAAATTAAAGATGGTGGATTCAATTATAGATATGGGTAATCTACATTTGAACCCACTTCTTAGAAAAGGGTGATTCCCTAGAGGGTTCTAGCCTAAAGGCAAATCAAACAAAATAAAAATAAATAAAAAGAAAAACTAGACCCAAGAGGGTTCTAGCCTCAAGGTGAATAGTATAAGAAATTAAAATCTAACTACAAAATAAATTGCAAAATCTAAACTACAAAATAAAATTGCAAGAATTAAATGCAAGAAAATAAATCTACTCTATAAGCATGAAATAAATCTAAGGCAAGAGGGTTCTAGCCTCTTGGCTATTTAACAAGAAAATAAAATCTAACTACAAGCATAGAAATAAATCTAAACTAATAAGCAATAAAAGAGAAAAAGAAAAGAAATGCAAACCTTCAAATAATTCTCCATCTTCATCTTCATCTTCATCATCCAACAAAGAGAAGAAGAGAAAAATTTAAAGTGGTGAAAAAATTATTATTATTAATTGCAACAAAAAGTTACAATTTTGGAAGGCCTTCTCAATTAAGAGTAGCCCTCCTCTCCAAAAGGAGTTACAAAAATTTTCACACCTCTAACCCCTCACTCTCAACCCCTATTTATAGTAAACATCAGTGAATGAGAGCCATTGGATCAAACTTGAGCCCCAAGAATGCAATTTCGGCCGTTGATGAAATCTGGAGGACTTCGCATCGATACCGGCATCGATGCCTGCATCGATGCTGGCATCGATACCCTAATAAAAATTCTGACTTCACGGTTAGCTTCGTCTCGTCGAGATAGGCGATTTTCATATATTATATGTTAAAATTCGCCTTCCGGATTGGGAGATATCATCGTTTCTTTGTGGCCAACCATTTTGAATATGATTTCTTTTCATATTGGATTTTTGATTTTCTCCGGCTTCTACAGGCTACTCGGCTTGATTCTGGGCTTTTGGATAATTTGGAAATTGATTTTCCAATGTGCTTCTTTGCTTCATTTCTTTATTTAATCAATAGGTTTTTGTTGAGAGATGAGAGTTTGAGATTTATTCTTCATTAACCTGCAATTAAAAGATAAAAATAATTATTAGTGGTATATTTATTCATATAAAATAGATAATGAGGGTATAAAATTATAATAAAATATGATTATCAAATACCCCCACACCTAAACTTTTGCTAGTCCTCTAGCAAAGAAAGAAAATTGAAAAAAAACCTAACTCACTTTCGCAGGAATCGCGGTTGTATTTAGCATATACAACAAGCCTTTAAACCCCTAGGTTACCCTAGTGGACGAGTTGTAGTCTCGTGATGGTTTGCAGTGAATATACCCACAAAATTCGGTCAACTTACCAAATTAAAGAAGTCAGTAAATAACTAATTTATCTGATAACTTTTAGATAATCTAATTGGAGCCAGTTATCACTCAAGAAAACATTTTTATATATAACTCTAAGGTATATTTTCAAGAAAATCTTCTCATTGTAGCAATACAAAACCAAGCCAGACTTAGAAATTTAATTTAAAAGTTTTGAAAAGAACATGCTAACTCTTTGTTTTAAATAATTCTCAAGTTGCTTGATTTAAAATATTTTCCAAGACCATATATATACAACTATAAAACATTTATTAGCGGATGGAAGCTGCGTTGGCAGCTTTCGGAGGCTGCGTTTGTGGCCGAACATGAGCTGCGTTGACAGCTAGATCTGAGCTGCGTTTGTAGCGTTTAGATCTAAATGTGAGGTGCGTCTGCAGCCAGGTTTGACCTGCATCCGCAGTTGAATTAGTGTTGCGTCTTGATAATGGTACGCACGGAGGACTTCCACGTCTTGGTTTGAAGAGACCGTCGATTTGTAGTCTCTTTCTGTCAGAGCGTTGCAAAGATCGTCATTTTGTAATCTTTGCTTTAGCTCTTTGATATGTGAGAGTCGTCAGATTGTAACTCCCGATGTTGATTATGAAGGATGTTGATTAGAGCTTTTATCAGTTGTTGAGAAGGTCATCAGATTATAACCTTCATCGATCTACGTGAAAGTCTTCAAATTATAGCCTTCTGGAAGTCGTCGGATTGTAACTTCCATGATCTGTGTTTAATGGGGAATCAGCTATCTATTGTGACTTTTAGACAGCCTACACCAGCCGAGTTGGAATTTTCGAGTTCAATGGCGATCATAGCCCAAAGCTATGAGAGGATGCTACAATGCAAAAGGTCATGCAAAGAGCTTGTCATCAACTCCGTCGAGAGTCGAGAGCTAGTGGTTCAGTTAACTGATTGAATTAAATAATTAACTATGAGTGAACCCCTTTTCTGAAGCCAGGAGAGGTTTTTAAATAGAGGAGAGATGGCAAGGCCGCTCTTTGAATCATGGGATATGACCATGTACTGTTGGAAGATATCTTGCCTCTCACTTGTATCATGAGCGTCCATTTGAGGGGCTCAGAACACTATGCTTCACATCACATTGTGTGGGAGTAGGAAGGCCCATCCTTGTATGTGGGATTGTGGCTGCCTAGTACTCTAGTGAGTTTGGCCAGCTTATACTTTGCAGGTGGATTCAGCTCTTGACTCGTACTGGTGAGGCGAGCTTCCTGCAGGCGGACTTGACGACTACATGGGTCTGACCGATCACTCGTACTATGAGCGGCTACTTGATGGGCTAGGAGTACTGTGCTCCTTTCCTTCATGTCATGTCAGCTGTCAAGTACTCAAGTGAGTCTAGCCAGCTTGCTGTTTGTAGGCGGATTCAGCTCTTGACTCGTGCAGGCGAGGCGAGCTTCCTACAGGCGAGGAGAGCTTCCTGCAGGCGGACTTGGCGACTGCATGGGTCTAACCAATTAATTTTACTATGAGCAGCTACTTGATGGGCTTGGAGTACTGTGCTTCTTCCCTTCACGTCGTGGGGAGTGGGAAGGTCCATTCCTGTACGTGGCGTAGCATCTGTCGAGTACACTGTTTGTAGGCAAACTTGACTCTCGACTCGAGCGGGCGAGTCTAGTAAACGGGCGAATTTCAATCACCTGGATGATCCTGACTCGTGCGGGCGAGTCAATCATACAGGCGAGTCTGTGATGACCAAATGTAAGCAAATTTGGTGATCGCGCAGTCTGAGCTCGTGCTAGTGAGTCAAGCCCATGGGTGAGCCCCCATCCTCCGTCATCTTTAGTTGATGACTCCTCATGAGATCGAACATCGTCTTCAGGTCCTTGATGTGCTCTTCTTTGTTGCGGCTTTTCACAACCAAATCATCAACGTAGCATTCGACTATTTTCCTGAGATGTTCTTGGAAGATCTTGGTCATTGCTCGCTGGTATGTGGCGCCGGCGTTCTTCAAACCGAAAGGCATCACTGTATAGCAAAAGACGCCGAGGGGTGTTCTAAACGCCGTATGCTTCTCATCTTCCGGATGCATCTTGATTTGGTTACTCTCGAATCCACATGTATTGTCGATAATGACATCCGTGATTGGGAGAGGAAAATCGTCTTTCGGACATGCTTCATTCAGGTTCCTGAAGTCGATGCAAATCCTGATTTTTCCATTCTTCTTCATGACGGGAACAATGTTGGCTAACCAGTCTGGATGTTGTTCTTCTCGGATAAATCCTGAATCGATCAACTTCTTAACCTCTGCCTCAATAGCTTCCATAATCTGCGGACGAAACCGTTTTTGCTGTTGTTTGACAGGTTTGGCATCCGGCTTGATATCAAGGCGGTGCATTGCCACATTAGGGTCGAGTCCTGGCATATCTTCGTAGTTCCAGGCGAAGACATCAATGTATTCTCTGATTAGGGCAATTAATTCCTCCTTCTCATCTGGAGGAAGACTACCGCTGATGAATATGGACTTTGGATTGGCCTCATCGCCCATATTAATTTGGACTACTTCATCTTCGGTTGGTGGTTCTCTCTGTTCGAACCTATCACCGTACTGCATGTTTAGGTGATGAACCCACGAGTCTTCCCACGTTGGCATTTGATCGTCATCCTCCAACGTAGATGGATCAGCTGTAGTCATGTTTGACATTAAGGTTTTGAACATTTCTCCCAAACTTGTGTCGGAATCCTCAGCTGAAGGTATCCTTTCTTGGCTTTGTTAGCAATTTGATCGATGATTTGCCAACCACATTCGTCATCTGATGAAACATAGCCTAAGCCTCGCCCGTATTTATAATAATCCTCTGGTCTCCCTTTTGGTACATATACTGCTTTGGCTGGAGTACGAGGACCTCGATCGAAGTATAAACCTTCTCCAAGTGTAAAATCGTATCCCTGTTTTTCCATGAGCTTGCGCGCTTCCGGACTATATTTAGACAAATGCTGACCAGGTTTGTCATCATCTTCACGGTTGGGTACGGGGTGGATAGCTCCTGCAAATGTGTGACCACTCTACGTCCTGGCCTGCCGTTCAGCGAGTTGCCCACTGGGGAGACGACTACAGCTGCGGAAACATTCCGTCATCGTTTCTTTCGGGCTGGGGGGAAATTTCCTCCAAAGGACTTCAGAGCCCTAGGGTGGATCTACTCTGCACCTGGTAGAAGCACTTGGTGGTCTAAGATTACTGACTACATCTTGGCCAAGAATTCTGATCTCATGGACTCAGAGCTGTACGTAGCCATTCGGGCCACTCGACATGGTCTGAAAATTAATGCTCCTTAGTTCCACAGCATCTTGGAACTGTATTGTTCGGACAATGGTATGTTTTTCCCTTCGTATTCCCCCGTCATTTGCTTGACAATTAGTTAAGAGTCACCATAGGCTTCAAGATGTTTTATCTCTCACTCTGTCACCAACTCGAGTCTAATGAGCAGTGTATTGTACTCAGCCACGTTATTGGTGCATGGCTCTGTTAGAGAAAAGGCTTAGGGTAGTACGTGATTATGTGGGGAAGTGAGGACCACCCCCACTCATGCAACGATAGATCCGCTCATGCCAACGTGAGATGCGCCATCAAATAACATCTGCTAGGCTTCCGCTAGGGAGGTCGTGTTGACTTTGGGGGTTCATCGGGCAAATCCTTGAATAGGTTAGTTTTCACCCCTAACGGATGACTGGCCATGAGATCACAGATAGCTTGTACCTTAACTGATTTCTGCGGCATAAAGTGAATGTTGTACTAAGATAGCAAGAGCGTCCATCTAGCCAAATGCCTGTTTAAGGCTGCAGGCTGCGTCATGAAGACTCAAATGGGGTTCATCCAGGAAATGACGTGGATGGTTTGACCAACTAGGTAGTGTCACATCTTTTGGATGGCAAATACCAAGGCCAAACACTCCTTTTTGACCATAGGGTATCACCGTTCGGCGCCCTGTAGAGTTCTACTAAGGTAGTAGATGCCCTGCTCGTGGCCGGCGTAGTCATTTTGTGCCAAGAGAGTGCCCAGAGAATGATCCATAGCCTGTATGTAGAGGAGGAATGGTTTTCCTAAGATTGGAGTTGCGAGGACTGGCGGGTTCGAGAGATAAGCTTTGATTTCCTCAAAGGCCCATTGGCAAGGCTCGTCCCACATGAAGGAAGTACCTTTCTTCATCAGTTTGGAGAATGGTTGACACTTACCCGAAAAATTTGAAATGAACTTCCGGATGTAAGCCAATCGTCCCTGGAGACCCCTTAGCTCCTTGAGGTTTCGGGTGGTTGAAGCTCCTGAATAGCTCGTACCTTGTCTGGATCAATCCGAATTCCTTTTGTTATTACCACGAACCTAAGGAATTTACCGCTGGATATCCCTAAGAACGACTTTGTAGGGTTCATCTTAAGTTGATGAGTCCTCATGAGTTCAAACATCACCTTCAAGTCTTGGAGATGGTCCTCTTTACTCCGACATTTCACGACCAAATCGTCCACATAACATTCGACTGTCTTTCGTAGGTGATCTCGAAAGATAGTGCTCATGGCACGTTGGTAAGTTGCGCCTGCGTTTTTGAGTCTGAATGGTATGACCGTGTAGCAGTATACCCCCATAGGAGTCTTGAATAAAATGTGTTTTTCGTCCTCGGGGTGCATTTTGATTTGATTGTACTCTGAGAACCCATCCATAAAGGATATCATCTTAAACCCACACGTGTTATCAATGATGACATCCGTGATAGGCAGAGAAAACTCGTCCTTAGGGCACGTAGGATTGAGATCCCTGAAGTTAATGCAGGTGCGAATCTTACTATTCTTCTTCAAGACCAGAACAATATTAGCTACCCAGTCGGGGTGCTGTTCCTCTCTGATGAAGCCGGATTCGATTAGTTTCTTCACTTCGGCCTCGATTGCCTCCATGATCTATGGACGAAACCGCCTCAGCTGTTGTTTGACTGATTTAGCGTCTGAGCCGATGTTAAGGCGATGCATGGCGACTCGTGGATCGAGGCCGGGCATGTCCTCATAATTCCATGCGAAGACATCGATGTATTCCCGTATGAGGGCGATGAGATCTTCCTTCTCATGGGGAGATAGACTACCAATGATGAATATAAGCTTGGGGTTCGTCTCATCGCCCATGTTCACTTAGAGGATTCCGTCTTCGGTCGGTGGTTCACGTTGATCGAAGCGATTATTCCACTGAACGTTAACGTGGCGGTCCCATGTCTCATTATAAAGC
>NC_033797.1:109881895-110002293 GCF_001876935.1 Asparagus officinalis
GCCATCCCCTACCTTTTCGGTGGGATCAATCATAGCCATGTTGACCATAAGGTTGTTGAACAAGTCCCCTGTGCTGACGTCTGAGTCCCATGCTGAGGTTGTCGACGATCGATCCCCTGAATGCGCATAGTCGGAGTCCTCATTGAAATAACAGAACAAATCCGATGAGGAAGAGGAGTAGCCTAAACCTCTCTGAGTCCTGTTGAAGTAATTTGAAGGTTTACCTTTAGGTACGTAAGATGGTCGGATGATCGTCTTGCGCCCTCGGTCGTAATTCAGGCCCTCTGGGCGAGCGAGGTCATACCCCATGTCGCTCATTATGCGCTTCGCGGTTTGACTGTACTGCAAGGGGTGATCAATTCATCCAAAGATAATATCCTTTTGATAGTTATCCTGGACTGGTACGACAAGTACAGCTTGTGATGACTTGATCGGCTGTGTCTTCGCAACATACGACGAGTATACAGGAAAGTGTGACATTAGGTCGTTAGGCGCATCATCCTCGGACGTTGAGTAAGACGACAAATAAGCAAAGTTGAACTTCTCATTCATGATAATCTCCTCCGCCTGAACAGTGTCGGTTAAATTATGACTTTCGTAGCCGATTACAATTGATTCGAAATCGTTAAGGACCAGGATGTCACCATACTCAGGTTCGCTATCCACCTCATTGCCGCTCTCGAGCTCCTTAATCGGTGGCTCGTCGGGGTCCTAATACAGCAGAGAGTCGGTGAAGTAGTTCTTGACGGGGTTGCTTGTCGGCTACTACTGTTTTCATGTGATTATAGTCGTCCATGTATTTTAGACATTAATGTAAGGTAGATGGGACTATCCGGTTACTATGGATCCACAGTCATCCCAAGAGCATATTGTAGGATGGCTCGACATCAATGACATAACAGGTCACCTCTGTCTTCATGTCGCCTATCCGGCACTTCAGGCATATTTTCCCGAGCGGTCGCGTTCCCGTGGCGTTGAAGCCGAAGATAGTCGTGGTTGTTGCAAAAAGCCGCTTCGAGGGCACCACCAGGTGTTTGATCAGTTTCAGAGGTATGATGCTTAGTGTAGACCCTTGGTCGACTTGAATTCGATCCACTTTTGAGGAACCGACGTATCCCGTGAAGTACAGTGGTCGATCATGAGAGGTGCTTTTGAATATCATGTCCTTAGGAGTGAATGTGATGCAAGGGATCCACCTCTCGGTGGTCTGGCAGCATATCGCACATTCCTATTTCGTGTATTCTTCCCTCGAGAAGTGGGTGGCGAAGACTTCCGAGTCGGCCAATGCTTCTTGTATGGCTTCCTGGGTGGGTCTGGATAACCGCAAAAGGTCATACATGGTAATTCGTGTGGGGATGCTCTTCAGCTGCGCGAGTACGTTGAAACGGAAAGGTTAATTACTCGAGCTTGGTTTATCGATGCCCGGAGGGACTGCTGCAGCTGGCCTTGCGGAACGTCCTACCAGGTCTTTCGCTCTCGCGGGATACTCTTTAGCGAATTCCTTCCCTGCTCTAGTGGCAAGGACGGCGGTTTCCTCCTCGGAGTCGGTGGGGGCGGTCATTGTTGTCTTATCTCCACCCAGGATAGCGGAGATGACATTGCAAGGTTCACCCTTAACATTTTTCGAGGGCTTTGATGTCCATTGCTTGTCATTGAGGAGATCCGGATGGACCCACATCACTTGTCTCGACGGTAAAATCTGAGGTACTAACCCTTTCCCTCTTTGATTGTGAGGGCCGTCATTAGTGATTTTCAGGACTGCCTTGGGGATATGGATTATCCCTGTCGGAGCCTGAACCTCTAGGAGATCTGTCCCAAAACTCAAGGTGATCATATTCGTGGTCACCTGCTTTTGTATCTTCTCCTTCTTTAGGACTCCTGCATAGTAGAGGGCCTGGAGCTTATCTTTGAGAATGTAACACTTGGAGGTGTGATGACCGAGGAATCTGTGATACACACAGTAACTCGGGTCATTGGTTTTGTTCGCCTCTTCAGGCTTTGTGACCCTCGGTAATTTAATTCGGTTGCTCTTGAGTAGAGTATCGAATGTCGCCACCACTTGGTCTTCCTTGAAGTTATATTACCATGGGGGGTGTTGCTCGAATTGCCTGCGCTTCAGCCTTTGAGCCGTTTTAGGTGTCGGGGTGAAATCGACGGCCATGATCTCTTTTCCTCTTGTTCGAGGGGGATTCTTTGACATGGTCAGCTCCACGGCTCCCTTCTTAAGATGTGGCTCTTTGGTTTCTAACCTTTGGATCATGTTTTCCACCTGCTCGCCCTAACGAACAAGTTCTTTCCAGGTCCGGGTTTCCACCGTGCTGACCATAGACAGAATGTGAATTGAAAGATTATTGCTGCACATTTCGATCAGTGTAGATTCGGAAACTTGGTCCTGACAGTAGACCGATCGGTTCCTGAATCTCTTTACGAAGTCGTTGACCGATTCTGACTTCTGCTACTTTTCGACGAGGAGGGTGGCCATTGACACTTTCATATCATCGTCAAAGAAGCAGGCCAAGAAGAACCTTTCTACGTTGGCCCATGATGTGATGGAGCCAGGCTCTAACTTACGTAACCATTCAAAGGCCACCCCCTTGAGGGTACCGATGAACAACCGGGTGAGGATGGCGTCGTTCCCTGTAAGGAAACCAGTTTCTGCCATAAAATAGTAGATGTGTTGCGAGCGCAAGCCCTTGCCATCAAATTGCACCAAACTAATCAGCTTGAACTTCGCTGGGTATGGGACTGTATTCCACTCGACAAGATAAGGTTGGATTACCCCCAGCTTATTCATGTTTTGCTGGAGTTTTAAAGCGTTGAGTTGGCTTTAGAACTCATCGAACCTCTTGTTGCGGGTGCTACCCCTAATATGCGACATCCCTAGCAATATCTTGGAAGAGTAATCGGATTGTAGACCGATATTATCCTTCGTTTCAGTCGCTGGACGATGGGGAGGTACCCACTCCTTACTCCCTGCCTACCATGGTAAGGCGTGTTGGGTTCTTTTCTTCTTCTTCTTCTTGTTTAGAAGCTGCTACAACATTTCCCTTAAGGAGTCGATGGTTGCATATTGTTCTTCGAACTTTTGGGCCACCGTCTGTTTATGGGTGGGTTCAGCCATGTGTACCCTTGCCAGTGCGTCCTAACTTGAGTGCAATGTTTAGGACGTGGCTGCCGCTGAGCAAACCTCACCTTCGCTGCCGAAAGGAGGTACTAAGGTCGAGTAATCGAACCCAATGCTCACCCTCGTGTGACCACGAGTACGCTGGTATATACCACCTTGTCCATGTTGTACAAGTGAAGGATTAGGCCCTAGGAAGGAGTCCGAATCTGGAGAACCAGAAAGTACCGTCTTGCCCTTGTCTGTCATGTTAATTGTGGCGGACGAGAGCTCCAGATCATCGACGGTGCATCCTCTTTGGTAACGACACCTTCGACGAGAAGGTCTTAGTCGGGAAGGCCGTTGAGAAAGCCTCTCGAACACTGAAGGTTTTACCGTTCCTATACGTTGGCAGTCGGTGAGTACTGCTTAGATAAGCCTTTCGTAGTGGCACTGAGGACTCGCCTCATGTATGGCGTGTTTGTGAGTTAGGTAACCCCGGAGGTCTTCTGTGGACGGTTGGCGACAACCCCCAACATCAAACGGATCACCCGAATGATCGCACGAGAGAGTTTTAGATGCACTCCCTAGTGTACACTGGGTGGAATGGTTAAGTGTTGGAATTGGGTGAGTTTGCCTTGACATATGAGTCTTCGCGCTTGGGCGAACTCCAGCATGCAGGCGAAACTCAACCCTTTGCTCACGCAAGCGAGTTTGCGAGGTATCACTTACTGCTTTGCCTTTGTAGTCAAGGCTCTTTCGCTCAGTACGCTTACCCATCGAGTGGCCATGGTGAGGCTCATCCGCTTTCGAGGGTTCATCTACTCAGGTAGGATCGCTCATTCTGGGTGGTCTGTTTGCATCAGGGATATGACCTGAGAAGAGAAATCCACCTGGGTGGGCGGTCTCGTCCATTTTGGCTGGCACGCCTGATTTGGAGAGCCTTCCTGTGTCGGGAGGGTTGTCCCTTCATCTTACACTCTTCAAACCTGGGTAATATTTTAGGCCATCGTATGAGGTGATGGCTCAAGCCTCCTATTGGGCAAGGGCCTATCTTTGCCGCTGGCGAGCTCTTCTGGAGAGAGGAGCGTCCTCGCGGATTGCGGCGGCATTGTCTGCGCTGAGACGAACTGTCATTTCCTCTTGAGCGGGTGTCCGCGATGGTCGTTTAGCGACCCATCTGGTACGCTTTTGCCTTATGCTCTCGACCTATGGCTTAGCCTTGATTGATTTGGAGGGAGTGGGCTCCAACAACGTGACTCGAATAGAGTTCCAGGCATGGAGGCTTTGACCATTTGAGGTCGTCCTCTACGCACGACTCTGTGGCATCTGCGGGATGCATCGCCACTAGAGAAGGAAGAAGACAAGTACTCTTCGTACTTGGCTTAGTCGAACTTGACATCTAGGGACTCCACAACCGTCCTAACAGCAACCTCGTCGAACTGAGCTACCACCATTTCGGTAGAAGAAATAAATTCTCCCACTGTGGTCACCATCTTCTGTAGGTGTGAATTTTGATCTCCTAAAATAGGGATTTCATTTGTATTGATAAGAATAGCTTATTACAAACTAATGAATAAAAATTACAACAGAAGCGGAGGGAATGCCCTTCTTGTTTAACGTGGGGACTTTCGGTAGCTATAGGACGCTTCGCTCGGTTCTCGCACCAAGTCTGCTTCCCTTGGACGATTCGATCGAGGTTGCTGGCGAGCTTTAGGACATAGTAGAAGCTCGTGCAAGTCGAGTTCGAATTTTCGAGTTCGATGGCGATCAGAGCCCGAAGCTATGAGAGGATGCTACAATGCAAAAGGTCATGCAAAGAGCTTGTCGTCAACTCCGTCGAGAGTCGAGAGCTAGTGGTTTAGTTAACTGATTGAATTAATTAATTAACTATGAGCGAACCCCTTTTCTGAAGCCAGGAGAGGTTTTTAAATAGAGGAGAGACGGTGTGGCCGCTCCTTGAATCATGGGATATGACCATGTACTGTTGGGAGATATCTCGCCGCTCACTTGTACCATGAGCGGCCATTTGAGGGGCTCAAAGCACTGTGCTTCACATCATGTCGTGTGGGAGTGGGAAGGCCCATCCTTGTACGTGGGATAGTGGCTGCCAAGTACTTGGTCGTGGCGTAGCGGCTGTCGAGTACACTGTTTGTAGGCGAACTCGACTCTCGACTCGAGCGGGCGAGTCGAGTAAATGGGAAAATTTCAATCACTTGGATGATCCTGACTTGTACGGGTGAGTCAATCATATAGGCGAGTCTGGGATGACCAAATGTAAGCGAATTTGGTGATCGCGTGGTCTGAGCTCGTGCTAGCAAGTCAAGCCCATGGGTGAGCCCCCATCCTCAAGTTGTGCAGGCGACTTTGAATTGCAGGTGAATTTCACGTCATTCTGCAAAGGTAATTTTTACCATCTACAGTCGTCCTAGTGAAGAAAACATTAGGCAAGTGGAGGATGTGTTTCACTGACCTCAACAAAGCATGTCCTAAGGATAGCTACCCCCTGCCCCGGATTGACCAGCTCGTTGACGAGAGTGCCGGACATGAACTGCTCAGTTTCATGGATGCTTTCTCAGGCTATAATCAAATATTCATGGCAAGACATGATTAAGAGAAGACTTCATTCATCACCGATATGGGCACGTATTGCTACAAAATGATGTCATTCGGGTTGAAAAATGCCGAAGCCACCAATCAGAGGCTCGTAACCAAAGTCTTCCAGCACCAAATAGGCAGGAACCTCGAAGCCTATGTAGACAACTTGTTAGTAAAATCCAAACAAGCATCCACCCATATTTTTAACTTGGACGAGACTTTTTCAACTCTAAGGCGCTACCAAATGAAGCTCAATCCAGTCAAGTGTACCTTCAGAGTACAATCAAGAAAGTTTCTAGGGTTCATGATTACCCAAAGAGCAATTGAAATCAATCCTCAGAAAGTTGCTGCCATAGAAGGTACCTGAACCCTGTACGCTGAGGGAGATTCAAAAATTGAACAGAAAGGTTGTAGCCCTGGGATGATTCCTGTCCAAATCTGCAGAGAGAAGTCTCTCTTTCTATCCTAAGAGGGACCAGTAACCCGAATGAAGGTGTAACTTGGACAGCAAAATGCAAAGCAGCATTCCAGGATCTCAAAGCCTACTTGAGCACTAAGCCGTTGTTAAGCCAACCTATGAAGGGGGAGACTTTTTTCATATACATAGCCATCTACTCTGAAGCGGTGAGCTTTTTCCTCGTTTGAGAGGAAGAAAACATCCAGAAGCCTGTCTACTATGTGAGCCGAATCCTCTGAGCCGGCTAGCTCAATTATCCTTTTATAGAGAAAGTTGCCTTCGCTATCACCTTTACGATCAGAAGACTTCGCCCCTATTTCAAAGCTCACGTCGTTATTGTCAGGACGAGCCTCCCTTTGAAGAAAGCCTTGGGCAGCCCTACCATGTCAGGGAGGATGATCGCTTGGGCAGTCGAGCTCAGTGAACATGACATCTGGTTCGAGCCTCGAACGACCATCAAAGCTCAAGCTTTGGTAGATTTCTTGATCGAATCGACTCCCCAAAATAATAAATCAAGCATAGAATTGCAAACCTCACCGCCTTTACCACTAAGGCAACAAACAGCTCCATCGACTCAACGCACATTGGAGCATGATTCACCAGAGTATACCTCTTGGTGAAAATTGCAAGTAGATGGATCTTCAAAGGAAGCTGGCAGTGGACCAGGAGTGGTCCTACGAAGCCCTGAGGGGACAACATATGAGCACTTCATCTCATTCAAGTTCTCGATCTCGAACAATGAAGCCGAGTATGAGGTTATACTTTCCGACCTCCGAGCAGCTAAGGCTTTGAAAGCCGAATGCCATTATATCCTAGCCGACTCACAGTTGATAGTTCATCAGATCAACGGACGCTATGCCGCCAAGGTCCCCAGGATGGGCCTATACTTCAAGGCTTCCAAAGAGCTTTTATCAAACTTTTGAAAGTCCAAGGTAGTCAAAGTCCCCTGGGCCCTCAATGCTCGAGCGGACACTCTCTCCAAGCTAGGATCGACAAGTTTGAGAAGGAGCTCCGGACCTATCTATATGGATACGTTGGAACATCCCAGCATTTCCAAACCATTAAAGAAGGTTATGGAAATAGAAAACCTGACACCTCCATGTTGTCTAGATCCGATCATCCTCTACTTAATTCAAGGTGTTTTACCCGAGGATCGGCTCGAAGCTAAGTGTTTGCTAAGAAATTCTCGTTGCTATCTCTTGATGGAGGATCAACTCTACCGAGTGTCTTATATTGGCAATAGCATTGGACCCTATTTGCGATGTCTGCGGCCACCCGAAGCCCTCTATGTACTCAGATAAATTCACGAGGGCATATGTGAGAATTACCCAGGAGCTCGAACCCTAGATCAAAAAATTATCCGACGGGGTTATTATTGGCCGGCTATCTTATCCGAGATGACTAAGCTCGTGCCTCATTGTCAAAAGTGCCAATATTTCTCATCCATCCCTTAGACAGCCTTGACCGAGTTAACCCTCATCTTGAGACCTGTACCTTTTTCGTCCAATGGGGCTTGGATCTGTTGGGGCCCCTCCCTTTTTTTTTGGTCAATGAAAAATTTTATTCATAGCCAAATGTGAAGTTGAATTACATCTCTTTGATAACAAGCCGAGCCTGAAAAGACTTTGTATACTCAAGATAATCTCTTAATATATTCCTTTACATGAATTGATAGCTCTGATTCAAAAGTTTTTTGAATATTATAAACTTCAGTGTATAAAAAATTGTATCTGAGTCTCGTGCACGCTGCTGAAAAATCCTCAAATTCCTTTCCTCCCACAGCATATAGATTGAAGCTGACAGTGCCATCCTTTTAAGTTTAACTTTGAAGCCAGTACCTCTTAAGCTCACACTATACCAAGATGAAATTTGGTTCCAATTGCATGACTTCCAATTAAAACCAATCCAATCCATCACTTTGTTCCAAACTACCGCTGAATATCTACAATCAAAGAATAAATGCTTGCAAGTTTCTTCTTGGTTAGGAATTGAGCATAGCACACACTGATTTGAGTTGAGGATTCTAAATCTGTATAATCTATCCTGTGTTAGCAATCTTGAGATCGAAGCTAACTACAAGATGAAGGAATATTTAGGATAATGCCAACCACCCCCATATAGTTCTTGATAGAGCTGTTGGAGGCATTTGCTGATTTATTCTTCTATACATTTCAGATACTTTGAATTTATCCTCAACACTACAACAATTCATAACAGAGGATAGGTTATCAATGCTACCAAACCTCTCAGCTAACAAGTCCCTGACTTTCAAAATTTGTCTTCAAATCCAAGAGTCACACTTCCTATTTTGCACATGCCAAATGTTGCATTGCCTCAAGTAATTTTCATGTATCCATTTGATCCATAATACGTCTTTTTTGTGATGAATCATCCAGAGCAATTTAACAGCAGAAGCTAAGTTCCAATATCTAGCTGAATATACCCCCATTCCTCCATGTTTTATATCCTGTTTTATATCCTGGCAGATTGTAGACCATGCCTCCAAGTTAATTTTGTGTCCCCATAGGAAATCAGCACACAACTTATCTATCTTCATAAGCACTTTATTTGGTAATATATAATTACTTGTCCAAAACATTTGGATCCCCAGAATGACTATCTTGATCAATTGTAATCTCCCTGCATAGGATAATGATCTGTTATTCTGCCAGTTTTGGAACTGAGAGGTGATTTTGCTAAGAAGAGAGGAACAATCAAGCCAAGATAGCCTTTTTGAGATGAAAGGGACTCTCAGGTATCTCATAGGTAAGACCCCTTCAGAGAAGTTAAGATAAGAGCATATTTGAGCTTTGAGATCCTCTTCAATACCACTTAGATACACTGAACATTTAGCAGGGTTAGATTCCAGTCCTAACACTTGACTAAATTCCTTGAGACACTCAATTAATCTTGAAATAGAGCTCATATCTGCTTTGCCAAATAGCAAAAGGTCATCTGCAAAGATTAAGTGAGGGATTTTCAACCTATTACATTTAGGATAAAATTTGTAGTGCCTGTCATTCTTGAGAGTATCCAACATCCTTGATAGGTATTCCATGCCTATTACAAATAGATATGGAGATATAGGGTCCCCTTGCCTATGCCCTCGTGCTCCTTGAAAGTATCCATGCAAAGTGCCATTAATTGACTGAGAGTATTTTGAAGTTGAGATACATTCCATTATCCAACCAATCATGTTTACAGAAAATCTCAAACCTGTCAACATCTTCCAGAGAAATTGCTAACTTATTGTGTCAAAGGCTTTTCTCAAGTCTATGTTTAATATGGCTGTTGGAGATGTCTTCTTTCTAGAATAATGTTTGATGAGCTCATGAGCTAGAAGAATGTTGTAGGGGTATAAAATTGCTTATAGGACCCTTAGCACAGCTCGGTACAGACCGACGAACCATCGGACGACATATCCAAACACGAGTGTCAGTCCACAACGCCGAAGCCAAGTGACACGCAACGAAGCGGATTAACGAGGCGACGAGGTTAACGAATCGCATGCAAGCAACGGAATACATCCATTCGCGTGTGGAATCAAGCCAAGGGTTCGAAGAGTCAACGAGTCGGACGAATCACGATCGAATCAAGATCAGTTTCGGACTCGAACTCAGAAGTGGATTTACTGCCAAATCAGGAATCGGATTTACTATCAAATCAGATCAACAAATCAGAGAACAAGTCAACCACACAACCAAATCACGGACAGAACCGAAAGACGGAAAATGACGGAACCTAAATACCTATAGGGGCTCGGCCAAAACCGAGCCACCTATAGGTGGCTCGGCCAAGAGGAGTTCGAGAGGACCGGATCTCAGATCTACGCAGGCGTACTCCGGATCAAAGCTTGGTCTTTGATCCCGAGAATTAAAGGCTACTATTTCCTTGGTGAAATAGTACCCTCGGCTATTATTTCCTTGGCGAAATAATACCTGTCGTACTGCGTAGATCCGACCGGATCTAGATCTCACGGTGGTCCACGGATAAACCCCGGCACAGGCAAACAACCCACACAAGCGAGCGACCGTAAAACAGGAGCTCGTGATTTGCTCGACAAATAAGGAGAAAGTTGTAATCTTTTTTTATTATTTTCTTTGATTTTCATTGTAACCGGATCTTATAAAAAGACCGGATCTTTGTAACTCAAAAAGTTGTTATTTAAGATGACAATAGAATCAACAATGAAGAAAAACACGATTTTTGCCGCGAACAATCTGGTGACCACAGTGGGAGCCGCCGATCTCGCTGCCGAGATCGGAGCGTCGCAGCCGCGGATCTCAATCCCGGTCGTGGAGGAGGTCGAATACGAGTTCGACCAACAGAAGTTCGAGGAGTACTTGTCGTCCTCGTTCGGATCAACCTCCCCCCGCAAGTCCAAAAAGTCACGTTTGATGCCAACGAAGATCTCGTCCCGTTTGATGCCAAAGTCACGTCGGGTGAGATTACTCCAATTCCCAACCAGGTCAGATCTGCTTTGGCCAACCCTTCTGCCGCAGAGGGCATGGTGACTCTCTCGAAGAGAGCCCGCCAAAGGCAATGTCAACGCCTTTCAAAACAATTCACAAAGGCCATGGAGTCAGTTGACGGGGTCCGCTACAACGCGGATCTGAAGAACAAGAGAGGCAAACAGCCTCAACAACTGAAGAATGGCAGCTCCTCCAAGCCGCCGACGAACGAATGGATCCGGGTCAAACGGAACCGTTCGACACTTGAAGAGCGGATTCACAAACGCCGCGCGTTACTCGCACAAGCAAAAATTCTTGTGCAGGAGGCCAAGAAATTGGAGGAAGAAAGAATGGCCAAAAAGCCGCCATCAACCCGCCAAGTATGGAGACCGAAGCAGCCTCCAACAAAAGTTCGGCGAAACAACCAGTGTCGCCGATAATTCTAGTAATCATTCCGGGAGATCACGCAGAATCATCCCGAAAGAAGAAACCAGTTTTGGAGTGCCTCGGTCCACTTCCCGATGAGCGAGGCAAGGTTCCAGTTCAAGAGCGTTTGGGCCTGATGAAGAAACCTCGGACGGCTCAACATGATGGGGGTCGCCGCAACCTTCAACATGACAAAGAAATCATGGCACCCAAGCGCACGACTCTGCGCATTGAAGTCCGGGAGCCCGCTGAGAACTCATGCCTAAAAAGGCATGTTTCGAGGCGCGTGACTCTTGAAGGCCCTAAGAAGGCAGTTCGCCCTCAGATGGAAACATTGTCATCTGATAGTGATAATATTATACCTGAGAAATCGTGCCGACACACGATAGCTTGCTCCAATTTTCAAACGGAAGAGCTGTACTATCGTACTGGGGGTACGAGTAAAACCAGAAAGAGAAGTCCTCGAAGGCTAGAAACTCAGTGCCCTTGTTCAAAGCTCATTCGGGCGGTACTGTCTGAGTGCGACTGCATCAAGGCAGTCCCCGAGAGAGTTTCGGTGTTCGAAAGACTTAGTACCAAAATGCCAAAACCAAGGCCTAAGCGTTTCCGACGAAGAAGAACGGTAGTCGAAGATGGAGAATTTCCGAGGGTCACCGCTAACATGACCAGCAAGGGGACATCGGCACGGGATAATCTTGAGTCGATCCTGAAAGCATCCCGACCTAGAACCCGTCTGCAGTCCGGAACCATCAAGCGAGCAACCTATGGTAGGGTTCTGCTCTGCTGTCGCATCAGATAACATGGTATCCAGCGATGGACAACCCTGCGAGTCATTCATGATAAGCGCGGAACAAGTGGCCAAGATGCTCGAAGACGCCTTAGCCAAGCAACAGGAGAGCTTCAGGTTCGAAATGCAGATGGCCATGCAGAACATGAGAGAAATGCATGACCAACAAATCCAAGCATTGACGAACCAACAAGCCGAGCCAAGTCGTCGTAACCAGGTTAATCTGGAAGACGAGGGCACAAATGCGAATGAGACGCATAATGCCAATCCTCCCGAAGAAAACAGGCATTCCCTATCCCTACCCCAGAGAGTAGGAATCGATCCCATATCCGGCGAAGTTCAACCTAATTAACTTCATGCCGTTTAATGGGATGGGTTCACCAAGCAGAAGGACGGGGAGTTAGTCAACACCTTCGTCAAAAGGTTTCGGAACAAGGCGATGAACTGCCGGGACCTGATCACTGAGGAATTCATTCTCCAGACCTGCCATAATAATCTGTCCTTGGATGTGTTGGAAGCAATAGGGACAGCACCGTCCAAAACATGGAAGGATCTGAAGGTCCGAGGGGAGCAGGCTGAGCGATTCCTTAGGAGGAAGAAGGCGGAGAGAGGCCAACAGGCGACAAATGCTCCAGCACAGAATTTCAACCCAAGAGGGAAAGGTAAGGCACATGTTAATGAAGTTGATGCTAATCAAACTTTCCAATTGCAACCTCAGCAACAGCAGCAGCAACAAGCGCCGCAACAACCTCGGGGGCTATGGCAACAACGGCCTCAGAAGCAGAAGTCTTCAGAGCCAAGATTCCCCAAGGTGTACTCCTTCAAAGAGAAGTCTTCAGAGCCAAGATTCCCCAAGGTGTACTCCTTCAAAGATGACGAAGTTCCCGGCATCTTCAAATACCTGTTGGAGAATAACAAAATCCAGCTGCCGGCGATTGTAGATCAAGAAGGGGCTAGTAAAGTGACGGATCCGAAGTATTGCGCATACCATAGAGCGGTCCATCACCCTACCAAGTCGTGCTACCACCTCAAGGATAAGATCCAGGCGCTAATTGATATAGGCGTCATAACCCCGAAGCCGTCCAAAAATATCGGAGTAAATGCGGTGTCAATCAGCTTTGGATCGGTGCCCACAACATGGTTCGAGCCGAAACGCGTCACCAAAGTGGGAATGAAAACGGTGAATGATGACCCATATGGACAGCGCCAAAAGGGACTTGTGCTACACACAGCCCCGAACGGCGAAATCCTCTGTGTTCATCCCGATCTAATTAAAGACGGACAGTGGGCGACTTCCTCGAGAAGAAAGGGTAAAGGCAAGTCCTGCAATGCTACATCCGCAATCTTCGAGGAGGATGGCGATGAAGCTCCTACCTTCCCGCTCTCCGAAGAGGAAAAAGAAGTCTTTGCCACTAGAAGCGGAAATGAGTATCACTACAATTATCCGCCGCCTAGTGAGCAGGGGATGAATAAACGGGGACCAGCCAAAACTCTCACGGAGATGGGGGTAATTACGAGTCCTACACCGGGCGCGGAGGCTCAACAACAGCCAGCGAATAAACCGAAAGAGAAGAATCCCCAGGAGGTTCAGAATCCGAAGCAGTCTCGTTTCAGTCGTCCGATTGGAAGGGACAAACCGGAAAGCTCGAAAACTCCGCAAGCCTTCGATATAATGGCTCAATTAGCCAATATTCCAGCACAGATAACGCTGTATGAGTTGCTGCGTTTGTCCAAGGAAACCAGGGAGGCCTTGCAAGAAGCTTTGGCCAATTCAGAGGTGTTTCTGACTAAAATCAAGCCGGTGCCTGAAGGGCCAGAACCGCTGAGTCAACACTGCAACATAGCGGCTAAGAACCTTTCCTGCATCACCTTCACCAAAGAGGATATGCAGACGAAGAATTCGAACCACGATCGACCGCTATACTTCATCGGGTACATCGGCTCCAGCAAGTCAACCGAATCCAAGTGGATCCGGGTTCTGCTGTGAGCATTATGCCGCTTCGCCTTATGCATAGCCTTGGTATTCCAGTCAGCAAATTGGCGTCTACAGGCACGGTCATTTACGGATTCAACACCAGCGGGTCAAGGCCTTTGGGAAAGATCCGGATAAAGTGCCAAATGGGTGATCTGAAGACGGAGGTCACGTGTTACGTGATTGATGCTGAGACATCATATAACTTACTACTGGGTCGGCCTTGGATCCAAAGTAATGTGATAGTTCCCTCCACCCTACATCAGTGTCTGAAATATGTCGACACTGGTGGAAGGGTCAGGACGGTGGTCGCGGATAAACAACCATTTAAAGGGTTTGAGAATTATTTCACTGATTCTCTCCTCTATGGTAACGAATCCGACACGGAACCATCGGTCCAGGGCACGGACAGCGGAGAAGAAGCTGATTCCGAAGCCGGATTCGATTACAATGGTGGTTTTGTTTTAAATGACATTGTACCCTTTGTAATCAATCTTGACGATGAACAATCGTCAGATGGAGGTTGTAACTGGCAACTTGCCGATATTGAAATAAAAGACGATTTGGAGTACTCCCTGTCTCTTGATGATGTGGTAAAAGAATTGAACGATAATCCTGATCTGTATATGCCGCTTCGATCGTCTTATGTAACAAAGGAACGCCTCCAGCATTCTTTCGGAACAACCATGGTCGTCCCGAACAAGATAAGAGGCGCAAAAGAAGTGATTTACGGTAAAGGAAAAAGCTCCCCATTACCAGACCATTTCTTAAGCGAAGATGAGGATGATGACAAACCTGGTCGGCATCTATCTAAGTATAGTCCAGAAGCGCGCAAGCTCATGGAAAAGCAGGGGTATGATTTCACACTCGGAGAGGGTCTATACTTCGATCGAGGTCCTCGTACTCCAGCCAAAGCGGTATATGTACCAAAAGGGAAACCTAAAGATTATTATAAATACGGACGAGGGTTAGGGTATGAATCTTCTTCAGAAGACGAATGCTGCTGGTTAATTAATGACCAATGATCTAAGCAATACAGAGATGGAAATTTGCCAGATGCCTCAGAATGGGACTCCGATACAAGTCTGGGGGAAGCTATCAAAGCCCTAATGGCGAACATGGCCACAGCTGATCCGTCCACGATGGAAGACGACGATCAAATACCAACATGGGAAGACCCGTGGGTTCATCACCTCAACATGCACTTGTCAAACAACAGCAAAGACGGTTTCGTCCGCAGATTATGGAAGCCATTGAGGCAGAGGTTAAGAAGTTGATCGAATCAGGATTTATCCGAGAGGAGCAACATCCAGATTGGCTAGCCAATATCGTTCCAGTAATGAAGAAGAACGGTAAAATCAGGATCTGTATCGACTTCAGGGACCTGAACACGGCATGTCCAAAAGACGACTTCCCTCTCCCAATCACAGATGTCATTATCGACAATACATGTGGATTTGAGAGAATGTCTTTCATGGATGGTTTTTCAGGATATAACCAGATCAAGATGCACCCAGATGACGAGAAGCATACAGCGTTCAGAACGCCCCTCGGTGTCTTTTGCTACACCGTGATGCCTTTCGGTCTAAAGAATGCCGGCGCCACATACCAATGAGCAATGACTAAGATTTTCCAAGAACATCTCAGGAAAACAGTCGAATGCTACGTTGATGATTTGGTCGTAAAAAGCCGCAACAAAGAAGATCACATCAAGGACTTGAAGACGATGTTCGATCTCATGCGGAGCCATCAGTTAAAGATGAATCCCACTAAATCCTTCCTTGGAATGTCCAGCGGAAAATTCCTTGGATTCGTCGTCACCACTAAAGGCATACATATCGATCCTGACAAGGTGAAGGCGATACAAGAGCTGCAACCCCCTAGAAATCTAAGAGAGCTCAGAGGATTGCAAGGGCGCTTAGCTTACATTCGGCGGTTCATCTTAAATCTTTCTGGGAAGTGCCAGCCGTTCTCTAAATTAAATAAGAAAGGGGTGTCATTTATTTGGGACGACGCTTGCCAAAAAGCATTCGAAGATATCAAAACATATCTGGCGAATCCTCCTGTTCTCGTTGCACCGAAGTCGGGTAAACCGTTCTTGATTTACATCAAGGCGATGAACCACTCGATAAGTGCTTTACTAGCACAAGACGACGATAACGGTCACGAACAGGCAGTCTATTACTTAAGTCGGACCTTGATAGGCGCTGAGTCTCAATATCCGATGATTGAGAAAGAATGCCTCGCATTGGTATTCACAATGCAAAAGATGCGGCATTACCTGGTTGGACAGACGATTTACGTCATTTCCAATGTTAATCCAGGACGGGTATTTATGACGCAACCGGCCTCTATGAATTAGCGGTTAGAAAAATGGGCCCTACTCTTGTCCCAATATGATTTGCACTTCAAGCAACAGAAGTCGATCAAAGGACAGGCGATTTGCTATCTTTTGGCGGCAAACCCGATCACAGATACGGCAGAAGTATATGATGACTTGCCGGATGAAACCCACGAGGTTAACACTACGTCGCACCAACAAGTATGACAATTATATTTCGATGGTGCTTCGAGGGCAGTTAATAGGGTAATAACCCCGGGAGGTTCTACAGTTTCCTCCGGGGTTGGGGTTATCTTAATCTCCCCAGGGAAGCATGTGATGCCTCGAGCTTATTCATTGACTAGTCCGTGCTCCAATAACGTAGCCGAGTACAACGCGCTTCTCATTGGACTCAGTTTCGCCAAAGAGCTGGGGGTCGAATATCTCGAAGCTTTTGGGGATTCTCAATTAATAGTCAACCAAGTCCGTGGAGAGTATGAAGTCAGGAACCAAGACCTGATCCCGTACCACCAAGAGGCCATCAAAATGGCAGAATCTTTTGAAGAATTCTTTATTGAATACATCCCTTGTCTCCAGAACGCTTATGCGGAGGCACTGGCAGCACTAGCGGTATCACTTGCACAGCCTCCCGAAACTGAGCTGTTAGTCACGGTAAGGACGCACCAGCTCTGCATACCCATATACGATATGGATATTGAAGAGGAAGATGACAGAAACATAAATGCCAAGGAGGTGAATTCAACCCAAATTGGGTCTGAGTCCCGAGATTGGCGTTTTCCCATCATTGACTACGTCCAGTATGGTATTTTGCCAGAGGATGTAAAAGAAAGAGAATCAATCCGCCGGAGAGCATCAAGATTCTTCTGTAATACCGAGACCCATACGTTATACCATAGAGGGTACGACGGTTTATTACTCCGTTGCCTTTCGAACAAAGAAGCAGAAGAAGTTCTTAAGGAAGCACACGAAGGAGAATGTGGTGCGCATCAGCCCGGTCCCAAACTGTATGATCGCATCAGGAGAATGCGATATTTTTGGCCAACAATGGTTCGTGACGCAATCGAATACGCCTGAGAGTGTCATGCTTGCCAAATACATGCAAATTATATGCATCAACCGCCAGAGCAGTTGCACACGTCAACCACGTCTTGGCCGTTCGAGACATGGGGTATGGACATGGGGTATGGATCGCTTGACATTTGTTGGAGTATACACAGTTTAAGCTCTTGAGGTATTGGAGCATGGCGGTCCTAAATATTAGGCTGCAGGACCAACTATTAAAGCTGATTCATCTGCACGTGTGGATCTTATCTCGAATTTGTTGGATGTCTAAGTCACGAAACCAACTAATGGGGCTGGTGCGTCAGTGATTTTCGCATATATAGGATTTTTGGCATACCCTCAGCCATCAACGGGTTTGACACGCCTTTACCAACTACCGTTTGAGTCGGGCTAGCACGCAGATTGTTTAAGTCCGTTCCGCATGTGACGTTATGCTAAAAGAGTTAACCCTTTTAGTGCTACGATATTGAATACGTAGACTTCGTCTTTATCCTGTGAAAAGACTAAACAGCAACATGTATCAGACGTTGACTTAGGATTTTTAGCAAATCCTCAGCCCTCAACGGATTTGACATCCTTTTACCGATTACCATTTGAATCGGGCTTACTTCACCATTGTTACGGGAACAGGCTACCTAGCAACGCGTGTTAGGCGTTGACTTTAGGATTTTTGGCTAACCCCCAGCCTTCAACGGGTTTGATTGGCCTTTACCAGCTAACGTTTGAGTCGGGCTAGCATGCGGATTGTCTAAATCCGTTCCGCATGTAACGTTGTGCTAAGAGAGTGAGTTCTCTGAGACTTTGTGTTATGATGTTGAATACATAGGCTTTACCATTTGTTATGGGAATAGGCTACCTGGCAACGTGTATTAGACGCTGACTTATCCCTACTTAGGCTTCGGGATAAAATACCCCAGACTAGTATTCTGGTGTCTTTTTCAATCGGTAAAAGACTAAACCAGCGACGCATGTTAAGCGTTAGCATATCCTTTCTTAGGATTCAGGATAAAATTCCCCATGCGTATGAGGCATGGATTTTGGTGTTATTATTAACAACCTGCCACAATGTTGAATATGTGGGCAGATGTTCTTTTTAACGGTTAAGAACTAACCGGCAGTGCGGGTTAAGCGCAGACTTATCCCTGCTTAGGTTTCAGGATAGAATACCCCAGAATCGAACTCTGGTGTCTTTTTCCTACGGAAAAAAACTAAACCGGCAGCGCATGTTAGGCGCAGACTTATCCCTGCTTAGGATTCGGGATAAACTTCCTAGGATGAATCCTAGATTGATAAATTTTGGAAAAGATCGGTGCGGGAAAGAAAGAATTTTATATTCTATTTCCCGGGCTTCTTTTAGGGTGAAGGCGAACCCGAATACAAGGAAGGAAGAATTTTATATTCTATTCATTGATTCTGGAAAGGAAGAATTTTATATTCTATTTCCAACGCAAAAGAAACTAGAAGTGGGATCTCCACTCCGAGAATCTGGAAGATCTAGATAAACTTACCTTTTATAGGACTGGTTATCTAATCTGAAGATGAATTCTTCGTTTATCGAAGTGAAATTTCAACTTCGGTTATAACCATGAGAAGGCTTAACCGAAGAGAAAAAGAAGGGAGTCTTTTCGTTTATCGAAAGGGGACTCTGAACTGAAAGTGGACCTCTTGTTCATGGAAAGAGTCAAGAGGGCCAGAAAGACACTTTTGGTGGACTCACTGTCAATTGAAATGGATCAGTGAGGGATTTTGGTGGTGAAAATGATCTTGGGTTATCCTCTAGAATATTAAGTGTAATATTCTTCAAGGAACTTCCTGGTAAATGGGTTATCCTGAATGTACTAGGGATAGTACTTTTTCAGGAACTTCCCATTTATTGGCATTAATTGCTTGTTCCCCTCTTGAGTGATCAGGCGATATGCGCCGTTTGAGTAGACTGTGTCTATCACAAACGGTCCTTCCTATTTAGGTTCAAATTTACCTTTCTTCTTGGAGTTGAGGATTATCGGTCGGCGAGCAGCGAGGACCAGATCTCCTTCCTTGAAGCTTCTCTGTCGGATTCTTTTGTTAAAAGCCCTAGATATTCTGGCTTGATAAAACTCAATATGTTGTTGAGCTTCTAAGCGCTTTACATCCAACCTTTCGAGTTCTTCTAGATGTTTTTGATGTTGTTCTTCTGTCGTCATCTCAGGCGCGAGGGCGATCCGAAGGGATGGAATTTGGATCTCCAATGGTAGTACAGCTTCACATCCGTATACCAACGAATATGGGGTAGCTCCCGTAGGTGTGCGTATGGTGGTGCGATAAGACCAGAGTGCTTCACCGAGTTTATCGTCCCAGTCTCGTTTATTGGTCTTCACGAGCTTTGACAGGATCTTAATGATCGTCTTGTTAAACGCCTCAGCTAATCCATTCGCAGCGGGATAATAAGCTGTTGACGAAACATCTTGAATTTTGAACTTGTCACAAAACCTGACGAAGACGTTGCTTATGAACTGTGGACCGTTGTCATGAATGATCCGTCTTGGAACGCTGTGTCGGTATATGACATGATGTTTGATGAAACTGATGACGTTGTTCGTCTTCACTTCTCTAAGCGGAATTGATTCAGCCCACTTTGAAAAGTAATCCGTGATTGCGAGAATAAATCGATCACCTTTGACTAAAGGGGGAAAAATAGGACCGACAATGTCCATAACCCATGTCTCGAACGGCCAAGACGTGGTTGACGTGTGTAAATACTCTGGTGATTGGTGCATATAATTTGCATGTATTTGACAAGCATGACACTCTCGGGCGTATTCGATTGCGTCATGAACCATTGTTGGCCAAAAATATCCCATTCTCCTGATGCGATCATACAGTTTGGGACCGGGCTGATGCGCACCGCATTCTCCTTCGTGTGCAAGCATTTAACAAATATTCTAACAAAATGTTGTTCATGGTAAACATGCGATGATCATTTCTGTTCCACTTGGATTTCTCCAAAATGGGCACAATATAAGCATCATCTATAATTTCCCATAAATCAAAGTGTTTAGATTGAACAAAAAGTTTAAATCTAACACACCATTGGGCATAGGGGAAATTATCTAATCTAGGAGCAATATTGATGGCATAACCTAAACCATGCATATCCATAATATAAAAGGCAAGCAAGATACAAATAAAGCTCAAAATTAGATTAGCACAATAAGCTAACTTGGATCTTTAACTCAAGGCGATTAGACCTTAAATCAAAGAGCACCAAGCTCTGATACCAATTGACCCTAGAGGGGGGGGGGGTGATTAGGGTCTTATGCTAATCTAATCTGATTATATGCCAATTAAAACTAATTAATACGTTATCCTAGCAAGTATGAAATACAACAATATATATGAACTAGGATAAGCAATATACAATATGATATATCCTAGCAAAGAGATATATAGCAAAATATATATGCAAGGATATATAAACTAACACAAGGGTAAACAATATAAACTAGATAGTGGATCATAAAAAGGATGAGTAATGCACAATTGGCGATATAAGATTGAATGAACGCCAAAGCACACTCAAACAAGCAATATGATCACGGAGTTCGGACCTTCCGTCCTACGTCTCCGCTCCCCACTCCCGGGGAGAAATCCACTAACACAATCCGGTTTGGAAGCCGGAACTTCTTCTACACACTCGGTTTTCTAGCTAACCGAAAACTCTACAACTCACACTCTTGCAATCACACTCTACACCCACTAAGTGTTGGACCTAGCCGTGTCTCCCTCAAGTGCTCGGTTACAACCTCTCTCTAGGCACGTCAACCGACGCCACTCCTCTTGGGACGATCCCCGACTCTCACCACACACTCCTCACTCGGTGTACAAGTGTATTACAAAGTGATTCTCACAATAAGCACAAATATGACAAATGATTGTTCTCAAAACAAGGTGAGAACTCAATTAAGCACAACTCTTAGTCACTAACCCACAACCCCAAATTATACTATGAATGTAAATACAATAAGCTCAGAAGGTTGTGTGTGAACAAAGAGATATAAATCAAAACTAAACTCAAAAGTAGTTCTAGCTTAATTAAAACTCTCTTGGATAACTTTAAAAGACATCAGCAATGGGGTATATATACCCACTCAAAGCTCAGCCAAAAACCCCAAAACGAAATGACCAAAAACCCCAGCAAACAGCTCAGAGAAAGAGCCGTTAAAAAGCAACGGCTATATTGTCGGTCGACCGAAAATCCCGTCGGTCGACCGATGAGAGCAAAACCACGAAGAAAACTTTCTGGATCATCGTCGGTCGACCGGTGCGGTCGACCGATGGAGTTTTTCGGTCGACCGGACCGGTCGAACGACAGACTCTCTGTCGCCCAGTGAGAAATGAACAAATGATCGGTCGACGAAAGTTGTTTTCTGATTTTAAAACCCTGTTTAAAAATATCAAATAAATTCCAAAAAATGTAAAACTTTGGGGAATGATTGTAGACATGATAATAAACATGCTACAACGACTGGTTTTGAAAAAGGACTTCCCAAATGAAAAATATCATCATTTTGCAAAATAGTCCAAAACATGAAAATGTAAACATGTGAATTTTGACATTTTGGCTAAACCAACTTTTGAAACTTTACAAAATGATTTTATAGACTTGAAGAAAGATGTAAACTATTGTTATGAAGTCTATAAACGATGAATGTAGTATTTTATCAAAATACACATATAATGCACTAAAACATGATTTCATTTAACTAACTAAAATTGATATTGATGAAATCATATATATGCATATGAGTATGAAACAAAAATATGTTTTCTAATTATATTCAATTGTTTCATAGTAAAACTTGAAAACTATCAAACCAAAACATATATGTATATATATAACTATATATATACAAAAACCAAAACGTGTATGTGTGTATATGATTGAGCTTAAAGTACTAACACACATAATATAAATTCCTAAACTAAATTACCCAAGCAATCTTGATCTTCATTGTATTTCAACTTGGTACACGTTGCGGATGAAGCTTGAACTTGATCTTTAACTTTGAGTTGCAAGGCTTCACCGAACATTCCGCCAACCTCCTTTGGATATGATCGTTGAAGCTCTATTCCATCCATCCTCCAACAACGTTGTTTGTCTACAAAACATAGGAATGCACAAACACTAGACAAACAACATTAGTAATAAATTGTTTGTTAAACATCATCAAAACAAGAAGGCCAACAATCTCCCCCTTTTTGATAAGTGTTCTGGAGACGAGGGATGTATTCAATAAAGAATTCTTCAAAAGAATCTGCTATTTTGATGGCCTCCTGGTGGTATGGGATCAGGTCTAGGTTCCTGACTTCATACTCTCCGCGCACTTTGTTGACTATCATTTGAGAATCCCCAAAAGCTTCGAGATATTCGACCCCCAGCTCCTTGGCGAAACTGAGTCCAATGAGAAGCGCGTTGTACTCAGCTACGTTATTAGAACATGGACTAGTCAATGAATAAGCCCGAGGCATCACATGCTTCCCCAGGGAAATTAAGACAACTCCAACTCCGGAGGAGACTATAGAACATACGGGGGTTATTGCCCTATTAACTGCTCTCGAAGCACCATCGAAGTATAATTGCCATACTTGTTGGTGCGATGTAGTGTTAACCTTGTGGGTTTCATCCGGCAAGTCTTCATATCCTTCTGCCGTATCCGTTGTCGGGTTTGCCGCCAAAAGATCACAAATCGCTTGTCCTTTGATCGACTTCTGCTGTTTGAAGTGCAAATCATATTGGGACAAAAGTAGGGCCCATTTTGCTAACCGCCAATTCATAGAGGCCGGTTGCGTCATAAATACCCGTACTGGATTAACGTTAGAAATAAAGTAAATCATCTGTCCAACCAAATAATGCCGCATCTTTTGCATTGTGAATACCAATGCGAGGCATTCTTTCTCAATCATCGGATATCGAGACTCAGCTCCTACCAAGGTCCGACTTAGGTAATAGACTACCTGTTCATGACCATTATCATCGTCTTGTGCTAGTAAAGCACTTATCGAGTGGTTCATCGCCTTGAGATAAATCAAGAACGGTCTACCTGATTTTGGTGCAATGAGAACAGGAGGATTCGTCAGATATGTTTTGATAACTTCTAATGCTTTTTGGCAGGCGTCGTCCCAGATAAATGACACCCCTTTCTTGTTTAGCTTAGAGAATGATTGGCACTTCCCAGAAAGATTCGAGATGAACCGCTGGATGTAAGCTAAACGCCCTTGCAATCCTCTGAGTTCTCTTAGATTTCTAGGAGGTTGCAGTTCATGTATCGCCTTCACCTTATCGGGATCGATATGTATACCTTTAGTGGTGATGACGAATCCAAGGGATTTTCCGCTGGACATTCCAAGGAAGGATTTAGTGGGGTTCATCTTCAATTGATGACTCCGCATGAGATCGAACATCGTCTTCAAGTCCTTGATGTGATCTTCTTTGTTGCGGCTTTTTACAACCAAATCATCAACGTAGCACTCGACTGTTTTCCTGAGATGTTCTTGGAAAATCTTAGTCATTGCTCGCTGGTACGTGGCGCCTGCATTCTTTAGACCGAAAGGCATCACCGTGTAGCAAAAGACACCAAGGGGCGTTCTGAACGCTGTATGCTTCTCGTCATCTGGGTGCATCTTGATTTGGTTATATCCTCTCGGATAAATCCTGATTCAATCAACTTCTTAACCTCTGCCTCAATAGCTTCCATAATCTGCGGACGAAACCGTCTTTGCTGTTGTTTGACAGGTTTGGCATCCGACTTGATATCGAGGTGGTGCATCGCCACATTGGGGTCGAGCCCTGGCATGTCTTCATAGTTTCAAGCGAAGACGTCAATATATTCTCTGATGAGAGTAATTAATTCCCGCTTCTCATTTGGGGGAAGACTATCGCTGATGAATATAGGCTTTGGGTTGGCCTCGTCACCCATGTTAACTTGGACTATTTTGTCTTCAGTGAGGGGTTCTCTCTGTTCGAACCTATCACCATACTGCATATTCAGGTGATGAACCCACGGGTCTTCCCATGTTGGCATTTGATTGTCGTTCTCCATTGTGGACGGATCAGCTGTAGCCATGTTCGCCATTAGGGCTTTGAATGCTTCCCCCAGACTTATATCGGAATCCCATTCTGAGGAATCTGACGAATTTCCATCTTTGTATTGCTCAGATGATTAGTTATTGATTAACCAGCAACATTCGTCTTATGAAGAAGATTCATACCCTAACCCTCGTCTGTATTTATAATAATCGTCGGGTTTCCCTTTTGGTACATATGCCGCTTTGGCTGGAATATGAGGACCTCGATCGAAGTATAAACCTTCTCCGAGTGTGAAATCATATCCCTATTTTTCCATGAGCTTGCGCGCTTCCGTACTATACTTAGATAAATGCCGACCAGGTTTGTCATCATTCTCATCTTCCCTTAAGAAATGATCTGGTAATAGAGAGTTTTTTCCTTTACCGTAAATCATTTCTTTTTCACTACCTATTTTGGTCGGGATGACCAGGGTTGTTCCGAAAGAATGCTGGAGGCGTTCCTTTGTTATATAGGACGATCGGAGCGGCATATATAAATCGGAATTATTATACAATTCTTTTATCACATCATTAAGAGACAGGGAGTACTCTAAATCGTTATTTATTTCATTATTGGCAAGTTGCCAGTTACAACTGCCCTCTGACGATTGTTCATCGTCAAGGTTGATTACAAAGGGTACAATATCGTTTAAAACATAATCTCCATTGTAATCAAATTCGGCTTCAGGTATCAGCTTCTTCTCCACTGTCCGTGCCATGGGCCGATGATTCAGTATCGGATTCGTTACCATAAAGGAGAGAATCAGTGAAATAATTCTCATACCCTTTGAATGGTTGCTTATCCGCGACCACCGTCCCAACCTTATTATCAGTGTCAATATATTTCAAACACTGATGGAGAGTGGAGGGGATTATAACGTTACTATGGATCCAAGGCCAACCTAATAGTAAGATATATGAAGTCTCGGCATCGATCACATAACATGTGACTTCTGTCTTCAAATCTCCCATTTGACATTTTACCCGGATCTTACCCAAGGGTCTTGATCCGCTAGTGTTGAATCCATAGATAACAGTGCCTGTGGATGCCAACTTACTAACTAAAATGTCGAGGAAATGCATCAAGCGAAGCGGCATAATACTCACAGCGGAACCCGGATCCACTTGGATTCGGTTGACTTTGTTGGAGCCAATGTACCCAATGAAATATAGGGGTCGATCATGGTTTGAGTTCTTTGTCTGCATATCCTCTTTGGTGAAGGTAATGCAGGGAAGGTTTTTAGCCGCTATATTGCAGTGCTGAATTGACAGTTCTGGCTCTTCAAGTGCCGGCTTGATCCGAGTAAGGAACACTTCTGAATTGGCCAAGGCTTCTTACAAGGCTTCCCTGGTTTCTTTAGACAACCGTAGCAACTCATACAATGTTATCTATGCTGGAATGTTAGCCAGTTGAGCCATAATATCGAAGACGTGCGGAGTGTTCGAGCTTTCCGGTTTATCTCTTCCAATCGGACAATTGAAATGAGAATGCTTCGGATTTTGAACTTCCTAGGGCCTCTTTTCTTTCTGTTTATCAACCAGCTATCGTCGAGCTTCTTCAACCGGTCTAGGAGTCATAATCACCCCCAGCTCCGTGAGAGTTTTAGCTAGTCCCTGTTTAGTCACCCCCTGCTCAGCTAACTGATCACTAGGTGATGGATAGTTGAAGTGATACTCATTTCCGCTTCTAATGGCAAAGACTTCTTGTTCTTCTTCGGAGAGCGGGAAGGTAGGAGCTTCATTACCATCTTCTTCGAATATCGCGGAGGTAGCATTGCAGGACTTGCCTTTACCCTTTCTGGTCGAGGAAGTCGTCCAGTGATCGTCTTTAATTAGATCGGGATGAACCCAGAGGATTTCACCGTTTGGGGTTGTGTGTGGCACAAGTCCTTTTTGGCGCTGTCCATGTGGGTCATCATTCACTGTCTTCATTCCCACTTTGGTGATGCGTTCTAGTTTAAACAATGTTTTGGACACCGATCCAAAGCTCATTGAAACCGCATTTGCTCCAACATTCTTGGACGACTTCAGGGTTATAACGCTTACATTAATTAACGTCTGGATCATATCCTTGAGATGGTAGCATGACTTGGTAGGGTGATGGACCGCTCTATGGTATGCGCAATACTTCGGATCCATCACTTTGCTAGCCCCTTCTTGATCCACGATCGACGGCAGCTGGATTTTGTTATTCTCCAACAGGTACTTAAAGATGTCGGGAACTTCATCATCTTTGAAGGAGTACACTTTAGGAAATCTTACCTCCGAAGATTTCTGCTTATAAGGCCGTTGTTGCCATTGCGACCGAGATTGTTGTGGTGCTTGTTTCTGCGGCTGTTGCTGAGGTTGCAATTAGAAAGTTTGATTAGCATCAACTGCAATAGCATGTGCCTTACCTTTCCCTCGTGGGACGAAATTCTGTTGCGGAGCATTCGTCGCCTGTTGGCCTCTTTCCGCCTTCTTCCTTCTGAGGAATCGCTCGGCTTGCTCTCCTCGGACCTTCAAATCCTTCCATGTTTTGGACGGTGCTGTCCCCATTGCTTCCAACACGTCCAGTGCGAGGTTGTTGTGGTAAGTCTGGAGAATAAACTCCTCAGTGATCGGGTCCCGGCAGTTCATCACATTGTTCCGGAACCTTTTGACGAAGGTGTCAACCAATTCCCCGTCTTTTTGTTTCTCGTCAAACAACGACCCGATGGATATCTCGGTGTCATCGTCAAAGAAGTTAGTGAGGAATTTATTCTCCATGTCGTCCCAGCTATTCACGCTTCCTGGCTTGAGGCGACGATACCAATCGAAGGCGGCTCCACGAAGAGTGCCAACGAAGGACCGTACCATCAGAGGCTCATTACCAGAGATAACCCCCAGGTGTGAGTTTGAAGTAAATCAAATGCTGAGTGGGTGAACCCATCCCATTAAACGGTGTGAAGTTAATTAGATTGAACTTCGCCGGATAAGGGATTGATTCTCATTCTCTTGGGTATGGACAAGGAATACTCGTCTTCTTCATCTCTTGAGCGGAAATCAACGTATTGATTTTGCTCACGAGTTTTTTGATCTTCAAGCTTTCACTTGTGTTTTTGCTAGCGTTCTCGTTACCACCCCCAGCATTGACGGGAGGATTATTGGCATTATGAGCTTCATTCACATTTGTATCCTCATCTTCCTGATTAACCTGGTTACGACGACTTGGTTCGCCTTGCTGGTTTGTCAGTGCTTGGATTTGTTGGTCATGCATTGCTCTCATACTCTGTATGGTCATCTGCATTTCGAACCTGAAGCTCTCCTGTTGTTTAGCCATGGCCTCTTCAAGCATCTTGGCCACTTGTTCCGCACTTATCATAAGTGCCTCGTGGGGTTGTCCCTCGCTGGACACCATATTATCTGATGCAACCGCGGAGCCGGCATCCGATTCTTCATCTTCTGAAGGTAACCTTGTCCGAATCTTACCTTAAGTTACTCGTTTGATGGCTCCAGACTACAGACGGGTTATACGCCGGGATGCTTCCGGAATCGACTTGGGATTATCCCGTATCGATGTCCCTTTACTGGTCATGTTAGTGGTGACCCTTGGAAATTCTCCGTCTTCAACCACCGTTCTCCTTCGTCGGAAATGCCTAGGCCTTGGTTTTGGCGTTTCGGTACTGAGTCTTTCAAAAACCGAAACTCTTTCAGGAACTGTCTTGATGCAGTTACACTCAGACAATATTGCCCGAATGAGTTTGGAACAGGGGCATTGAGTTTCTTGTTCTCGAGGATTCCTTTTCCTGGTTTTACTCGTACCCCCAGCACGATAGTACAACTCGTCTACTTGAAGGTCGGAGTAACCTATCGTGTGTTGGCACAACTTCTCAGGTATAACGCTATCGTCATCAGACGATAATGTTTCCTTCTGAGGGTGAACTTCCTTCTTTGGGCTTTCAAAAGTCACGAGCCTCAAAACATGCCTTTGTGGGCGTGAGTTCTCAGCGGGCTCCTGGACTTCAATGTGCAAATTGGTGCGCCTAGCTCAGCGGGCTCCTGGACTTCAATGTGCAAATTGGTGCGCCTAGCTGCCCTGATCTCTTTGTCATGTTGGAGGTGTCAGCGACCCCCGGCATGTTGAGTCGTTCGGGGCTTCTTCATCGGGCCCAAACGATCTTGAACTGGAGCATTGCTTCTTTCATCGGGAATTGGACCGAGGCGCTCCAAAACTGATCTTCTTCTTCGGGATGATTCCGCGGGATCTCCCGGAGTAGCTATGAGAATTACCGGCGACTTCGTTTGGTTTGCCGAAGGCTTGATTTGCGTTGAAGGCTGCAACGATTGTGCCTTAGCCTGAATCGCCGCTTCAGACTTCGACCTCCATACTTGGCGGGTTGGTGGCGTCTTCTTGGCCACTTCCTTCTGCAGTTTTCTACAGGCTTCTTGGACTCGAGCCCGTGCCTGCGCTGACATTGCGCGGCGCTTGTGAATACGTTCTTCAAGTGTCGAACGATTCCGTTTGACACGGACCCATTCGTTCGTTGGCGGCTTAGAATAGCTGCCATTCATCGGTGGTTGAGGCTATTTGCCTCTCCTGTTCTTCAGATCCGCGTGATAGCGGATTTCATCAGTAGACTTTATCACCTTTGCGAGTTTCCGCGCCAGGCGTTGACGTCGCCTCTGGCGGGCTCTCTTCGAGAGATTCACAATGCCCTCAACGGTGGAGCCATCGGTGAGAACAGGGTTGACCTGGTTGGAGGTCGGCGGAACTTCACCCGACGCAACTTTGGCGTCATCTGGGGTGAGAGTTTCGTTGGCGTTCTGAACTTCTTCAAACCAACGAACTTTTCTCCTGGAGGAGAACTTCTTGGACTTGCGAGGGGAGGTGGATCCGGACGAGGATGACAGATACTCCTCGAACTTTTGTTGGTCGAATTCATACTCGACCTCCTCCTCGCCCGGGATTGAGACCCGCGGCTGCGACGCGACGATCTCGGCAGCGAGATCGGTGGCTCCCACTATGGTCGCCAGATTGTTCGCGGGAAAAATTGCTTTCATTGATTCCATTGATTCCTTTGTTAACAGTTTATCGGTTACAAAGATCCGATCTTTTTATAAGATCCGGTTACAACGAGATCAAAGAAAAAAATAAAAATTACAACTTTCCTTCTTTGTCGAACAAATCGCGAGATCCTGTTTTACGGTCTCTCGCTTTTGTGGGTTCTTCGCCTACGCCGGGGTTAATCCGAGGACCACCGCGCGATCTTGATCCGGTCGGATCTATACGGTATAGCGGGTATTATTTCATGAAGGAAATAACAGCCGGGGGTACTATTTCACCAAGGAAATAATAGCCTTTAGTAATCGAAATCGACCAAGCGAAATCGAGACTCTTCTCGGGATCAAAGACCAAGCTCTGATCTAGAGGGAAACCGTGAAGATCTCAGATCTGATTTCTCTCAAACTCCTGCCTTATTTAGCATGGACGATCGCCAAGAACCGGATCTGGAAGTCCGTGTATTCTAAGCTTTGAAATCTGAGGTTGAGCTCTCAATCCAGCAGCGTTTCGGCCCCAAAATTCCAACCCCAAACAATGAGCCCTTCATCCTCTATTTATAGGCACTGAAAGCGGATCTGGGCTCAGATCTGGGCCTAGATCTGTCACCCACCAAGGGGTGGCTCTGCCACCGAGCCACCTTGGGGTGGCTCAGCCACCGAGCCACCCTTGGGTGGCTTGGTTTTTGCCGGGTGTTCGCCGTTGTGTCCGTTGTCCGGTTTAGCGGTTTATCCGAGTTTTATTGTTGATCTGGACTCTTATTTGGCAGTCCGGATCCTTATTTGGTAGTAAATCCGCTTCAGTGTTCGAGTTCGAATCCGTTATACAGTTGGATGACTCGTTGACTCACCGAACCGTTAGCTTGATTCCGGACGCAAGTGGATGTATTCCGTTGTTCGCGTGCGGTTCGTTAACCTCATCGCCTCGTTAATCCGCTTCGTCGCGTGTCACTTGTCTTCGGTGTTGTGGTCCAATGATCGTGTTTGGATATGTCGCTCGATGGTTCGTTAGTTTGTTGAATCACTGTGCCGAGCTGTGTTAAGGGACCTATAAGCAGTTTTATACGCCTACACTTCACCTCTTAATTCCATTATTATGGATGCTTGCTTACACGTCTCGGTATGAAGCCCCTCCAAAACTCGTTCTCTTGCATCTACTTCTCGGCGCCAGCCAATTTCGGTGCTCTTCACCTCAGCCTCAAGAGCGACGACATTCTTCTCGGCCTCTTCCATGGCCGTCTTCTCCTTCGCCAGCTTGGACTCCCATTCCTATGGAGCATCATGCATATGGACGGACTGTTCATACAACTCTTGCTTCAACAAAGCCCCTCGGACTAAATATGCCTTAAGGGCTAAATGTAAACCGAAGCTTGGCCTCCTCCTTAAGACCCGATCATCTTTTGACAGGGAGAATTGTTGCACGGCCGTGATGGGAGCTGAAAGGGACACAAGAATTGAAGTCTCCTTGTCAAGAAAAGCCGAAGGGACAAACTTGTCATCTTCAAAAAGTTCTTTTCTCGGGGAACAGGGGCCTAGCGGCACTCCCGATAACATCGCCTTGGCCTGCTCCCCTTCTCCGGAGTCTACTTCTAAAATCCAATGGGGGAAGGGCCAAGTACCTCCCTCTTTCTCATTAACATCATAATACTCAGTAGTCTCCTCTACTTGGGGTTGGGAGAAGAGTGTCGCATGTCCTGTTGTCTCCCCCACCAGCTCTACCAGCTTCTTGCCTGGTCAGCAGGATAATCTCCCTGATCTCTTTTCTGATTACAATATGAGTCCTCAACCCTAGAAAAGCCGTGTTTCTATTTATATCAAATAGAAATCCTAAACAGTGTAGGAAAAGAAGCCCAGGCCCAAAACCCGTCTCGCGGTCAATCGCAGAGCCCATCGCGGTCGACCGTGATCAACACTCGAGACTGAAAAATCCATTACAGGATTTTGGCGGTCAACCACCGAACCCATCACGATCGACCGTGACCAACGACAGAGAGCAGTCTTGATTACATGGTCTTGGCGATCGACCGCCGAACCCATCGCGGTCAACCATGACCAATGACAGAGAGCAGTTTTGCCAACAGGGTTTTGGCAGTCGATCACCGAACCCATCGTGGTCGACCATGAAACGATTAAACCAGATCCCTTGAGCTGTGCATGTTCATGGTCGACCGCAAAGCCATGTGCGGTCGACCGTAAAATAGTAAAAATGCTTTTTCCTGACGTTTGATGAATCCTGCGACTTCGCCACTTCCAACAACTTTGGTCACGACTCCTCTACACTATTCTCAAGATACCATGAGAATCACTATCCTCAAGTTTTCATGAGGATCGCTAAGCTCCCGAAGAGAAGATACACCCGTATCACTCGAGTCAACCCAGAAGCTTGAACCAAGACAGGAAGATCGCGTCACCGAGTGGATGACCTCTTGGATCTCCTCCCTACTCCCAACTCAGCGGCTAATTCGCCCATCTGAGACCTTAATTGGCACACCTCCTCAGGAGCTACGTATTTTCTTGGTCTTTTTTAAGGCCTAGTAGTAGGCCCTAGCTTCTCGCCCACAGTCTGGTCCTCCTGGCCTCCGGGAGAGGAAGTGCCAACAAGTTTACCCTAGTCAGGTCAGCCTCTGAAGGTAGGCCGATTGAGATGTGCGCCACCCGAAGTGATGTCAGATCAAATAGATTGCTTCTCTCCCGAGATCCAACATAAGACCAGATCTTCTCTAGCTGTCTCCAGGTCAGCCTCTGAAGGTAGGCCAATTGAGATGTGCGCCACCCGAAGTGATGACAGATCAAATAGATTGCTTCTCTCTCGAGATCTAGCATAAGACCGGATCTTCTCTAGTTGTCTCCTCTCTTCAGCCTCCAGAGGACTCGGCCTTAAGGTGTCCTTATTTATTTCGTACCATTTTGAGCAGGAGAGAATCTCATCCACTCCAGAAACCATATGAAATGCTCCTTACAATCTTTATTGGACTCCGGGGCATTGTAAATCAATTTGAAGCTGCCTGTATAATGAAAGAAGAAGTGTGGATCCTTCTTGGTTGACTAGATGCCAACTAACTGCCCGAACAACTTCATAGAAGGCAAGACGCTAACTGTGGAGCAGATAACGATGAAAGCCATCAGAATTTCCACCGTGTTCGGAGCAAGCTGGGAAGGAGAAACCCCCATGGCCATGCATGCCTCCTTCATAAAGGGATGAAGTGGCAATCGAAGTCCTTGTTCAAGATGCGCCACGTATATGGGAACTCTACTAGGACTATGGTGGAAGATCAGATACGTTCCCTCTGGGATCCTCAATTTGAAGTCCTAGTGGATGTCGTAGAGACTGTAGAACCTCTCAAGACCCTCAACAAAGACCTTCGAATGGATGGGACGAAGGAGGTTGATCCTTTCCTCGCTACGACCACCAATAGAGCTTGACGAGGCCATTAAAAACTCTGACTGGAGGAAGATCGAGGGTTGGAGAAGAAACATTATGAAAGAAAGGGCAAAAGATGAGAGGTTTTTTCCCCGCTACTCTCCAAAAATTTATAGATTTCTAATCAACAAGTGGAGCTATCCAAACGACCCTCAATTCTCTACAATGAACGACGGAGATTCAATGAAGGGGGATGGGCATTTTTGATATTTGAAATTTGGAACGTCGCGTCCGTTCTGTAGCCCTATACCACGTGGATCTCAAGAACATGAGAGTGTCATTATTAGATCCTCTATAGCTGATAGACATGTCAAACAGTGACATTCCAAATCCTCTCAAGAACATGTCGTCTAGAGAAATAAGACGATCCCGTCAAACAACATCCGCTTTACTGACGACGCGAATGGCGATGCTAGTCGGCATAACAGACTTCAACTAGTCAGACAAGTCCAGATTCCCTTGATAACTAAGCCAAGATGCACCTCCCAATCTCAATTCAGGAGGCAATACTGATCAACCCCAAAAATAGTAAGCAAATTCTTTCAAACCTGCAGAGAAGGTTTTACCTCACTCAAACAAAAGTTTAAGGTTCTACAGAATAGAGGGATAACACTTTCATTCATTTAGCTAAATATTACAAAAATTAGAAACCTACAATGTCAAGAAAAGAAAACTCCTATGAAGTCTATTGTAGATCCGTTCTGGCTCCTGAAGTTGGAGGTGGAGAACTTCTCGAGGTAGCCGCCAGACGAGTCGAGCGATCTTGTCCCTTATCTGAACTATTCTCGGACCCGCTTAAGTCGAACCCTGCTCCTCGGGCCTCTAATTCTTCTAATTCCCCCAAGCAGCTGGCAACCATGGAAGGATAATGAAGGCGATTGGGGTTGTTCTTCAACTCGGCCTGAATCTGAGCTGACATATAATCACATCCATCTTTGCGAGCTAGTACCAGTTCGGTTCGACCGGCTAAACTCCCCCGATATTCATCAATGATATCCTGACGACAACTATCAAGAACCTTTCAGTGATGCTCATCGATGACCTCATGGAGGGGTTTCGACCTCAGATGCTTTATTTCTTCTTGAAGTTTGGTGAGGGCCACTTCCATTGTGTCTAACTGATGCTTTGCATGAGCTGTTGCCACCTTCTCCGCCCGGGCTAAGACATCCACGCGATCCATTTCCTGAAGCACCTCATTTAACTCTTGTCTAAGTTTGGCAACTTGAGAGACATCTGAAGTGCACCCTTCGGCAATCTGTTACTGAAAGACTTTCTCGTTGGTCCTTAATAGATCAACTTCTTAGAGAAGCTCCTGATCTGAGGTCCAAAGATGATCCACCCGACTGAATAGCTCATTTTCCAATAAAGTCCCTCGGAGAAAGTAGCTACGAAGAGCATGATGAAGACCCTGGTCAGGAATCCTCCAAAGAAGCTTCTCATCCTCTGGGAGACAGAACTGATCGATAGTCCTCCCCTGGACTCGACAAGACCTAATGACGGACCCCCTAGCGTCAAGATGGCGTTCGGCTTCAAAACAGAACTATGTCAGGGGTTCCTTCGCATACTTGGCAGTAGATGAAGGATGCCTAATAATGCAAGACCTCAGCTAGTCCCATTCTGCATTATCCGTATCGGAAAAGCTGTGTGGAAAAGGATAATTCTGATCGGCACTAGTCCCATTCTGCATTATCCGTATCGGAAAAGCTGTGTGGAAAAGGATAATTCTGATCGGCAGCGGGTGATCCCGCCTCTACCTGAGCCGGCCCCTTTCCCCGCTAAGACAACCCTTGAGGCTATTCAGATTCTTTAGTTCTCTCTCCTAGAAGGGTCCCAGGTAACCCTCTCAGAGCCGAATCTCCTCACGGATCGTCCAAAGGGATAGTAGCCGTCTGAGTTCCTTCATCTCTCAGCCGAATTAACCCTTCGACCTCCCTCCTCCTCCTCCTTTAGGTAAGGGGGGCATCCTCTCCTCAGCAACCAACAGGGCCTATGAAGGAGGAACATCTGAGCGGAGGTGCTTGGTCAGCCTAACAGAAGATTCCTCCAGAGGATCGGCTAACCCGGCATGAGGCATTGTAGTTGCTCCCACCAACCCAGTTATAAGAACAATGGCTCTATTTGTGTCAGAAATAGTCGCCGTCACAACCAACACCCCATTCATTCATAGAACGAACCTATTCAGCAGAACCTCGAAGAAACGAGAGCCTGCAAATTTCTTGATCAACTAAAGATCGACCTTTTCTTCTTTGGATAACACCCTCTTGACGAGTGCATCTCTTCGGATCTCGGGCCAATCCGAACAACCCATCTCCAAATCATCCCCGGCCACCCATACAAACTTCTCCTTTCATTCCTTGTGGGAATCTGGGAGGTCTACGATCAACTTTAATGATCCCGACATCTGAAAGTATTAGTGGGGCTCCTTCTGACTTGCCTTTACAACTACAAAATAAGCAAAGAGCTTCATTGTGGGTTTTATGGCTAACCAACTATATATAACCATGAAAGCCACAGCAATGGCTATGACATTTGGTTTCATTTGTGCCGGCGAAAACCCCAAATCCTCGAATAAGTGCTTCAAGAAGGGAGGTAAGGGTAATCTCAAGCCGCACTCCAAATGGTTCAGATATAGGGGATGCCGCCCCGGCCCATGGTCATAAATGGCCTCCGTTCCCTTCGGAATGGACAACTTATATTCCTTGGGGATGTAAAACTTTGTAGACATTGTCTTCAGTTGGGCTAATGTCACCTTCGAGTGAATTATCTCCAAGAATTCCTGACGAGCACCTACCTCCGAACCCATGGAGAAGCAAGGGAGAAATCCATAGGAAAGGCAAAATTAGAAGAAGGTTAAGAGAGAAGAATAGTTTGATTGGATGGAAATTTCAAACAGTACTATATAGTCTTCTACTTTACAGCTGTCAATACATCCCAGCCATTAAGGCCCATTTCATCCCATGGCTAAGACCTAGCCTCAAAATTTTAAATGATGCCAAATGACATTTCGCCTCTATTCCTCGAGGAAACCACAGTCTGACAAGAGAACAACCCAGACAGACTTAGCGATGTCTAATGATGTCAGGCATCCTAGTGTCCAGAAAGGACGCCACTTCACTGTCACAATCAGTTCTACTTAGTCTCTGCTCATTTATTTCCCCTTACATCTAGCCATAGCTGCATCCAAGTGAAAGAGGTTGATTGTTATAGGGTGTTACCTATTTCTTACAAATATGATATCCCGAGGCCGAGACTCAGTCGAGCTGGCTTCATTCCCCGAAGACGGCTCGAAAGGCTTACTCAGTCGAGCAAAAGATTGCTACTCAGCAATCAGCCGACACTTCCCCTTAGGGCGACTCAGAATATTACTTCTCACTATTATTTTACCATTTATCATCATCATTATGACCCCACGTTGCACGTTGACAAGCCTCGATGGCTGCAGAGTCCCTATACCACAAAAGCGACTCTACGTCGCTCGCCGACATGCCTCGATGGCTGTAGGATCCCCAAACCACAGAAGTGGCCCTACGTCACTCGCCGACATGCCTCAACGACTGCAAGATCCCCATACCACAGAAATGACTCCACGTCACTCGCTAACAAGCCTCAACGGCTGCTGATTCCCTATGTTACTAAAGTGACCTCCCATCACTCACCAAACGACATGTATCGGGCAGAGGGTGACTCAGCCTCCAGCTCACCCCTCGACCTCATCAAAAACCGCATTCTCGCTAGATCCTGATTCGGCCCTTGGCATCCTCTATAAATACATACGCTATTCGTCATGAAAAAAGGTTGGATTCTCCTTACTACCTAAAAACTCTCTAGACACATATTAGAAGAGCACACCGTTCTTCCTTCACCTCACCTAAGTCCACCAACTGACTTGACCGTTAGAGATACTATAGGGGAAACAAGCTCTGTACTCTCATGATTCTTGTGTATGCAGGTGATCAGTCCACCCCAAGCTCTGAGAACTAGGCATAAAGTCAAAGAAGGAAAGCGGCCCCCAGTCGACAGTTCAACCTCTAGACGATCCACCAACTCTGCGACTTTAACTGACTGTGTGATATCAGACATCAACACTTTCGCATATGAACTTCAGTGAAATGGATTGCATTGATATTTTAAGCCTTTCTGACACTTGATATTTTAAACTGATTATTTATGTATTTTCTTTGATAACAATGAATACACCACCACCATCTTTGTTGCTTTTTGCCTTCATTACCACACAAAGAAGAGATCCATCTGTTATTTTATTACAGGGAGTAGTTGATGAATCGAAGATGATTTTATTATGGAGAATTAAGTGGAAGAAACATAGTAGTTAGAGTAATAGAATGGGGAGGAACTGAGCGATTTTATTACAATAGGAAGGGGAATAGAAATGGTGAGAATTTGGAGGGAAATGGGAATCCCCCCCCCCCCCAAAAAAAAATAAAAAAATCATTCTAATCATCATTTAATGCTACAGTATCAACGTCATATTTCCGACGTGAGAGGGCGATGGTTACAGGCTGTCTTGGAGTATTTTGGGCATTTCGTGAGGGGTTTAAACTACATTATGCCTAGGGATTCGTTTTAGGGGCTGGAAGAAAATCTCGGTGAATTTTGGGGGCAAGGCACCCGTTGAAAAAGTCTTGGAGGGGGGGCACGTTTTCTTTGGTTTTGGGGGTTGGAATCATTTTTCCCTAAGTTGAATGAACCCCTGCACAATGTGATTCCGGGAACAATACGAAATCTAAGTCCCAACCATTCCATTATTCTGTTGGATCTTAGATGCTCTAAGCGGAATTGTAGGAAACGTTTTTCCTAACATCTAAACGAAGGATCTATTGCATAAATCAATTGAATTAAGAATTAAAAAAAACGATTACCTCTTGATGCGTGTTCAAAGCCTTCTCTAATGGAGAGATTGAGAGTCTCACTTGAAAACTCCTCTAGTTGATCCACCCGAGTAAAGATCTGGATCCTTAGAAATCAACTGCTAGGTTGAAGATGAAAGGTTTTTGGGAGAGAAAGTAGTAACACTTTCACGTATATAGAGAAAGTGGAATAGGATTCGAGTTTCTAAAAGAAAAACCACTCCTATTTATAATCCACTAATTAAAGTTATATTTAATTCTATAATTAAAAATTATCTTTTATAACATTTACAAATAAATTTATCCTTTATTTAACAATAACTCCTTATTATTAATAAACTCTATTTCGAAGTTATATCTTATATAACTTTATATTATATACTTTATATAATAATTCTCCCAATATATCCAGTCCATAAACTCTTAGGGTGTGACCTCGTAGGACCCAATTATAATAGCAATGAACTTTATAACATAAAGTCCATAAATCATAGTTGGCTTCTAGCAAAGCACTATGACTACCTAAAATAACCGGATTGTAAATCTCCATTAAATGTCTCATTCCATAATTAGTAATTGCACATTCGATTAAAGGACACAATTCCTTCAATCTCCCACTTGTCCTTGAAACAAGTGTGCAATGTTAAAATTCCTTTGTCACTTAATGTCTTATTTGACTATATGATGAAACTCATCTTTATCGCCAAATATGTTTCTTGAACTCTTGAGATCGAACTGTCAGTACAAATGATTACTAATAATCCATCTGAGCATGGCCATGCGTTTTTCACAGTTCTCACTCTTCAAGTGGCCGAGACACCGTTCCTTTCCAAATGTATCATGGTATACATGGAATAGGAGGACATATTCAATCTTGTAAGACTATATCTCCCACTCAACTTTTGGCAATCCCAATCACTACTTTTATAATTGCCTGTTACGGTCAGAGTTTGGCAGCGTCAAAGACATACCAGCAGTCAAATGATGACTATATCATACTCATGTCTAAGGAACTCACTAATCATGAATAATCCTAGAACTCTGCAGAAAGAACCCGAAGAGTTCTATGATAGGTTTGTCTGATATGTATCACAATACATACCTATGTAATCGATTAGACATCTCCATTTCCCTATAACACATGAAACCCGGTGTTATCAATCAATCTCACAATATGGTCTTGAATTAAGTCATTTGTATCCTAGTTAATGACTCAGACCATGAACAACTAATAATTTTATAATATCAGTTCACTTAATGGGGTTTCATTTACCAAAACAGTTTTGATGAGCCCATTTGATAATTATTAAATTATTCGGATACTTTATCTAATCCCAAGCAGTGATTAAATAATAATATGATACTCATATATATAAATCAAGCATAAATGTCTGTAATAACGATAAACAAGTTTTATCATAAAATGAAATTATTTCAAAATAATCTCCAATGTGTCTGAGCCCTTTGGCCCGAGTGTGACTATCATGCTTGGGCCTAGGCAAGGGCTTGGTTAAAGGATCTGCAATGTTGTCGTCAGTGTGCACTTTGCACATCCTCACGTCTCCTCTATCAACATAGTGTCTGATCAAGTGGTACTTTCGTTGGACGTGTCTAGATCTGGAGCTAGAGCTAGGTTCCTTGGCTTGAGCAATGGCGCCATTGTTGTCACAATAGACGTCAATTGCTCTAGAAGTGCTAGGAACAACACCGAGCTCAGCTATTACCTGTCTAATCCATACCGCCTCCTTAGCTGCTTCACTAGCAGCAATGTACTCTGCTTCCGTTGTAGAATCTGCTATTGTCCCTTGCTTTGAGCTCTTCCAACTGACGGCACCTCCATTCAGAATGAAGACATATCCAGACTGAGATTCAAAATCATATTTATCTGTTTGGAAACTCGCATCAGTGTAGCCCTTGACGATCAGCTCGTCATCACCTCCATACACCAAGGCATCATCTTTAGTTCTTCTCAAGTACTTTAGAATGTTCTTGGCTGCACACCAATGTGCCTCTCCAGGGTTTGATTAGTATCTGCTACACACACTTAAAGCGTGCGCAACATCTGGGCGAGTACAAGTCATAGCATACATGATGGATCCTATGGCTGAGGCATAGGGAATCCTACTCATTTTCTCAGTTTCACCAGGTGTTTTAGGACACTGGCTTTTACTGAGACGTAAGCCATGTTGCATAGGAAGGAATCCTTTCTTAGAATTCACCATATTAAATCTAGCAAGGACCTTATCTATAAAAGTTCATTGACTTAGACCAATAAGCCTCTTAGACCTATCTCTATAGACCTTAATGCCTAATATGTACTCTGCCTCTCCTAGATCCTTCATTGCGAAATACTTCTTAAGCCATTCCTTGACTGTCTCCAGCATAGAAATATCATTTCCAGTGAGTAATATGTCATCCACATATAGAACCAGGAAGGCCACTTTGCTCCCACTAAACTTCTTGTAAACACATGGCTCTTCTTCGCATCTGATGAAATCAAACTTTTTGACCACTTCATCAAAACGAAGATTCCAACTCCTGGATGCTTGCTTAAGTCCATAGATAGACTTCTTAAGCTTGCATACTTTCCTAGGATTCTCTGGATCCTCAAAACCTTCTGGTTGCATCATGCATACATTTTCTTCTAAATATCCATTTAGAAAAGCGGTCTTGACATCCATTTGCCATATCTCATAATCATAATAAGCGGCAATTGCTAGGATTATCCTAATGGACCTGATCATAACAACCGGTGAGAACGTTTCATCATAGTCAATACCATGAACTTGTCTAAATCCTTTGGCAACTAATCTTGCCTTGTAGACAGAAACATTTCCATCCTTGTCTGTCTTGATCTTGAAGACCCATTTGCATCCAATGGGTTTTACCCCATCAGGCAAATCTATCAAGTCCCATACTTGATTCTCAGACATGGAGTCCATTTCGGATTTCATGGCTTCAAGCCATTTTTCGGAGTCGGGGTTTGCCATTGCTTGTTTATAGGTAGCAGGCTCATCATTCTCTAAAAGTAGAACGTCAATACTAGCATTCAAGACGAAATCCTCATATCGTCTAAGTTGCCGCCTTGGCCTGTTTGATCTCCAAAGTGGTCCAACAGCTGGAGAGACTTTAGCAGGAGGATTGACCACATCAGTATGTGGGACCTCGGGTGCTTCATCTACCTGAGGAATTGCATCTTGAATATGAGTGGTTTTCATTTGAGAAGGTACGTCTCCAAAATCAAGTTCCTCTGTGAGATCTTCTATGTCCTCATGCTGTAGGGTTTGTTGCTCAGGTTGAATCTCATCAAGCTGAATATTTCTCCCACTTGACTTCTTGGAAAAGAAATCCTTTTCCAAAAAGACACTATCCCGAGCAACAAACACTTTGTTCTCAACGGGATTGTAGAAATAATAACCCCTCGTTTCCTTGGGGTAACCTATAAAGAAGCATTTGTCTGATTTGGGTGCGAGCTTATCAGATAGTAAACGCTTTACATAAGCCTCGCATCCCCAGACCTTCAGAAATGACAAGCTGGGAGGCTTCCCAAACCATATCTCATGTGGTGTCTTTCAGAAATGACAAGCTGGGAGGCTTCCCAAACCATATCTCATGTGGTGTCTTGTCAACTGATCGGGACAGGGTCCTGTTTAGTGTGAACACAGCAGTAGTGAGGGCATAACCCCAAAAGGATGTAGGAAGATCAGCAAAACTCATCATTGAGTGGACCATGTCTAACAATGTCCTGTTTTTCCTCTCAGATACACCATTCAGTTGTGGTGTACCTGGTGGAGTCAGTTGTGTTAGAATACCACAACTCCTCAAATGATGGTCGAATTCTTAGCTCAGATATTCATCCCCTCGATCTGATCGAAGTGCCTTTATCTTCTTGCCATTTTGTGTCTCAACTTCATGCTGAAATTCTTTGAACTTTTCAAAAGACTCAGATTTATGTTTCATTAGGTAGATATACCCGTATCTACTAAAATCATCAGTAAATGTAATGAAGTATCGATAGCCTCTCCTAGCTTCTATGCTCATAGGTCCACACACATCGGTATGTATGAGAGCTAAGAGCTCAGTAGTCCTTTCACTTGTACCTTTGAAAGGTGACCTTGTCATCTTACCCATTAGACATGATTCACATGTTTCAAATGATTCTAAATCAAATGACTTTAGGCTACCTACTGTTTGGAGTTCCTTCATGCGTTTAATGCTAATGTGGCCTAGGCGACGATGCCATAGATTGGCTTCACTTATGTCATTCGACTTTTGCCGTTTTGTATCAACGTTATAAACTTCAGATTTAAGATCCAAAATGTATAGTCCACTACTATTCATATGGGCTTGAGCATAAAAGATGTCATTCTTAAAAATAGAAAAACAAGCTTGAGCATAAAAGATGTCATTCTTAAAAATAGAAAAACAATCCTTAATGACAAAATTATAACCCTCAAGGTTCAAAACTGAAATTGAAATCAAATTCTTAGTAATAGAAGGAACAAAATAACAATTATAAAGTTCTAAAACCAAGCCAGAAGGTAGCGGTAGACTATAATCTCCAATGGCAAGTGCAGCAACTCTTGCTCCATTTCCAACGCGAAGATCTGTGTCACCCTTCTACAACCGTCTCCTATTTCGTAGTCCCTGCACATTCGAAATAATGTGAGAACCACAACCAGTATCTAATACCCAAGAATTGGAGTTAGTTGATAAGATTTCAATAACGTAAATACCTAAAGCAGAGGCACCCCTCTTCTTATCTTCCAGATATTTGGGGTAGTTTCTCTTCCAGTGCCCCATAGCCTTGCAGTAGAAGCAGTCATGCTCAGCAGCCACCTTTATTTTAGGTGTGTTTCCCTTAGGTGGAACAACTGTCTTGCCCTTCCCTTGGGACTGTTGCTTCTTCTGTGGCCCTTTCTTAAACCCTTTCTCTTTGTTGACCATAAGAACATCCTTCCTAGGTTCAACTAAGACATTTTGCTCAGCAGTTTTGAGCATAGCATGCAGCTCATTGAGGGTCTTACCCATGGCTCCCATGTGATACATCTGTCTGAAATTGGCAAATCCATCATGTAAGGAATACAGGATCATATCCGTAGCCATCTAAACATTGTAAGGGTTCCCAAGTCGAGCCATCCTGTCAAACAGGCCAATCATGTGGAAAACATGTGGCCCCACTGGTTTCCCTTTTCGAGCTTGCTTTGCAATATGGACTTAAGGGTCTCATACCTCTCAATCCTAGCCTGCTCCTTAAAGAGATCTCTAAGATTTCTCATAATTGTATAGGCATCCTGATCCTCAAACCTCCGTTGAAGACCAGGTTCCATGGCAGCCAGCATGAGGCAAGTAACATTCCTTGACCTCTCGCATATTGTTTTGTGACGTGCCTTATCCTCATCAGATGAGGTGACAATCAGCTCTGGGATGGGTGTTTCTAGGACATCATCTTGGTCCTCAGACCTGAGAATAATTCTCAGATTTCGTTCCCAATCAAGAAAATTGGTGTTGTTCATTTGTTTTTCTCAACAATTGAGCGGAGCGTGAATTTGAGGTGTTCACTAGACATAATAACTACAAAACAGAAATTAAAATATGCAGATAAATTATGCTTGAAATGCAAAAACTTTATTTTAGACATGTTCTAAATAACAAGTTATTGCATATTCTACTCAATTTAATATTGTCCCTTGTGAGTAAAATAATTCCAAGATCCTATCTTAGATGAAACTTGAGCGTACTAAGGCACTTCCCCAAATCTCATGTAATCAAGGTAAGTAAATGCTTTACTAATTATAACACTTTATAATTCTTGGTTGATGGCCACATCATATGTTAACTCATCCTTATGCCTCAAGATCCAAAACTAAGTCTTTTGGCCTCTTGTTGAGTATAACCATATCGAGGCAGCATGCCCCTATTAGACATACCCGCACTATCCCAAGGTCAAGGAAGGACACCTCGCTAGGGCGAAAACTATCCAACGAATTCCAAGGGCCTCATGGTTATGACATGGAAAGGCATAATCTCAATATTCTTTTAAGGGACTTTTAGCATGCAATGGTTGTCTATATATAAGCGAACTAAATAATATAAATAAACAAGCATTCATGCAAGGCAAGAGATAATAAAACAGTCACATAATGCAATAATATCATAATATTAAACATACATGCAATAATCATATATGAAATGTTATTCAAGTAAGACAAGCAATTTATCCAAATAAAAAGCATAAAAATTAATCATATTAACTATTTAAAATTAGAAAGGATTTCTCATTATTTTAATTCAATAAGACTATGAATGGAATTAATATCTAATATTAATTAGTAATTTACCAAGAAATAGAATCAAATATTCTTAGATAATATTTAATTATATTAATTCAAAATTAACCAAATAAGATATCTACAGATCTTATAGAACAATTAAATCTTTATTTATCAAATAAAATATCAAATATTTTATAAAATAAATCGTATTTATTATGCATTAATCCAAACATCAGATCTATTGTTATTGAATCTAAATAATCATGAACATGCATCAAATTGTAAGATTAAAATTTGATCCAATTAATTTATGCAAGAGGGCTCTGATACCAATGTTGGATCTTAGATGCTCTAAGCGGAATTGTAGGAAACGTTTTTTCTAACATCTAAACGAAGGATCTATTGCATAAATCAATTGAATTAAGAATTAAAAAAAAACGATTACCTCTTGATGCATGTTCAAAGCCTTCTCTAATGGAGAGATTGAGAGTCTCACTTGAAAACTCCTCTAGTTGATCCACCCGAGCAAAGATCTGGATCCTTAGAAATCAACTGCTAGGTTGAAGATGAAAGGTTTTTGGGAGAGAAAGTAGTAACACTTTCACGTATATAGAGAAAGTGGAATAGGATTCGAGTTTCTAAAAGAAAAACCACTCCTATTTATAATCCACTAATTAAAGTTATATTTAATTCTATAATTAAATATTATATTTTATAACATTTACAAATAAATTTATCATTTATTTAACAATAACTCCTTATTATTAATAAACTCTATTTCGAAGTTATATCTTATATAACTTTATATTATATACTTTATATAATAATTCTCCCAATATATCCAGTCCATAAACTCTTAGGGTGTGACCTCGTAGGACATAATTATAATAGCAATGAACTTTATAACATAAAGTTCATAAATCATAGTTGGCTTCTAGCAAAGCACTATGACTACCTAAAATAACCGGATTGTAAATCTCCATTAAATGTCCCATTTCATAATTAGTAATTGCACATTCGATTAAAGAACACAATTCCTTCATATTCTGTTCCAAATTGAGGAAGAGAAGGCACATTCAAAGAATAAATGATGATGATCCTTCCTATTACTTTGGCATAAGACACAAGTATTCTGTTGAATTATACCAAATTTCAAGAGCCTATCTTGTGTCAATAATCTTTGTTGGACGGCTAACCATGTAATAAAGGAGTGTTTAGGAGTAATGCAGAATACCGCACACAGTATTGTATCAGTTTCCAATCTGAAAATTTCCCTGCAAAGCATTGTAGATAGCCGAGATTTTAAGTTCACTAGCAGATAATTCTTCAAGTGCATACTTCCTAATTTTCAGAATTTGTTTGCATCCCCAGGGGTCACTATTCCCAGCTTGGACTTCCCATATACTTGCCCTCTTTAAATGATACCATGAACCCATTTTATTCACAAAGTGTCCCTCTTTAAGTAATGTTGGTGTTTTGTACTCGGGACTAGAGAACTTACCTATTCTATGTTTAAACTTAAGCGGAAATCATGGTGTGTGCGTGTGTGATTAGGAGGACGAAGGGCATAGTAGAGATTTGCTAATATGTTCTAATTCTATACCACTTTGTAAGGAAAAGTTTCCAAACGTAATATTGATATTAGATGCATTAATAACAAATAAAAACAAACAAACTATAAAAAATTTAACTCGTTATAGTATCAAGTATTATTATATCTCAAGATAAGACAAGTCCCAAAACATGACCAAAATCCTCTCCCATTAAATCTTATAACTAGGATGTAGAAAAACACTCCAAACAATCTATGCTGGTGACTACTCTCTTCTCATCATCATCAATCTAGTTTTTTTTGCTGAATAGCCGTTGTTTTTGGTATTATTATCATTTGGCTGAGTAAATGATAATAATCTTAGGATCAATCAAACTATTATAATGTTATAGTTTGCTTCTTTGAGGATGGATAAAGAAAACTACATTGCAATTGGGATTTTGCGAAATTATTTTCATATAATATATTAGACGCTATTAATCAATGTTACACCGTTTGTTAGGCTTAGATCAAGTATACCAACAGTTCATCCTATGCAGGATAACAAATCTAATATATTGCTTGCATATTTTATCAATTTATTTTTTGGTCCAAATTTTAATTCTATATGCTTTAGATATTTAACATGAAAAATGAAATAGAGAGTTTTTAACTTAACATTTAATTGGACAGTTATTTTCTAATTATTTTTGGTTTTAAAAATATCTTATATTATTAATAAGATAGTATCTACATAAATTAACATATTTTGAAAACAACTATTATAATAATAGAAATCCTATATGGAGAGGAACCCAATCCAAATTATATTTGTTTTTTAATACTTTATTTAGGTTAGTGTGATCACACAATACTTATTAATATTTTGGTGCAAGCGATGCGTACATGATAAAATACACATTTATGCATAATTAAAAAGTTACTAATTATACATATGGTAATATCCATGAGTGTAGTGCAACACATGATATAGTGTAAGGGAATTCACCCATAAGTGCTAGATGTGATTCTTGTTCGATATGTGGCGATGTTCTATTATTTCTTCCAAAGTAATTCATCAAAGAAATTATGCATGAAAGCTATAAAGGGGGGGGGGGGGGGGGCGGCGGCCGTCTTGCCTAGAAAGCTAAAATAAGGGCGTGCATCATAAATGCCAGAATTTTATCCAACAATGCAACTTGAAGTTCAAAAATTCTTAGCCACCATATTTGCATTTGTTTGCCATAATTATTCTTTGCTTCTCCACGGCTTTGTCAATCATTCTTGAAACCACTTTCATTTAGGGGACCATGTTTGGTTCATTTCTAGAAAATTATAGGAATGTTTTCCACAAAAATATGCATTTTCCTTGTATTTCTTAAAAAAATTATACGGAAAGTTTTGCATAAAAATCAAAAGTACCAATTTCTTTGCTTTTTTTGTACTTTGCTTGTTTGGTTTCAAAACAAGAAATAGCTTCATAACTTTTATTTAGGAAAAATAACAAAGATTTAGTAGCGTTTTAATTAAATAGTATGTTCAGATGTTCTCGGCTGAATTTTCTCCTCAATTCTTGAAGAGGCAAATTGTTTTTGCTAAAATTTGAGAGGTTTTGTATTTTATAGAAAATATTTCTGTAAATATTTTTTGATGAACCATAAGACAATTTACAGAAATCTCTGGAAAACTTTTAATTACAAAATTTGCCATTGTCAAATGTTTTGAGAAAAGTTTTCTCAAAAAGTGTGCAACCAAACAGCCCATTAGTTTAGATAAGAATGTAGAGATTGATGGCAACATGATGCAGGTTTGAGCATTCTAGACAGATTTCAGGAGTGCAGAATGGCTCTACAACCATGGAACAAAGACCAATTTGGAAATATCAACTTTCTTTGCAGACAAAGAAAGGAGAATTATGATTTTGGCAAACATTAAATAAAAAATAATATGGTTTGGGAGGGGAAAAAGAAGATAGCAGTGGTTTTCGACTCAAGAGATTTGTAAAGATTTGAGATAATGAAATAGTTATTCTTTTTTATTAATCTCTTTGGAAAACAGCAAAATATTACAATATCTTTAGTCATAAATTTGATTTTGGTAAGCTATCGCGAAAAAGGCTAGACATCGGCTATGTTGACCATATAAAATAAAATACCACTGTTCTTCATGTAACCAAGTGGGATTGAACTAATCAGTTTTGAGGATTCTTGAGATGAAGAATGAACTTGTTATGGAGGGTGTGCCTCATTAAAAAAGTGAGAAGAGTGCCAACAGCGACCAAAGATTGATTATTTTGCAGCTATGCCAACACAAGATTAAGATCAGGTGTTAAGGGCATAAGATGAACAAAGTTTGCAGAGCAGACTTCTTCGTCGCACGGGTAGGACCTCAGGCAGTTGAAGAGCAGGTGGAGGATAATAGTGGCGTAATGAATGCTTTAAATTATGCCGCCTCAAAATTTAATAAAGGGTGATATTTATAGGATTCATGTTGAAATGCATACGAAGTTCATCTACTTGCAGTTCGGCCGTGTCCATGCGATAGCAATCCTACTAATTGTCACGCCCATCAATTCACTAATTTTTAGTAAATACACTACAAGCGTGAAACACCGCAACATCTGTTCATCATTATGGGAGTCTCCTCTTTAGTGACTTCGTATTTAATTTAACATGGCCACCCATCCCCACGTAGCCTGCGGGATGTTGTCGTCATCATTATCTTCATCAAATCAATTAAATGGAATACGACCACCAATACTTAGAGTGAGTGACTTAAACGTGTATGCTGGGTTTGGCAGTGTGTCGCCTCAGGACTATGTGCCTCGACTTACATGTGCCGCCGACTTTGCCATGTCAACACATTAAATGAAATTAGACCATTCATTGAGAGATCAAAGTAGGTCAGCGACACCTCGTTTTTCTATGACCTGCAGAGAACTGAGCTCCGCAGAATCAGTTTATGCTTATCTTTATACTGTTTGGAGAGTAATTTCAATGGTCAAGCTAGTTTCGGCTTATGTGAAATTTAAGTTTGTGCAGGGCTATGTTTTGTGGAGTTATGTCTTCTCTTAGAAAGCTTGTTTTAGTTGGCTTTTGAGCTTGTTTCACTTATAGTTTTGGATTCTTCCTTCCTTTAGTTAACTTCTTTTTAGCATTTTGGCATTCATGAGATATTAATCGAATGAACCAAGTATCCTTAGGGGCCCATTCACATATTTAGTTAGATCTTGTTGAATGTTCTATACTTTTGACCATCTACAAGACCCCCTTCAAAGTTTGTGGAATCCATATGTCTATATCTCCGAAAACTTTAGATCCCTTCAGGGTGATTTTATTCTTCATAAGTGATTGACTACTTGTTTAGAGATGTTGGAACATGACAGCATCAATTGGTGATGAAAGATGCATACCACTCAGAAGCGTAGTGAGAAGCATACAAGCACACATGCACATACAACTTTTTTTGCCATTGATAAGTTTGATGGCATTTGATTGGGGGGCAAGGGAGTAATATCATCCAATGATAACATTTGGTAAGTAGAATTACTGGCAAAGGTGCAATGTGGAGCCTAACAATTTGATTTTTTTAGAAAGAAGTATTTTGCTGGACATTCTAGAGAGACTTTGAAAGAGGTATTTTGTTGAATGTGTCAGCATGAGTTGTCTTCATGGGCATTCTAATGAGCTTAATTGACGATCATCTTAGTCATCGTGTAATGTTGAACCTTCTGATACTTGACTCAACTTGGCATGATTCACTATAGAATCATTAATTGAGTCATAATGACATTGTTCAGAGGTGTACAAATAAGCGTGAAGATGCCATTGAGGCAGCGTCTTCCAGAGGCATACTGATTAGCTTGACAGGTTATTGTCTCGTTAGAGGCGTAATTTTGAACATTTCGAGACTTGATTTTATTTGCATGATTCTCTATAGGATTAGCTTTTTGAGTCATTATGATATCGTTCAGAGGCATACTAATGAGCTAAAGATATCATTGAGATTGCACCATTTATAGGCATACTGATGAGCATGATGGGCGATTATCTCAGTAGATGAGTAATATTGAAAATTTCGATACTTGACTCTATTTATGTATTATATGTAGTATCAGCTTTCTTGAATCATCATAATGTCGTTTAGAGGCATACTAATAAGCATGAAAATATCATTACGCTAATGTCGTTTAGAGGTGTACTGATGAGCTTGACGGACGATTATCTTGGTAACTATGTAATGTTGAACATTCTAAAATTTGACTCGGTTTGCATGATTCTTAGTATAATCAGCTTATTAGGTCATCATGATATTGTTCAGAGCCATACTGATGGGCGTAAATATGTCATTAAGGTAGCATCATTTAAAAGAATATTAATGAGCATGTAGTTAGGCTTGACTTTGATCTGTAGGGGGCTGCATTAAGATCTGTGCCTGATTTGTCCAACCGCTCCCCTTGGAATGTGTCACGGTTTTAGTCAAATCATATTTCCAAAGCGGCAGTAATTTAATGATGAGATATCTACCACTTGTCACTGTTAGTAGATTACCTTCCTTATAAATGGAGTGTAAAGTTGGGATAATTCTCCTACTTAAAACTCCCTCTCCTTCACTTCTCTTCTTGTTCATCATGGCCAAACCTTCAATGCAAGAATGAATCACTCTATACTCACGCGAAGTGCTTGGAAAAATGAGTGGAGAATCCTAAGGGAGTAATTTAGAATATGGTAGAGAACTCCCTGACAAAAATTGAGAACTGCTAGCAGCTCCAACATGAGCATTTTTAGCTTATGTGACATGTAGATGATTCAAGCATCATGTGCTGAATAACCCGGGAAAAGGGTTGGTGAAACTACTACTTGGGGGGAAGGGTTGGTTATTTTTATTCTTCTTGCACTGTGATTATCTTGTTTGCTTTGGGGTTTGATGGGTGTGCCCAATTGAGCATTTGGAGTATTCTGTGTGTAGCCTATCTGGGTATACCTAATCAATATTTAGAACTGAGCAAGAGAGAATTGTGCATAGCTAATGGTAGGCATTAGCAAATTATTACTCTAGATTGTGCGATATTTAGAAACTCGGCGCATGAAAACTATGCGTTACACACCTACTAAGTACCTTAATTAAGTATCTCGTTCCTTGCGGAGCACTTTACATAACCCCTAAAACTTGCCTTAGACACCAACTAATTCAAGTAAACTTGAACCAGTTTACTTAGGGATTCTTGTTCGGTAATAAGCTCGAATCCTTAGGGGTCAACGTCTAATGAGTTTTAAAAGGCTTCGATTTGTGTAGTAAGGAATTAGTGATTTGTGGACTAATGAAAATGTGATGAAATCCCTCACTTGTCTTGATAAGGGGGGGGGGGTTGCCCTAAATAATGTTTTTAAGTGTGTGTCAAATCAAGATTCTCAAATCACTTTGGTGAATTCCTACTATTATATGCAATGTGAGCCAAGGAATTAAAAGCAACTACAAAAGGATGGAAAAAAGAAAATATTTTCTAATTAGGGTTAACAATCAAAGAAATACTAAAAAGAGAGCTCTTGTTTGAATTTATAATCTTGTTAGTAATTGTTGAATTGGAGGATGAATTTTTATTATGGTCGACAAAATAAAATCTTTTATAAATCCTAATTGTCTCTAATTGTGAGGAACTAACTAAAAGAGAGGAATTAAAAATACTAGAAAGAAGAGTTATCAAAAGCAAATCTTCAAGTCAATAAACTCCAATCTGTGATCTTCAAGGTCCAAGTAGTTCATTCACAAGAAAACACATAAGTTAAAGAACCAAAATAATTAAAATCCTACTTAATAGCACTGTTCCCCGGCAACGGTGCCAAAAACTTGATGGGTTCTAAATGATATCCAAAAGTGCAAGTGCACAACTATCAAGTTATAGTATAAAAAGTCATCGATCCCACGAGGAAAGTATTTGTAGGAGATAACTAGAATCTGTTCTAGAATTGAATCCACTAGCTAATTTCAATTATAAATTATAAACCATTCTCTTTATATCACATTTTACTTTAGACTTGTTAAACATAGACTATCAAACCAATTAAGGAAAGTATAATCTATTAAATTATCATCTAAGCAAAATTAATATTCATGAAAAGAACAACAATTCGATCGATAGTAATTTTAGAATTCAAAAGCATAACCAATTGAATCACTCAAGATAAGCATAGATTATCAAATTTTTCTTCTACCAATTAGTTCTCTAGTTGATTATCCTACACATTATCATTTTAAGTGCAAGAGAATAATTCACACAATAAAAGAAATTAGGCTAGTTTCATATAATTCTAGGATTCCTACAAGAATTAGTTCCACATCTTAAGAAATAACAACAAAAAATGAAATAAAAAGAAAGAATGAGAATAAAAACTAATTACAAAGAAGAGAAATAAGAACAAAGAAATTTACACTATGAACATAGAAATAAATCTAACTAAATTGTAAAAGAAAAGAACATAAATGATAATCTAATTATGCGAGAAAATAAATCTACTCTACAAATTAAAAGGTCAATACAATAATGAGAAATAAAGACAAGAATGTAATAAACCTTGAGATTACAACTTTGAGATTACAATGAAAAAAGAAACTTTTTTATAGCTGGATTCTTTTTCGATTGCCGAGGGAGCTTCGATTTCGATCTCTATGGATGATCAAAACAATTGACGATGGGTCTTCTTGCTGATTTTAGAATGTTTTTCGAAGTAGAGCCAAAATATCATCTCTATTTATAACAATTGATGATGGGTCTTATTGTTGATTGTAGAAGGTTTGTTGAAGTAGAGCCAAAATCTGATCTTTGACATTGATAAAGCTTAGGGTTTAAGATGAACAAGATTGCTCACTACCAAAATGAGTAATCTTCCCTCTTATAGGCTTAGAGGGGGGGGGTTAGTGGCCATTAATTATGGATTAGTGACAATTAACTTAGGAGATAATGGGGGTGATCCGTTTCCTTAAGAATAGCTCTTGAAACAGTTATGGACGAAGTTTAACATTAAGCTTAAGCGAGCTTCGCTACGGCTTGAGTCACAAGCGTCACTTGGGCAACCTTTCCTTAGGACCTCTTGTGGGTTTGGTTCATAGAGTCCGACTTGAGGATGACTTTCAACTTGACCCAGAGTCTGACTTGAGGATGAATTTTAACTCGACCTAGTGTCTGACTTTTAAACGATTTCTAAGTCGCTACTCAGATTTTCTTCGATTCGAGTCGGTTGAACCAAAATTTGGCATATGGTTAAGATCACATGAGACTCGAGTGAACTTCATTATAGCTTACATGAGCTTCACCATGGACTTGTATTTAGGCCCATACAAAGTGTTTAGCCTATGGGCAATCACTTCTTGGACTCATGTTTGGCTCGAGTATTAGATTCATGTTATTTGTACTGAGCATTGGTCTAGGAGAGAGCTGTATATTTTGACCATCCACAAGATCCCCCAAAGTTTTCAAGATCTTGCATTTGACTTTTAAGAGGGTTCAAAATACTTTGGGCAAGAGCTATAGGTGTACTATTGAATTTTGCTTCTTTTGTCAATGACTCATCTTGGTTGAATACTTAGCTGTATCTAATTGCTCATCTATTGAGAGTTTGTCCAATTCTGTATTTGGAACAGAGTTTGCATGCCCTTGGAATAGGGTGGGCTTCATGGAGTAGTTTATGTTAAGCAATGTTCACCTAACCATGAACTGTTGTGGGGTTCACTCAATTATGATTATTTGAGAGAACTTGACTAATTAGTGAGGGTCGCTAAAACTATTGATCCTTTGACATTGTTAGGATTAAATTTGGTGATGAGTTTGAAGATAGTCTTAGAACTGAGGGGTTCACCTATTTAACCAGTGGTTGTTTCAATTGGTTGGTGAACATCAAGCCCGAGCATCTTGTTGCTTACCTAAATGGGACAGAGTGGTACATTGAGCACTGTCTTCCTTGCCATTTTGCAAGACAATTTGTGTATGACCAACTTTATGCTGGTAATTAGAATACATGGCTAGTACGTTCAGGGAGTCTAATGGATGGGGCCCATGCTTAGTTTCACTTTGTTGCTGGGGGCACTGGTGCCGGGTTTATCCTAACATACAAAACCCCTAACTATTATATGACCATAGGGTTTTGTAAATGGTATAGCATAGTGAATGTTGACAACCCTCAGTTCAAGATCAACAAGACTAGAGTGGAGCAGATCTTTCGATAGCATAAAGAAGCTACAAGGAAAGGATTCAATAGCAGAGCACCCAAACTCAGTGAATATCTTGTGGAGATAGGGAAAGGAGGAGATTATGATGATGATTCAGACATGCCTGTTAAAAAGTTGCCATTGTGTAGGTCTGTTAGCATTAGCATACGAGAGCTGATAGCCCACCAAGATGCGATAAAAGGAGATACTTTTGGGAAGATACCATGATAGCCTCCACACACCCAAAACCCACCCAAGCACAAACACTTGGAGTTATCAACAAAGGAGAAATCTCCGTTGAAGGAGAAATCTCCTAATGCTCCAACACATGGACCGATGGCTAAATATATGGCTGCTTTAAGTAAATTTTCTTATTTGTCATCACTCTGCTTTAATGAATATGCTGTCTAACGGCCTGTGCTCGTTGTTTGTAGATAAGAAATCTATACTGGTCGATCTGTACCAGTATCAATACTAGTATCGGCACTTGTATTAAAAGTTTGACTTGATAGATGACTTCATCTAGTTAAGATAGGTGATTTTCATATATATGTTAAATTCTGCCTTCCGGATTAGGAAATATTATTGTTTCTTTACGGCCAACCATCTTGAATATGATTTCTCGGATATTTTTTCTCCAGCTTCTATAGGCTACTCAGCTTGATCCTGGGCTTTAGTAAAAGGTTACAAAATGAGGAGGTTAGAGATTTTTTGGGCTTTTATTCATTATTTCTTCATTAACCTACAAATTAAGATAAAAACAATTATTAGTAGTATATTTATTCATGTAAAATAGATAATGAGGGTATAAAATCGTAACAAAAATATAATCATCAAATACTCCCACACCTAAACTTTTGCTAGTCCTTTAGCAAGGAAATATAATGAAAGAGAAAGGAAAAGAAATCCTAACTCACTTTCGTAGGAATCACGGTTGTATTTAGAGCATACAACAAGCCTTTAAACTCCTACGTTACCCTAGTGAACGAGTTGTAGTCTCGTGAGGGTTTACAGTGAATATATCAACAAAATTTAGTCAACTTGCCAATTTAAAAAATTTAGTGAATAATTAATTTATTAGATATATTTAGACATTCTAATTGATGCTAGTTATTACTCAAGAAAACGTTTTTATATATAACTCTAAGTTAAATCTGCTAGAAAATCTTTTCATTATATCTATACAAAACCAAGTCTAACTTATAAATTTAATTTAAAAGTTTTGAAATAAACATGCTAACTCTTTGTTTTAAACAATTTTCAAGTCTCATAATAAAAATCACTTTTCAAGGCACCATATATTCAAATAAACAATATAAACTATCATATATAAATATATATTATTATATAATATTATATATATATAATATAAATATATATATAATATATATATATAATAATAATAATATATATATATATAATATAATATATATATATATATATATATATATATATATAATATATTATATTATATATATATATATTTTCACTCTTTATTCTTGGTGATTGTTTTACTTTATCGGGCTTTCTAAGTGATCATTTAATAAATTTTAGGATAAGAATCCCGACCCAATTAGGCTTAGGAAATATATATATAGTGTGTGTGTGTGTGTGTGTGTGTGTGTGTGTGTGTGTGTGTGTGTGTGTGTGTGTATCCTAAAAAATATATAGATCAAGGTAACTTGAAAAATTATTTTCAACTCTAAGCTAAGCATGCAACAAAATTCATTTCTTTAATTAAAAGTCTATGTTAAGGCTTAATTGAAGTATACTACTTTAAAAAATTATTTCGTAATAAATTTATTTGGAGTTATTATAAAAGGTGAACTTGAGTATAAAACTAATTAGGCATTAGAAAATTTAAAATTTATCAAATAGATTAATTATTAATTAACTCTATTAATTTGGCAAGTGACAATATTTTTATAAATTTTTTTTTTGAAAAGAAGAAAAAATTATGACATAGAAAGAAGAGAAAAGGAATAAAAAAGTAAAATAAAGAGAAAAAATAACTAATCCCCACCATCACACCTAAATTTTGTATTGTCCACGCAAACTCTATGATGCACAAAGTAAAGCAGATAATAAATGAACCACTTACATTTGTTCGGTTGACCTAAAACAATAATGATAAAAATCTGTAATTACCTTTGATATGAGGAGGAAGAAATCAAAAAAATTTGTTGTTCTTCTTTTTTTTATCAATTTTTAGAATTTTTTTAATTTTTTCATATATTTCTTTTTTTTAGTTTTTTATATATTTCTTTTTTTTTTCTTTTTTCACTATAAAAGAAGAAGAAATTCTCAAATGAGAGAAGAATAATTTTTTTTATTATGAGACAAAACACAAAAATATAGATTGAAAGATTTAACATGAAAAGCTCATACTCTACATTAAATTCTATCTTATTACTAAAAATTCTACCCCAGATTTTAAGAAATTCAAAATGATATAATCAATGATGTGTTTAAATTCCATATTCTCTGAAGGTTTCAATAAATTTTATAGCAATTGAAGGTAGGTATCACTGGTGTCATGCATTTTAAATTTCTTATTTAACTTATATTCTTCATTTGTGAATATTTGTTCTCTAACAACCAATTCTTCTTTAACAATTTCCTCAACCCCAAGATTCAGGGTTGAGGTATTAAAATTTGGTTATTGTTTATTTTCAAAAAATCTAAGTTCATAAAGAAATATTTCTTCAAAAGTTCGGTTAAATAAGCATATATTTAATACATTTTCCTCATTCTGAAAGACTTGATCTGATTTTTCTAATATCTTCAGCTTCTCACCGAAGATTTCCTCAAAACTAAAATCTAACTCATTCACTTCTCCTTCTATTGGTCTTTTCTGAATATAATTTATTTTTAGAGATTGATTATTTGGTTGGTTCCCTGGATTGAAAATGTAGAGATCAGTAGTCAAATTCCCAAAGATAGCTTCATTTGACCAATTCTACAGTTAATGAGAGCATTAGAAGTGGCTAAGAATAGTCATTCTAAGATAACATGTGTATGTCCTTCGGGATTGGAGACATGCTGTCTTTCTAAGACCACATAATCCACTAAAAAAATAAAATCCCCAACCTTAGTCAGAACATCCTCTATTTCACTCATGGGGACTTTAACAGATCTATAAGCTAACTACTATGTGCATCTGGTTGGTTTCAGTTCACCTACACGTAGTTGCTGGTAGACTTAATAAGGAAGAAAATTGATACTAGCCCCTATGTCTAAAAGCATCTTATCAATGTAGATATTTCCAATAACACATGAAATGATGGGACAACCTGGATTTTTACGTTTCAAAGGTATAGGCTTTGAGAGCATATTACTGATATTGGCAGCTAAAAGGACATTCATTGGAATATTTATTCTTGTCTTTTTAGTGCACAAATCTTTTAAAAATTTTGCATAAGACAGGATTTGTTGAATTACATCTAAGAGAGGAATGTTACCTTAACCTACTTAGTAGTTTCTAGGATCTTCTCCTCCCGAGGGAGTGTTTTCTAGGCCTGAGTCTATCTGGGAAGGGAGCAACTAGTTCAAACCTATCAAAATTAGGCTCAGGTTTAGGTTCGGGTTCTTGGTCATCGGAAAGGGGTGATTTCTGAATCGAGTTATGAGAAGGAGAACGAATTTGTTCTGGTTTAAGAGTTTGACTTAGAGGTGTTCTAACTTGATTATCAATCTGTTTTCTTGACCATAGTGAATGGACTGCATTCACTTGAGCTTCTTAGGATGCACTAGATCCTGTGTCCTTAGGGTTGACCACGGGTTGACTCGAAAATTTTTCTTTCTCTCTTTTAATCATGGCACTAACTAGTTGACCAAGTTGGGTTTCTGACCTAGCTATAGCTTGAGTGTTAGAGTTGAGTATTTGTCCGATTGAGTGGATAAAGGAATTCAAAGTGTTGGATGTTTATCGATGTCTTACTCCATAGATTCGAGGGTACTCAATATATTTGTGGTTTGTGTAGAGACCTTGATTATGGTTTCTAAACCTTTTTCCAAAATATTAAAATGTTTATCATGATCTTCATTCGAAGGAGTATGATTTACAACTTGATTACGAGGAGACTGATTTGAATATGACATATTTAGTTGTTGAAAATTTGTTTGAGAACCGAAAGGAACTATGTTTCCCCTAGGAAATTATTGGTTTGAAGAAGGAGTGAAGTTTTGATAGTTTCCGTTATTCCATGCAAAGTTTAGATAATTTCTCCAACCTGGATTGTAGGTTTGAGAAAATGGATCATTTATGAAATGCTGGAATGCAACGTTAACCTATCCTAGTGGTTGATTATTTCCTAAGAGAGGACATTCCCCTGAAACATAGGACGGAGGCAGACCGTTATGATAACCTAAGATAGAAACTTGATTGATTTGAGCTAGGGCTTATTCTTTGATTTCTAGAGGTTCTAATCTATGCATGATTGCTGCCATCTTTGCTTCAGATGCAATGTTTGTCTCTAGGGTCAGACCATTGGATTTGGGTTAGGAAACTGATGAAACTATGTCATCACAGTGTTCTCATTACATGGTTTTCTCATATAAACTCTCTAAAAATTCCCAAGCTTCATCAGCATATTTCTTCATGAAATCCCCTTGACACATTGATTTTAAGAAAGTTTTTAAAGAATAATCCAATCCTTTAGAGATGATTTGGCATAACCGCCATTTCTCAAGACCGTGGTTAGGATATTGGATAAGAAGTTTCTTAAATTTGTTAAAATACTTTCAAAATGGATCCCCCGGTACAATCTTAAAATTTTGAATGCTATTTCTAAGCTTAACCGTTTTGTGGATAGGGAATATTTTTTTCAGAAAAACAGTAACAACTTCTTCAAGTTGGGATAGAATTCGTTGGTAAGCTATACAACTATTTCTTAGCTTTGTCCTTAAAGCAAATTGAATAAATTGAAGCTTGATCATATCCTTATATAGTTCTCTAATCTTAATCATCACACAAACTTCCTCAAACTTGGAGATAAAGATATAAGCGTCTTCGGTTCCATTTCCTAATAATTTTACAAGAATGTTTATGTAACCCGGTCTAAGCTTAAAATTAGTTCCATTGACGTCGGGTAGCTTAATACAATATGGGATTACATTCCTACTTAGGTAACACATATCTTGAAGAACTGGTGGAATAGGATAGGCCATTTCTTCAAATGATCCAAAGCGGATTAAACGATTGGTATTATCCCTAATCCAAGTTTGCCTACACCTAAAACAAATTCTTTATACAATTTTTTTTCAAAGAAAAAAAAGTTAATTTTTTTAGGGAATTAAAAAAATTCTAAAAGATAATGAGAAGGATGAAAAGATGAAAGAAAAACCTAACATAAACAAATCAAAAACTATTACTTGTGTTAATCACTCTAAATTCTAAGGTTAAGCCTAAACTCAGCTAGACGAGTTCCTAACCAAAAACTCTATTAGTGAAAAGATTGAACTTTACTCAGTCAGTTAGCCAGGTAAGGGTAGTACTAGAGGGAGATCAATGATCAATTAAGTACTCCGTTCCTTGCGGAGCGCTTTACAAAACCCCTAAACCTTGTCTTAGACACCAACTAATTCAAGTAAACTTGAACCGGTTCACTTAGGGATATCTAGTTCCTTAATGAGCTTGAATATTTAGGGGCCAACGTCTAATGAGTTTTAAAAGGTTTAGGTCTGTGTAGTGAAGAATTAGTGACTTGTGTGCTAAGAAAAGGGTGATGAAATCCCTCACCTTATCTTTATTAGGGGGATTTTGCCCTTAAGAATGTTTTTAAGTGTGTATCAAATCAAGATGCTCAAATTACTGTAGTGAATTCCTACTATTATATATAATGCGGCCATAGTAATTAAAAGCAACTATAAAAGGATAGAAAAAATAAAATCCTTTTGTTTTTTTATTAAGGTTAACAATCAAACAAATGCGAGAAAAGAGACTCTTGTTTGAATTTATTATCTTAATAGTAAATGTCCAAGTACAGGGTGAATTTTAATATGGTTGACAAGAATAATTTTTTTTTCATTTTAGATACTAATTGTCTCTAATTGTGAGAAACTAACTAAAGGGGTGGAAATGAAAATACTAGAAAGAAGAGTTTTCACAAGCAAATCTTCAAATCCTCTATCTCCAATCCTTAGTCTTCAATCTCAAGTGGTTCCTTCACAAGAAAACACACAATTTAAAGAACCAAAATAAATAAAATTCTACTTATAAGCATCTTCCCCCGCAACGACGCCAAAAACTTGACGGATGGTAAAAGTATATCTCTAGAGTTGCAAGTGCACAACCAATCAAGTTATAGTGTAAAAAGTTATCGATCCCACGAGGAAGGTATTTATAGGAGAAAATCATTATCGGTTCTTATATTGTGTGTGTGACAATTAAAAGTAATAAATGTGATTGTAGAGAGCTAGAGAGAGTGGGAGTGGTTGTGTGTAAATAAGCACAAAACGAGATTGAAAGTGGACAGATAAAAATTAGATGTGATAAAGGGTAAATGTACACAAAACTAACAATAAGGAAGGAAAGAAAGATGAAGGAAATAAAAATCAAGAAACAAATAAGAGAAAAATAAAGAAATAAGAGAAAAATCAAGAAAGTAAGAGATGGAGGATTCAATTAAAGATATGAGGAATTTAGAATTGAATTCACTAGCTAATCTCACTTATAAAATATTAATCATTCTCTTTTTATCATATTCTACTTTAGATTTATTAAGTGTATATTATCAAACAACTTAAGGAAAGCATAATCTATCATATTATCATCTAAGTAAAATTAATACTCATAAAAAGAATAACAACTAAAATAGTAACTCTAGAATTCCTTCTACCAATTAGTTCTTTAGTTTAATATCCTAAACATGAACATTTTAAGCATAAAAGAATTATTAACAAATTCTAAAATAAATAAAGCTAGTTTTATGTAATTTCTAGAGTTCTTACAAGTATTAATTCCACATCTAAAAAAAGGTAATTCCCTAGAGGGTTCTAGCCTCAATGCGAATCAAAGAAAATAAAAATAAACAAAAATGAAAACTAATCACGAGAGGGTTCTAGTCTCAAGGCAAATAGTGTGAGAAAATAAAATCTAAATTGTAAAATTAATTGCAAGAATTAAATGTAAGAATTTAAAGCAAGAAAATAAAGACATGAAAGTATATCTACTTTATAAGTATGAAAATAAATCTAAGGCAAGAGGGTTCTAGCCTCTTGGCAATTTAAATAAGAAAATGAAGCAAAAAGATAAATTTATTAACAAAGAGAAAATTTCCATCCCAAGAGGGTTCTAGCCTCAAAGTGATAGCAAACATCCATCTTTATCTTCATATTCATCTTGATTTTCATCTTCAGCATCAAATAAAGAGAAGAAAAGAAAAATATGAAGAGGTGAAAAAAATCTTTTATTAATTACAATAAAAGTTACAAATTTGGAAGGTCTACTCAATTAAGAGTAATCATCCTACATAATTTTTCACACCCTAACCCCTCAATCTCTAGCTCTATTTATAACCTACAGTAATGAATGAGAGCCCTTGGATTAAACTTGAGACCCAAGTTAATCAACTTCAACCTTTAAATCATAACTGCACATATGGTATAAATACTTGTATGATATGGGTATGGATACTGGTATCGATACTAGTATCAATACTTATATTAAAAATCTGACTTGATAAATGGTTTCGTCTTGTGGAGATAGGTGATTTTTAAATATTATATGTTAAATTCCATCTTTCGGATTGGGAGATATCATTGTTTCTTTACGACCAACCATATTGAATATGATTTCTTGGTTTTTTTTCTCCGGCTTCTATAGTCTACTCGGCTTAATTGCGACCAACCCTATATCCGATGTCTCCGGGTGGCAGAGGTCAGTTAGTTCTGAAGGAGAACCATGGTGAAACTTGTAGGGACCACCCAAGAGTAAGAATCCTAGCCCAGAAGTCGATTTGTCAAGGCTACTACTAGCCCACCATCCTAGCCGAGTCTATGAGATTCGTCTCTCGATGCAAGACTTGTTAGTTCTTCTCAAGTATAGCATAAGATTCAACAACTAAACTCCATCCCATCATCAGCCTAGTTCCTTTTGCTCAACGGAGAAAATATTTATTGGGACCTCTCCTAATAGCTTCAGGGCAATAGAAGTTGTCATAGACTATTTCACAAAGTGGATAGAGGCTGAACTCTTGACCAAATTTGCCAAGAGCAACACCACCAACTTTTATGGAAGTCAATCATCCATGGATCTAGGATTCCTACTTCTTTCGGCACGAAGAATGGCACTCAATTTGATGGTAAAGGCTTCCACGGTTTCTACGAAGAATGGAAGATACAACTCAAGTTCACTTTAGCTGCACACCAAAGATGCAATGGGCTCGCAGAAGCCACTAACAAGTGTATTCTTCGAACACTGAAGAAGAAGATGGATAAGGCAGTTGGAAACTAGGTTGAAGAGCTACCTAGAATTCTTTGGTCATACCAAACCACCTACAAAAACTCCATAGGGGAAGCCTTATTCAAGCTAACGTAAGCATCCGAAGCAGTCGTCCCAGTAGAAGTTGGCATGCCAAGCATTTGACTGCAACATTTCCATGAAGAGACAAACTAAGCTGGACTATGAGTTGGACTTGACCTTATTGATGAAGCTCGAGAAAACTTACTTAGATCCTAAGTTGTCAATCAATAGCACATCGCTCGACGTTACAGCAGCAAGGTCCGGCCTCGAAGATTCAATGTTAGAAACCTCATCCTTTAAAAAGCTATCTTCGATAGAGACACTAGATGCAAAAAATTAGCTACCAAATAGAGGGGGCTATACACTATAATCAAAGAGATACACCTTGGCGCCTATCGACTACGAAGTCGTAACAAAATAATCCTACATCACTCCTAGAACATAGAGCATCTCACAAAATATTTTTAGTGACTATAAGATTTTCATGTGATGTAATAATTATTATAAATATTTTTATAAATATTTTTTGAGAAATCTAATTGTACTGCATTTTTGTAGTGACTCTGAGACCTTAGGAATATTTTCATAAATAAACCCAAGGCACATAAACAAGACCTTGGTACCCTTTCGGAATAAAACTAAGGCACGTCATCAACTTGATTGACTCCAACATGCAAGACCTTGACTCGCAAGACATTTTCATGAATAAACCCTAAGGCATGTACATAAGACTTAGTATCCTTTCGGAATAAAATCAAGGCATGCCATCGTCTCGTTAGACTTTGACTCGCAAGACCTTGGTAACCTTTTAGGATAAGACTAAGACATGTCATCAACTCGATCAACTCCGACATACATGACCTTGGTGTAATTTTAATGAATAAATCCTAAGACACACACACAAGACCTTGATATCCTTTCGGAATAAAACCAAGACACACCATCGACTCATTCGACTTCGACTTGCAAGACCTTGGTACCCTCTCGAAATAAAAACAAGGCACATCATTAACTCGGTCGACTCCAAAATACAAGAACTTCGTATCCTATCAGAATAAAACCAATGCATGAATACCAACATGTCTTAGTTACAAAACTCAAAACAAGACAGACTGTAGATAAACACATAAGCATAATCAAGAAAGGTACACAGATCAAATCAACAAAAGTACATCTTTTTATTAGTATGCCAAAATATTTACAATGCAAAGAATATTTAAATCACAAAGGTTAAAAAAACAAAGAAGAGATACATAAAGTCTCATGGGGCCGAGTTCGTTGCAGGCATGGGACTTGAAGCTAGAGCGGTGCTAGGACCAAGAGCATAGGCCGAGTGTGGAGGGATAGAAGAGGCAAAAGTTAACGGAGGAGTCGATTGAGCCTCAAACCAGACCTCTTTGTCTCTCTCATCTTTAGGACAACTAGCGTAACTATCTCGACCGAGTCGTTATCTCGGCCGAGTCCTCACCCGTTCCTTGGGCTGACTCCTCACCCTCCTTATCTTTGTTATCGACATCTAGGACCAGCCCCCTCCCCTTATCTCTATTTCTTGAAGGGTGACAAAGCAATTAGCAACCCCAGGAGGGGTAACAGAATTGGTCAGGATCTAGCTTGACCTGGTGAGGAATCTACACAATGAGGAAATTAAAGCCAGCCTTGCAAGCTAGGGACTCCTCCACCTTCTTGAGAGTGTTATTGTGGTAGTTTTCAATAGCCTCAATCTCGTAGGCCTCAGATTCTAAATGATTGAGGCGACCCTGCAATGTTTACATCTCGGTGATAGATGACTCTCATTATCTCTCGGCCTCTAGCGCTGCTCGGGCCAACTCCTTCCTTAATGCCTCATGGGTAGCTACCTCCTCCTTCAATTGGTACTACAGTGCCTTAGTATTTTGACGAGCCAATCAAGCCTGTTCAAAGGTGATGATGCTTTCGCCCTTAACCTCCTCCTTTAGGTCTCACCATATCATCCCATTCACATAGCTCATGCTTGAGATCATTAGCATACTCCTGGAGCTTGTTGATCTTGGTTGACTTCTTGATGATCGACACCTTCAAGCCCTTGAATATGTCATCCCGCATTTCCACCTCTCAGTGCAACTTTCCCTTGCTTTGCCTCCAGGTAGCCAACTTAGCCTCCTTGGTAGAAGTGCTCTTCTCGGCCTCTTCTTGAGCTGCTTTCTCAGCCTCCAACCCTTTTTGGAGCTTAGAGTGGAGGCTCCACATGTGCACGAACTAAGAAAACAACTCTTACTCCATCAAGGTATCCTCGCAGCAAATAACCTTTGAGGGCCTGATGGAGGCCAATGTTTGGCATGTCCAAGAGGATCTTATCATCCCAAGGAAAGTAAAATTGCTTTAGAGCTAGGGATTTATCGAGTTGAGACTCCAAAACTAACCCTCTCTTATCAAGATTTCGTCTAGGGTGAATCTTTCACTCATCAAATGGCACTCTATCATACCAAGGGCCTTCTCTAGATGAACCCATTAGCAGCATCTTCAACTCCCCCTACATGTTCGGCTCAAGCTCATTGATACAGTGAGGGAAGGGCCATCCAAATCCTAGCGTGAGAGTCACCGTCGACTCCTCGATAGCAGACTCCTTGGCTTTCAGTGGGCCGACTCTACTAGCAGAGCTAGAGCTATCTCCTCCTTGGTCTGAGCCTGTGCTTCCACATGCTTGGATACTACCATTTCACCCCCCCCCTCAGCCCATATAATGGACTCCTCATCTACCATGATGATCTCGGTCGACTTGACCCAAGCAGCCTCAGAGAGGGGCGATGGAATTTTCACCTTCCTCAGCTTCTTGATCTCAAGTAGCCGCCCCTGCTAAAGCCACCTCCTTGTCATGTGCTACTTCAACACTCTCAGAAGGACCTTGGTAGCTCACTTTCCTCATCTACCTCCTCTTCTTCTCATACATCTCCACCTTAGCAGTACAAGCACTCGTCCTAACCAACCAGGCTATGATCTCAATAGCCTTCACTGCAACCTCCTCGGCCTCTTCTAGGGCTAAGTCAGATCTCAAGTGTTTTTAGGAATTGATTAGGGGCCTTGCTTGAGATGCATCTGGCACCACCAGCGATAGTGCGAAGAGTGCTACTCGAATTTCGTCTTATTTCATCGGTGGGATTCTGGAGATGCCGACCACTCACAAGGCTAAAGAATTGGACATGTTCTCAACCCTATGTGACCCAAAGTACCCCGAATCCTCTCAAGCCCAATGTTTTCCTCGGCCGTGAGAAAACCCAGATTTATGAAATTCTTCTTAATCTAAGCCAAGCCGAGTAACACAGAATTGGGTCGGCCCCAAAGACCAAGATGAACCTCTCTTTCTAGTCCTTATTTGACTTAGGAGGGTTGGAGACAACTATGAAGCGGCCTAAATTCTACAAATAGTAGTAGCCCTCCTTATTCCTAACCTTCACACTAAGCAAATTATAGAGAATGTGGAGAGTTGGTTTGACTCCCCCTCGGTGATAAATCATCATGAACTCCACCAATGCAGCTATAGAGTTTGGTTTGATTTGAGAAGGTGAGACCCCTAGAGCCTTGAAAGTGCAGCAGAGAAATGGATGCAGCGGGAGATGGAGGACATACTCTAAGCGTTTGATATGCACCAGAGCAATGACACCGCTGTGGTCATACAGTGCCTAATTCTTCTCTTGGGCTGACAGCATGTGTTAGGACTCATGATTATGAGCCTACACTCTAATCTTGTTTTGATGATTTAACAAACAATTTATAATATGATTTCTAGTGTTTGTTTTTAGCTAATATCATAAGGAGGTTGGCGGAATATTGTAGTGAAGCTATGCACAAGTCATGTCAATATCTAAGATCAAGCTTCATGTGCTAATCAACTTGGTACACTAGTTTAGAATTTTTATATTGTGTGTAAATGCTTTAAGCTCAATATCACACACACACACAATTCTTGTTTTTGAGTAATTTTGACAAAATATTAAGTTTTAGTTTATAGACTTAAATTTCTCTTTATACATATTTTATTAAGTCTTTAAAACCATTTGAAAAGATTTCAAATCATTGTTTAACTCAAAAGTGAAAAATCAAGAAATGTATATACACATGTATTTACAAGTTTTACAAAACTGAGAGATATCACAAACGGAGAATGATATCTAAAAAATTTCTTTTCTAACATATTCAAAATCATGTTTATAAATATTTTCTAAACTTTCATATTTTTTGGATTTTATCTGCTATTTTTAAAGGCACTCAAAAACTCAAATTTCATTCATGCACAGTGCCTGTGCACGTTTACAAGTCGACTTATGCCTGAGGTAAGTCGACTTATAAACTGTACTAGAGTATGCAGAAAATGTCTTCTAAGTCGACTTATAAATCCAGCAAGTCGACTTATATATGATAAGTCGACATATGATCTCTAGCAAGTCGACTTATGTTATATTATGCAGTTATATATTTTTCTCTATTGAGTCGACTTATAACTCATACAAGTCGACTCATGAAGACATAAGTCGACTTATACCAATCATAAGTCGACTTATAATGTGACTGTTGCACAGTAACAGCTATTTTTTAGAATTTGTAGATTTTTTATTTTTTATTGGATTTTGTTGGTTTCTTGGGTTGGTTTCTTCTACTCTGTATATACCCTTTTGCCATAACTATTTCTAATCACTTAAGAAAGTTTAAAAATAATTTTAACATGTGTTAAAGTTTTTTAAAAGTTTATAAGTGATTTGAAAGTTCGTTCTTATGAAGAAACTATCACAAGAGGAGAAGATTGATTCATTCGTGTTTGAGCTTCAGTTCCATGTCTCTTTCACTCTTGTTACTTCAGAGAAGTTTTCTCTAAACTCAATTCTAGCTTTATATATTTATTTGTTGATTATCATTTTATTAAGATAGATCTTATATTGAGTTTAGTTTTTGTTATTGTTCATATTGTTTCACACACACCCATATTTGAGCTTGAGTGTTTTTACATATAATTCATTTGGGTTGTGAGTGTGATTGAGTGAGCTTAATTTCATTCTCAAATTGTATTGGAGAAAAAATAATTTTATTTAAACTTAATTGTTAAGAGTTCACTTTGTACTAAACAAGGACACTAAGAGGAGTGGTTGGTGAGAGACAGAATCGATTCCAAGAGGAGTGGCGTCGGTAGTAAAGCCTAGAGAGAGGTTAAAAATCCGAGCACTTGAGGAGTGGTTGTTGAGAGTTCACATTTGTCGGTGAGCATTGAAAACCGATTGTGTAGTATCTTTTAAGATAGTGGATTTCCCATCATGAGTGGGGAACAGAGACGTAGGTCAAGAGTGACCGAACTTCGTGATCACATAATGTGTTTGTATTGTCTATTTGCACATTATCTCATTTGCATATTTGTTCTTGTTTATATCATCCTTTGTTTATATTGCATAGCCTAGCTCACATAACTTATTGTATTTTATATTTTCTAGGATTTAAGTTAATAAGTTTTTAATTGGCTTTAATACCGGATTAGATTAGCATATTACTCTATTCACCCCCCCCCCCCCCCCCCCCCCCCCCCCCCCCATCNTAATTTCACTGTGAATTCACGGGGGATATCGAATCGGTCGTAGTAGCTTTCGAACTCCATCAAGTGCATCTTGGAGTGAAAGTTCTGTAGCGGATTAATCCTATCCTCATTACGGGCGAGTACGATAGTAGCAGACGAAGCCATTTGGTGAAAAGATTGCCAGGAGATGAAGAAGGTGATCAAAAAACACTCAGATGCCAAATATTCTAGACTTAAAAAAATATGTAAAGCTAACCCATCAGAAGAGCGAGGATATATATAGGCATGGAGACGAGCACATGGCGAGATCGTAATGAATAACTTGGTTATTGATGAATGCTTGAGATCAACTTCAGAATACAAGGCAATCACTCAAGAACGAAAGTGACACTCCTCAAATGGCACGCCATCTATGTCTAGACTTGGAGGCGACGCTAATGCACGATCTCCCTTGATGTCAAAATGTCATGTCAACAGCGACCTATTAGACTTCCCATAAATGTGCCATGAAACGCTAACAGGCGACTATTTAAATTTCTCTTAGACTTGGCCACCCAAGTTTGAGTGAAAGGGGCTAGTGTTATACCACATATAACACAGAAATGGCTAAGTGTTAATCCCCCAATAGGAGCCGACACACGTGTCCTATGTTAACTAAGTATCAGATCAACTTCATCCTAGGCAGGATGCCTCGAGCAACATAGACACTCGACCCTTCCTAAGAAGGGCTAAATCAAAAGGCGTCCTCACTCTAAACCACTACTTGAGTTGATCCTCCTCCTCTACATCCTACGAGACTGGGTCGAGTACTTTCGAATCTTAGATGACCAAATAAAAAAATGATACTTATTAGCTTGCTTGCAAGCCCGAGATGAAAAGTGTCATCTGTTGACCCTCACATATAGCCGAGTAAAAAGGTAGTTTGTCCTCAAACCCCCCACTAATAGTCAATCACCATCATACAGAATGCATGATCAGAATCATTATTACTCCAACCCTGAAAGTATTTTATGAATCAACGGACCTCGTCAACACCAATTCCTTGTCACCATCACATTAAACGCATAACTGACATATCCCTTTCGTAGCCAACACCTATAAAGTATCTGTCGTCTGAGCCACCTTCTTAGACTCAGCCAAAATTACGCAAATATCCTCTAGGACCTGCTATAAGAAGAGATGATGTCGACTATAGAGGGTAAGCAATCTCTTGCTATAAAACACCATTGAACCTTACTTCTTCTCTACTCAGGTACTTGACTGACTTGATCATTGGAGAAATCGCTAGAGTTTCCAACTCTGATCCTCTCACTTATTGTTTCTATACAGGAATGAATCATCTGCTCAGAAACCAACTATCTAAAGAAGATTAAGGAACACTAATACTCTCAGAAATCTACATTTAATCCCTTATTTGATAACTGACATCAATAATCTTAATTTGATTGTATCTAGAGAAGCCATTCATGAAGGACATCCTCACAAACCCACATGTATTCATGATAGGAAGAGAGAATTCATCTTTTGGAGAAGCCAAGTTGAAATCTATAAAATTGATAAAAATTATGATCAACCAGTACTTCTTTGTCACAATGACAACATTGACCAACAAGTCTAGATGTTATTTTTAATGAATGAACCCACATTCAATAAGTTTGTGGATTTCTATCTCGATTTACTCTACAAATTCAGGACAAAAGTGTAACTATTATCATTTGATCGGCTTGACGGTGGGGTCATGTGACGCCCCAGGGTTCACACCAGGCTGTAATCCAAGGTGAAACCCGGATTGTCAAACCTGTCAAGCACTAAACACCATGCTACGACATGTTTCACCATCACAGTCAAAATCTCTCTAGTGGAAACAAAAAATAGGTGAAGGTACAAACAAGCAAATAATAAAGGTAGTACAAAATCAAATAGTACAGAAGAAATATATCAACAAATGAGCCTAACTGAAATAGAATGAAGATATCTCTGAGTCAGAAATACATCTCAACACAATGAGTCAAATGAAATCTCACAAAGGCACTCAGCCTCTACAAAAATGAATACATCTCTAAAATCTGAATAATGAACATAAATATATAGTGGAGCTTCAACTACTAAAACTGTGCGACGGCGACTATGCTAGAACTCTGTCATCCTGCGGTTCTCCGAAACTCTGATCTGCCTGAAAGATACAATTTAAACAAAAAGAACAACAACAAGAGCGTCAGAGCGCTACAGCAAGATCACCGCCATCCGCCCCCAGGGGAAGGGCTGCTAGATGGAGTGGAGGCTCTATCTATTAAGCATAGTCTACCTATAGGAGTTAATATTTAGACACCTACAAGACGAGACGTAGTACGTCGAGCAAAATAATCCAAACAATGAAACCCCCATATATATACTATATGTCTCAAATTGTAGATCCATAAATACCAATTCCAACTCTATGAATAAAAACAGCACTCAAAAGAAACACTCCAAGCCTCAACTATATAGAACCAATGATACAATCTCGAACTACTTCTCAAGTAGTTGGCGCAATTATAAGAGAATATCGTTCAACTTAAAAAATCATCATAGGCCATATCATGTATGCCACAAACCAAAGAATGTACCCTACTCATGGGTAATCTAACATGGGAGTAACTATAATTGATGATACATATATGTGTGCATCTCTTTATGCAATAGCGATACTCTTGTAATATTCTTACTCAATCGTTCTGCGGCAATAGGTTTTATCTCCCTATCCCGGATACATAGAATGACGATACTTTTGTAATTTTATACTCAATCGCCCTACGAAAATAGGTTTTATTATGTTCCTATTCCGGATACATGTAATAACGATACTATTGTAATACTCTTGCTCAATCGTTCTGCGGCAAATAGGTTTTATCTCCCTATTTCTGGATACGTATAAAACAACACTATTCATATGTGTTTATCAATTTAACTCGTGACGAAAGTGTGTCAATCTAAAAAAATCTAGCATACATGCACTAATCTCGGTGTGCGTGTCCACATCAGAAGTTCACCATCATCCCAGGTGTTTAACAATCACTAATATCATAGTCTATCATTATAAGGTTGAGAAATCTGCTCGACAAACCAAAACCATACAATATAATCATGCACAGCCAAACGGTCGACCGTGGCGGTCGACCGTGAACCAAATTTCCAGATTCTCATGTTCTTTGTATATGTCGTGTTCTCGTCGTGTTTTTGTGATTCAAACATGATTAAATCTTCATGAAACTTGTATGCAAACATGTCATAGCAAATATGAACATCTGGAAACAACTCAATAATTATAAATATGATTTTATGCATTAGATTTGTATTCAAAACCCTAAAACATGCATGACGGTTCAAAACAAAAAATCAAACCTCTTTCTTTAGATTAACCAAATTTTTTAATCTAAATAATGAACTTTTAACATATTAAACATAAGCATGATTGCCAAACAACTTAGGAAAGATAATCATTCATTAAATCATATTTTAACACTTAGGTATCACAAACCTAGGTTTTTCTCATCTTTAATCCACATGCAAACTCAATTAAAAGTCAAATTAGGGTTTAGACATGATTAGCACATGATTAACAAGATAAAAAGAAATTTAAAAGTAACCCTAATGATCATGATCATATTTCTATTATAAACAACAAGAAAAACATTTAGATCTAACATTTGTTTAAGATCCAACAACAAAAATCTAATCTTTTCATATTAGATTAAGATCTAAGCATGTAAACACAAATTAAACTTCTAAGTTAATTATTTAACTATGGGGATGGGTTTGGATGTAAGAGATATTGCATTAATCTTATGTGCAAGCATCTAAAATAATCAGCAAGCAAACCATGAGCACGAACAACCCGTTCTCCCTCGCTACACGTCGATGATCTCGCCCTCATGTCGGTGTTTTGCTTCACAAAGCTCTCCAAACTCATAAGAAAAAAGTCAAGGGTTTTTGAGGGGAGTGGGTGGCTACTAGGATTCATAGATATGATAAAAGAAAAGAATTTTTGTGAAAAACACAGTTATTTATAGAGGCAAATCCGAAACAAATCTGTTTGACCCGAACCAGGAAACCTTGTCTGACTAGGAAAATAATCTTCGGTATTTTGGTTGTAACTTTCTCATCCGACCTTGGAATGAGGTGATCTAAGATTTGTTGAAAATATGTTCAAAAGACCTACAACGTTGCTCTTTTACACTTTTCCAAATTATGAATGAATCGGTGTGTAAAATATAAAAACTCTCAACTAGTCATTATTCACAGATTTTTACTCTTTTGGCCTTTGTGCATGTTTTATGCATTTGCACTCATATTTTCACAAATATACATTAAATTGATCTCGAATCAATTCTTATCATACTCAAATATCAAAATATGTTATTTTTTACTATATAACATATTTACCATAATTTATCATAAAATATTCAAATTTTATAACATATTTACCATAATTTATCATAAAATATTCAAATTTACGGGGTTTTACATTCTTCCCCCCTTAAAAGAATTTCGGTAAAATATTCAAATTTACGGGGTTTTACATTCTTCCCCCCTTAAAAGAATTTCGTCCTCGAAATTCCGCTACCGTATCGTAGAGGTTAATAATACATTACCATAATTCTTTAGATATTAAACATTAAACTATCTATACTTAACACTCTAAAATATGAATATTCCTACTTAACCCCTAACTAAACAGAACTAGTACGTCGGGCGAAAAATCCAAACAAGGAACCCCCCATATATATACCATGTATTCCGAATGATTAGGAGCTAAGTATTAATACCCCCATTTTATCGTTACATATAAATATGACCATATAGAACAATCAAAAATCATAAACATCAATAAGCAATAACCAAATCAATTTACCCACTAGAATAGTTGTGGCTAGTCGCGACGCATATCCTCCTCGCGCTCCCAAGAAATCTAATCATCTCTTTTCTATCTCTATTGAACTTTAACTTAAGGTATTACTTCTTTTCTAACTTGTTCTCTCTAGTAAGAATACAACCCGTGATCTCCATGGTAGTTAAATCTATCTGAAACTCAAATTCTGGTGCATTAATCACCCTCTGCTGCTCCTCGTCGCGCAATTACTTCTAAATTATCAAAATATGGAAAATATCGTGTCTACTCGACATTGATGCTAGAAGATCTAGCCCATACAAAATGGCTCCAAAAATGTTCAACTCTCATGAACGGACCAATATAACCTGGGGTAAACTTTCCCCGTCTACCGAGTCACTAAATACATCAACGATATTTTCAATAAGACATAGTCCTCAGTCTAGAACTCTAACGATCATCGTCTCTGGTCTACAAAAAAAAAGAGTTCCTGAATCTCTGTTACCTTTTCTGTAGTCTGCCTTACAAGCTCCTGTCTAAGCAATAAACTTTTTTGTATTTCTGTCAAATGAGTAAGCAATCTATAATGCCTCCCGTATTATTCCTCATACGGTGCGATGCCAATAGTCTATGATAAATGATCCGTATTATTCCTCATACGGTGCGATGCCAATAGTCTATGATAAATGATATTATAATCACACTCAATCAATGGAATATGATCCTCCGTCTATGATAAATGATATTATAATCACACTCAATCAATGGAATATGATCCTCCCAGCTATCCTACAAGTTTATAATATATGTTTGCTACATGTTTTCCGACACTAGGTTTACTCTCTTCGTTTGCCTATCCGTTTGTGGGTGAACAACACTAGAATATCACACTGGGTATCTATCAAATTCAAGAAAGTCCTCCAGAAGTGCCTCTTCACATCTTTGTACATTTTTATTGTACCTGAATACACTGTATATCTGGTATGAAGCGGCTCAACTATCATGAAATATAAGTTATACCCTCCGGGTCTATATCAAAATACCTCCTAGACTTGTTAATGACGTGTCCACGTTAACGACAGATATTGTATCACTGCTCAGAAAAGTCAAAATTGTTACTGTAGTCTATCTAGCCTTAATAGTCTCAAAGGCTTCCTAGCACCCCGTGCCCAAAGCAAACTATACACCCTTCTTCATAAGGTGTGCAAGTTATATCACAATCTTCGAAAAGTCCTGAATGAAATTTCTCTCATACCCTACCAAAACTATGAATCTGTGTAATGGTTCTTAGTGGCTCCCAAACAAGTACAGCCTTAACAATAGATGGATCCACTGTTATGCCCCCTACTGATGATGTGGCCTAAAAATCTGATCTCTTATAGCCAAAACTCGTATTTGCTGAACTCAGCATATTACTGATGCCTCTAATCTCGACTATCTGCTATGCCCGCAATGCCAATAGAGGATGTTGCTTGTGTTCTGCCCCCGATCCCGAAAATATAAGGATGTCATCGATAAAACAACTACGAACTGGTCCTAACATGGACAAAAAACCCGGTTCATCAAATCTATGAATACCGCGAGTGCATTGGTCAGCCCAAATGGCATGACAAGAACTCAAAAGACCCATATTGAGTTAGAAAATGTGGCTTTGAAAATATCCATTTACCGCACTCGCAACTGGAAATAACTAGGACGAAGATCAATCTTCGAGAAATGCTGTGCTCACTGCAGCTGGTCGAACAAGTCATAAATCCTCAATGGTGGATACCTGATCCGAATAGTGACTTTCCTCAACCCATGATAATCAACACACAATCACATGCCATAGTCCTTCTTCTCCACGAAGAGGACTGGTGCTCCAACAAAAAGACTCCGTATAATAAAACTCTGAGATAACATCTCATCTAGTTGTGTCTGTAGCCCCCTCATCTTAAGGGGTGCTACACGATAGGGTGCTCGAAATATCGGTACGGTGCCTGCTGCAACTCGATGCAGGGAAACAACCTCTCTCAGTGGAGAAAAATAGGTATGTCCTGAACGACATCCTGATACTCTGAGACGACTCCAGTCTCGCTCAAAACTACACCCCGATCCCGTATCATCACCTCCTCGACGCATGCCAGAAATGACTCCACATTCTGGTTTACCCTATGAGGTTGCTACTATCTATACAACCCTGACGAATGCTCACAAGCGTACTGTTTTAGCAAAATAGTCGATACTAATATTATAAGATGATAAATATTTCATACCAAGAATGATGTCGAAATTCGACATCCACAAGACAACCTTGTCAAAGATGGACTCAAAATCATCTATATTGATGAGACATCTCCTACATATACTCTCTAATAGGAACACCTCCCCTAGAGGAGTAGAAACTGATAACAAAACATCTAGGGGATGAGTAACTAACTAAAGCCTATACATGAAGGTATGAGATATGAAAGAATATGAAGTTCCTGAATCAAACAAGATTCGAGATGGATAAGAAATTACTACGAAAACTATGTTCGCACTATGATCACGTGGCATGACTACATAAACTCTGCTGGTGACCGACGCCGGCTGCGCTGCTGACGGTGAAACACATGGGTCCATCTGACACTGATGAATACTCTGAATAGCGTAATTATGGCCTATTGGCTCCTAAATCCTCGGAAACACCAATAGTACATCTATCCTCCGATGCTGGCCATAACCACGGCCCTAAGACTATCAACCCTGACCTCTGTCATGCTGGTCTCCTGCTGGTGTACTGCGACAATCCTTCGCTCTATGTCCGATCTTATTATAATTGTATCATATGTCCCAAATTATGTGCTGCTGCGGCGCTATCAAATCATGTTGTGCTATCTTCTTATAATATCTTTATTGCTGATGGTAAATATTCTTACCCCGCTATTATGTCCTCTAGATCCCACAATAGGCCTCTTGCCCTTGTCATTTCCATAATGCTGGTCTTGATTTCATTATTAACTATAGGTATATCTCACTGCTTTAGTCGAACTAGCTCTAACTACTTGTTGAAGAAGTAAACAAAATTTTCCCAAATAAGTGATATTCACTGCCCCTGCGAAAATCTAAAGTCATTGCTATCCTTTCCTGCCATCCTCTGGTAATGATGAAATTATTTGTATTGCCTCTTCATTAGGCCTGACTGGTACAATTAGTGGTGAAACTCTAGAAAATGATACTGCTGATGAAAACGGATGTGCCTCTCGCTCCTTGAGTATTACAAAAGCTTAATACAAATAGTTCCATAAAGTCGATCAGATACTGTGGAGCCTGCTACGGCTCGGGCTCTGATTGCCTAGCCCTCCGGGTGTGAGTTTTATCTTGACCGCCTCCTCGTCCTAATATTTATAATATCAAGAGGAGAGCTTAATAGACATAGTAAATGAGGTCCCATAACGTATCACAATACTTATTCATAACATGTAGTATTCACGCAAATACTTTAAATCGACATAAAATAATGCTCATAAAAAAATTCCAAATTTTTGAGATATACGCACATATCGTCCTCACTCATTCTAGGAAATTCTTAGCGGACTCTATACATGAATCCTAAGAAACTCTATTCTAGCTCCACGACTCGGCACAGGATGATCCTAAGGATGCTGGAACTAGAGCTCTTATACCAACTGTGATGCCCCAGGGTTTACACAAGGCTACAGTCCAAGGTGATACCCAGATTGTCAAACCTGTCAAGTACCAAACACCATGCTACGACATGTTTCACCATCACAGTCACTATCTCTCTAGTGGAAACAACAAATATGTGAAGGTACAAACAGGCAAATAATAAAAGTAGTACAAAATCAGATATGCACTGAAGAAATATATCAACAAATGATCCCAACTGAAATGGAATGAAGATATCTCTGAGTCAGAAATACATCTCAACACAATGAGTCAAATGAAATCTCACTAAGACACTCAGCCTCTAAAAAAATGAATACAACTCTAAAATCTGAACAATGAACATAACTATATAGTGGAGCTTCAACTACTAAAACTGTGCGATGGCGACTATGCTAGAACTCCGAAACTCTGATCTGCCTGAAAGATACAATTTAAACAAAAAGAACAACAACAAGAGCGTCATAGCGCTACAGCAAGATCACCTCCATCCGCCCCCAGGGGAAGGGCTGCTAGATGGAGTGGAGACTCTATCTATTAAGCATAGTCTACCTATATCATTTTCTGCGTATCTAATGGAGTTAATATTTAGACACCTACAAGACGAGACGTAGTACGTCGAGCGAAATAATCCAAACAATGAAACCCCCATATATATACTATAAATACCAATTCCAACTCTATGAATAAAAACAGCACTCAAAAGAAATACTCCAAGCCTCAACTATATAGAACTAATGATACAATCTCGAACTACTTCTCAAGTAGTTGGCGCAATTATAAGAGAATATCATTCAACTTAAAAAATCATCATAGGCCATATCATGTATGCCACAAACCAAAGAATGTATCCTACTCATGGGTAATCTAACATGGGAGTAACTATAATTGATAATACATATATGTGTGCATCTCTTTATGCAATAGCGATACTCTTGTAATATTCTTACTCAATCGTTCTGCGGCAATAGGTTTTATCTCCCTATCCCGGATACATAGAATGACGATACTTTTGTAATTTCATACTCAATTGCCCTGGGAAAATAGGTTTTATTATGTCCCTATTCCGGATACAGATAATAACGATACTATTGTAATACTCTTACTCAATCGTTTTGCGAAAAATATGTTTTATCTCCCTATTTCCGGATACATATAAAACAACACTATTAATATGTGTTTATCAATTTAACTCGTAATGAAAGTGTGTCAATCTAACACAATCTAGAATACACGCACTAATCCCGGTGTGTGTGTCCACATCAGAAGTTCATCATCATCCCAGGTGTTTAACAATCACTAATATCATTGTCTATCATTATAAGGTCGAGAAATTTGCTCGACAAACCAAAACCATACAATATAATCATGCAGCCAAACAGACTGGCGATCGACTATGGCGGTCGACCGCGAAGGGCTCCAAAGACTACCCAGGTCTCTGTCCTAAACGCGGTCGATCGTGGCGGTTGACCGTGGCGGTCGACCGTGAACCAAATTTCCAGACTCTCATGTTCTTTGTATATGTCGTGTTCTCATCGTGTTTTTGTTATTCAAACATGATTAAATCTTCATGAAACTTGTATGCAAACATGTCACAGCAGATATGAATATCTGGAAACAATTCAATAATTATAAACATGATTTTATGCATTAGATTTGTATTCAAAACCCTTAAACATGCATGAAGGTTCAAAATAATAAATCAAACCTCTTTCTTTAGATTAACCAAATTCTTCAATCTAAAGAATGAACTTTTAACATATTAAACATAAGCATGATTGCCAAACAACTTAGGAAAGATAATCATTCATTAAATCATATTTTAACACTTAGGTATCACAAACCTAGGGTTTTCTCATCTTTAATCCACATGCAAACTCAATTAAAAGTCAAATTAGGGTATAGACATGATTAGCACATGATTAACAAGATAAAAACGAATTTAAAAGTAACCTTAATGATCATGATCATATTTCTATTATAAACAGCAAGAAAAACATGTAGATCTAATATTTGTTTAAAACAGCAAGAAAAACATGTAGATCTAATATTTGTTTAAGATCTAACAACAAAAATCTAATCTTTTTCATATTAGATTAAGATCTAATCTAATATTTGTTTAAGATCTAACAACAAAAATCTAATCTTTTTCATATTAGATTAAGATCTAAGCATTTAAACACAAATTAAACTTCTAAGTTAATTATTTAACTATGGGGATAGGTTTGGATGTAAGAGATCTTGCCTTAATCTTATGTGCAAGCCTCTGAAACAATCAGCAAGCAAACCATGAGCATGAATAACCCGTTCTCCCTCGCTACACGTCGATGATCTCGCCCTCGTGTCGCTGTTTTGCTTCACAAAGCTGTCCAAACTCATAAGAAAAAGGTCTTGGGTTTTTGAGGGGAGAGGGTGGCTGCTAGGGTTCATAAATATGATAAAAGAAAAGAATTTTTGTGAAAAACACAGGTATTTATAGAGGCAAATCCGAAACAAATCTGTTTGACCCGAACCAGGAAACCTAGTCTGACTAGGAAAATAATCTTTGGTATTTTGACTGTAACTTTCTCATCCGACCTCGGAATGAGGTAATCTAAAATTGTTGGAAATCTGTTGAAGAGACCTACAACTTTGGTCTTTTACACTTTTCCAAATTATGATTGAATCGGTGTGTAAAATATAAAAACTCTCAACTGGTCATTATTCACAGATTTTCACTCTTTTGGCCTTTGTGCATGTTTTGTGCATTTGCACTCATATTTTCACAAATATACATTAAATTGATCTTGAATCAATTCTTATCATACTCAAATATCAAAATATATTATTTTTCACTATATAACATATTTACCATAATTTATCATAAAATATTCGAATTTACGGGGTTTTACAGGTCAATACTGAGATAATGCATGACCATACTCGGATCTAACCTAGGCATGTCTTCATAGCTCCAAGCGAACACATCAATGTACTCTCAAATGAGAGATATGAGTTCTTCTTTCTCAATGGGTGATACTCACTGATGAAGATGGATTTGGGGTTAGCTTCATCTCCTATATTAACTGGAATCACCTTATCTTTCGTGGGCTGTTCGCATGGTTTGAAGTAGTATTCTCATTGATCCCCAAGGTGTTTTGCCTATGGATCATTTTCTTAATCATCAAACACTTCTGGTTCATCAGGCTCTTTGGTTTGACTATACGAAGTCATATTAACCACAAATTCCATAAACATGATACTGATGCTAACATTGAAACACCAATCAGATGTATGTGAAGCATGGCTTGGTAGATTCTCTGGCATTGGATCAGTCTGCATGTCAGATAATGGGGAAATATATCCGAGCCCATGTCTAATTCAATTGAAATAATCGGTGCTATCACCTTTTGGTATGAAGGGGGGTTATCAGGATCTGTGGTCCTTGGTCAAAATTTAACCTTTGTTTTAGGGTGAAATTGTAACCCATTTTCACCATTATATGATAGTATCGCTTGTCCTAATGAGGAAACGTGGGTATTTTTTCCAATTTTGTCATATGAGTCCAGTGAACATGGTTTTGGTTCAACTTTCCCAAAGATGATAGCCTCTTGAGTGCTTCTTTTGGCTAGAACCATAAAGATAGTGTCTTATGAGCTACCCAGCTTTGGTGAGTTGAATATGATTCATTTATGGGCATGTACAAAGCTGGTTCTAAAGCTAGCATAGAATGTAATGCATCGGTCTTAAAGGGATGTTTCATGGCATAAACCTTTTTGACCACCCTCTGCTTGACATGTTAGACCCTAAAGGGGGGTGATTAGGGTCTTGTGCTAATTTAATCTGATTTTATACTAATTAAAACTTATTAATAATTTATTCTTGCAATATAGATATACAATATGTTATGATGAAGAATATACAATATGAACAAAGGGAAATATCCTAGCAATAAGATATACTATGAGATATATGCGAGGATATACAAATAACACAAGAGTAAATAATCTAAACTAGATAGTGGAGAATATAAACAACAAGCAATATACAAAGGTGATATAAGATACAAACATAAAGATAAGGGCACCAATGCAATCACAAACAAATGATATGATCACGGAGTTTAGTCCCTACGACCTACGTCTCCGCTCCTTACCTTGAGGAGATCTTCACTATCACAACCGGGTTTTCTACGCTCACCCGAATAATGTTTACACCACAAAATATCGGTTTTCAATGCTCACCGATCAACGATCACAATCTCACAATATAACTACACTCCACACTCTCTACATGTTAGTCTCTAGTCCGTGTCCTTCTTCAAGTGCTCGGATACAACCTCTCCCTAGGTTCGTCAACCGACGCCACTCCTCTTGGAAGCGACCCTGTCTGTCACCACACACTCCTTCCGGTGTACTAGGGTAATACAAATTGAATCTCATAATAAGCATAATATAACAAATGATTGTTCTTTAATATGGATGAGAACACAATGTAAGCTCACTCTCAATTGTTACAACCCCCTACAACCCAATTATACAATGTATGCAAATACAATAAGCTCAATGGTTATGTGTGTAAGCAATGAGAAAATCAATTATAAACTCAATGTAAAACCCTAGCTTGATAAGCTCAATGGTTATGTGTGTAAGCAATGAGAAAATCAATTATAAACTCAATGTAAAACCCTAGCTTGATGAAAATGATAAACAAATCAATTATAAACTCAATGTAAAACCCTAGCTTGATGAAAATGATAAACAACAAATAATTAATACAAAAGTATTGAGTTGAGAAATTCTTCTCTAAAGAAACAAGATGGAGGGATGGAATAAAATGGAGCTCAAACAATATAGATGATCTCCTCCACTTGTGAAAGCTTCTTCACAAACCAAATAAACTTTAAACCAAACTTAAACACACTTAAACACCCTTTAAAAACTTGTTTAAACTTTTCCTATATGGTGGGAGAAGTAAATGCAATGGGGTATTTATAGCAACCCAAGACAATAGCCAAAACCCTAAGGAAATGACTAAAAACCCTCACAAAAACAAAATGTGGAAATAGTCGTTACTGTGCAACGGACACTCTATGGCTCAACTCATAAAAATCATGGGTCGACTCATAACCTAGCCATTATGGGCTAAAAAAAGCTTATGGGTTGACTCATAAAATTCATGAGTCGACTCATCATAAATGGGTCGACTCATGAAGTTATGGGTCGACTCAGCAGAAACAAAACACATTTTCCAGCACAGTTTGTGAGTCAACTTATGACAAGCATGAGTCGACTCAACCTGATGGGTCGACTCATGATGTTATGAGTCGACTCATCAGAAACAAAATGTAAATTACACAACAGTTTATGAGTCGACTCAACACTGTTCATGAGTCGACTCAAGACATGCACACTGTCTGTTTGAAATAGAAATCTGATTTTCAAAGCTCTTTTAAAAATATCAAATTAAATCAGAAAAATGTAAAAATTTAGGAAATAATTGTAAACATGATACAAAAATTGGTTTTCAAAAAGAACATCCTAAATAAAAAATATCATCATTTTGCAAAATAGTCCAAAACATAAAAATATAAACACATGAGTTTTGACATTTTAGCTTAACCATGTTTTGAAACATTACAAAAGGATTATATAGACTAAATGGAAGATATAACCTATTGTTATGAAGTCTATAAACAATGAATATAATATTTTTTTCAAATATAATAGAATATGAAACATATGAGTATGTATACGAGTATATATTTGTTTCATATCTATGGAGTTAAACCAAATAGAGTACTTAACACACATAATATAAAACCTAAACTAAATTACCCAAGCTTGATGAAGGTCTTCAATGACCTCAACTTGGTAATCTTGCCGATGAAGCTTGAACTTGGATCCTTAACTTGAATTGCATTGCTTCAACCACTATTTCCGCCAACCTCCATTGGATATGATCGTGAATGCTCGATTCCATCCATCCTCCAACATATTGTCTATCTATAACGAATACAAAACACAAACACTAGACAAACAATATTAAATGTAAATTATTTATTAAATATCATCAAAACAAAGAGGCCAACATGACATACTTGAAGCATTAATGAAGTGTCGATTGGATAATAATATTAGAATGGATTTACAGTCATTCCAAGAGTCGGGCGTCTCTACGTCGATGATGTAGCATGTGGTCTTTGTCTTCAAATCATCAATCTAGAACTTTGGACAAATCTTTCTCAGTGAATGGCTACTGTGGAATTAAATTAAAAAATGGTAGTGTCATCTTTGACAGCTTATAAAGTAGAATGCTCAAGAAGCTAAGGAGTCTTTGAGGGAAAATGCTCAAGGAAGATCTAGTATCAATGTGGATTTGCTTAATCTTGTTTGAACCGACATACACTATATAGTAGAGGGGTCGATTGTGATTAGGATCCTTGATGAGGGTGTCCTTGGGGGGAAACATGATGCAAGGTGTCCTGTGAACATGATGCAAGGTGTCCCCTGATGACACTAGTAGCATTGCCTTTGATCATTGACTTGATGATGCTAGGGCATGTGAGTGAGGATTGCTTTATTGTTAGTCAATGCTTCTGTTGAAGCTTCCCTCATATCCTTGGATAAATGTAAAATTCATGCAAGGCTATACGAGTCAAGATGTTGACTAATTGAGCCAATATATCATACTAGAATGAAACTTCGAGTCCAACATACAGTGGCTTCAATTCCTTGTCAAATTGTGTCTATGTTTGTTAGGCAGGTACAGTGCTTAGAAGATCCCGATTGATCATAATTCCTCAAGTAACCTCTTCCTGATCTTGTACCAACTGGTATGGCCTGGTCCGGTTGTACAACCATAACTATTTTTCCTTCTCCGAATCTTAAAAGAAACCTATAAAAAAGAATACGACTGCAGAGATGGTATTATAAGTCTTCATCTTGTCCTTGGTGTTCACATGGGGCGTGGGTTTGGGAGAAATCTAGTGCTCATTTTCAAGAAGGTCAGGATAGACTCACATTATCTCTTCTTTGTTAATAATGAAAGGGACGAAGCCTTGACTCTGACAACCTTGTTGATGATGATTAACCAGCTCCGTTATTGTAGCAGGAATAGGTATGACCCAATTCTAGACTGGAGTTTTCGACATAGAACTAAATTGTAGGGTTATCATATTAGCCATGACCTTCTTTTGCTCAGGTCAAAGCTAGAGAATCCCAGAGTTGACATATGTTTATATTTTATCCTTTAGGATATAACAACTCTTCGTAGGCTATCCCAACATCCTGTGATAGAGGCAATAATTAGGATCATTGGTTTTCCTGACGTCTTTAGGGTTCGAACTTCGAGAAGCTTGAATCAGTTGCTCTTGTTGAGCACATGGAAGATGGCAATGGCATGGTCATCTTTGAAAGAGTAGTTCCATTGGGTATTCTTTTAAGGCTCTTATCTTAGGTTTTTCTACCTGAAGAACGAATGGTTCATTCGTATTTGATTGGGACAACTGCCCCCACTTGCTCTTATCCCCTTTGCGACAGGAGCTGAGATAAAATTTATTAAAGCATTCAGTGGGCTTCTCGGTAATTTCTACCTGCTCCTTCAATTCTTTTAAAGAGTTTGCCTTGACAGCTGATAGTCACATTTTAATTATAATTTTATACCCTTATTACTTATTTTACATGAATAAATATACAGCTAATAATTATTTTTTTATCTTAATTTGCAGGTTAATGAAAAAATAAGGAATAAAATCCTAAGATCTCATCTCTCAACAAATCTCAAGAGAAGAATCGACAAAAAAATGAAAATAGGCTGGCTATCAATAGAAGTATCGATACAGCTATCGATACAGTTATCGATACGTGTTTACTATAGTGGAATTAAGGGCTAAAATGGATTAGCTTGGGGGTCAAGCTTAATCTAAGGATTCTCATTAATTGCTTTAGGCTATAAATAGGGGTAGAAAGTGAGGGGTTGAGTGTGTGAATATTTTTATAACTCCATTTGGAGAGGAGAGTTACTCTTAATTGAGAAAACCTTCCAATTTTATAACTTTTGTTACAATTAATAAAAAGATTTACCTCTTCATATTTTTCTTCCCTTTAATTGATAATGATGATGAAGATGAAATTAAAAATCAATTTGAAGGTTTGCTTTCATGAGGCTAACCTCTCTTGTAAAGTAAATTTTCCCTTTTATTTTTATTTCTTTTATTTTCTTCTTGCTTTAGTAGTTAGATTTATATTAATGCCTTGTAGAGTAGATTACATTCTTGTCTTTATTTTTTATTATTATCTTGCACTTTTAGTTTGTAGAGTAGATTTATTTTCTAGTAAAATCTAGATTTTCATTTATGTTCTTTTCTTTTTAGTTAGATTTATTTCTATGTTCATAGTATAAATTTCTTTGTTCTCATTTCTTTTCTTTGTAATTAGTTTTTATTGTCACTCTTTTCTTTTGTTCTTCTCTTGTTTAGACTTCACTTCTACTTTTTATTTCTTAAGATGTAGAACTAATTATAGTAATTCTAGAATTGTATGAAACTAGCCTAATTTCTTTTATAGTTTGTGAATTATTCTCTTGCACTTAAAATGATCATGTGTAGGATAATTAACTAGAGAACTAACTGGTAGAAGAAGAATTTGATAATTTATGCTTACCTTGAGTGGTTTGATAGGTTATGCTTATGAATTATAGAATTACTATCTAGTTGTTGTTCTTTTCTTAAATTTTAATTTTGCTTAGATGATAATTTGATAGGTTATATTTTTCTTAAGTTGTTTGATAGTCTTTTGTTTGGTGGAAAATTTATTTAGGAAATAAAATAAAAGAAATTTGATTTGTATTCTCTCGATCTTAATTATAATTTGGATTTCCGATTATAAAAGAGAGGAGAATTGATCTGAATTCTCCTATTTGTTTAATTCTGGGTTCTTCACGGTGGCGATGGAGTGCCTCCATTGAATGTTCACGTCAAGTTTGCTCTCTGTTGGCGATCCGAACATCTTGATTCACTGGAACGATATCTTCTCCTCACGATTTGACGTTGTGGAGAACTTGCATGGCAAGTTCAAAAATCTGAACGAGTTGATAACTCAGAGCGAGTTTAAACTCTTGAAAAAGAGTTGATTTGAACCAAAAATCGGTTAATAGCCAAGTGAATTTGCTGTTGCTCAAGGATGCCTTAAGATCTCCTTGTTGCTAAGTATTTCTCTCCAGCCGATCTCCTCAAAAGCCAACCTTTGATCTCTTCTTTGTTGCTAAAAAGAGGATCGATCCGAGAGCCAAAAACCAAGCTTGAACTCAGTTGAATTTTCTCCTATTTATAGGAGATTAAGGGGTGTAACCAACCCCTAAATCTGCTCCAACATAGGCGAGAATCCCTTAAAACATGGGGAAAATGGTTCTAAAACCGTTCGACTCATGTTTGAATGAGTCAAACGCCCAAGTTAGTGTTCAAGACCCTAACTCCGCATTTTAGACTAATGACACGAAGTTGGACACCCGCTGGATGTTGAAAAACACGAGGGTCGCCCGCGTTTTGTTTACTGAGGGTTGGAAACACGGGGGTCGTCTGCGTTTCAAGAACTAAAACGCGAGGGTGAATTTCGCGTTTTAGAAGGAGCAAATGACTTATAGCTTTTTCTTTAGAGCGTTGCAAAGACCATTGTTCAGTAATCTTCGTCTTGGCTCCTTAAAACTATAAGAGTCGTCAGATTGTAACTCCCGATGTTGATTGTAAAGGCTGCTGATTAGTGCTTTCATTAATTGTTATGAAGGTCGTCAGATTGTAACCTTTATCGATCTACGTGAAAGTCTTCAAATTATAACCTTCTAAAAGTCGTCAGATTGTAACTTCCATCATTGGTGTTTGATGGGGATTAGCTATCTGTTATGATTTTTAGACAGCCTACAGAACCCCCTCCAAAGTTTTCGAAAGTTCACGGTTGACTGGGACGAATTTTTAGAATACTTTGGATCTCAACTTTGATCTTGGAGATGTTGATTCCTTATCGTAAAGGATGTTGGCCTTCTTGTTTTGATGATGTTTAACAAACAATTTACGACTAATGTTGTTTGTCTAGTATTTGTGTTTTTTTGTATTCTAGGCAAACAACGAGTTGGAGGATGGATGAAATTGCACTTCAACGAACATATCCAATGGAGGTTGGTGGAATAGTGGTTGAAACCTATACAATTCAAGTTAAAGATCCAATTACAAGCTTCATCGAAGTTTACCAAGTTGAGCTACAATGAAGATCAAGATTCAGTTTGGGTAATATTTAGTTTAGGAGTTTATATTATGTGTGTTAGAACTTTAAGCTCAATCATATACACAAATACACGTTTTGGTTTTGTATATATATAGTTATATATATACATATATGTTTTGGCTTGATAGTTTTCGAGTTTTAATATGAAACAATTTAATATAATTAGAAAATATAGTTTTGCTTCATACTTAAATGCATAGATATGATTTCATCAATATCAATTTTATTTAGTTCAATGAAATCATGTTTTTATATGGGTATTTTGATAAAATACTACGTTCATTATTTATAGACTTCATAACAATAGTTTGCATCTTTCTTCAAGTCTATAAAATCATTTTGTAATATTTCAAAATATGGTTTAGCCAAAATGTCAAAATTCATATGTTTATATTTTCGTGTTTTGGCCTATTTTGTAAAATGATGATATTTTTCATTTGGGAAGTCCTTTTTAAACAAGGTTTCAAAATCATTCCCCAAAGTTTTATATTTTTTTGGAATTTATTTGATATTTTTAAATAGGGTTTCAAAATCAGAATAACAGCTTTCAAAACCTGTTTTTAGTCTATGTCTGTTCGCGGTCGACCGCCACGGTCGATCATGAGTTCAGAAACTCATTATATGTTTTTATAGCTCGCGGTCGACTGTGGCGGTCGACCGTACGCAGTCCAGAAACTTTCGCGGTCGACCGTCGCGGTCGACCGCCTGTTGTCCAGAGTCTCTTTATGTTTCATTGTTGATCGCGGTCAACCGCTATGGTCGATTGCCGAACTGTCAAATCTGCTCCAACGGCTATTTTTTTACAGCCATTTTTGAGCTGGTTTTTTGGCATTTTCTTGGTTTTCTCTTGGCTTTGTGGTTTCATATAAATACCCCCTTATACCTCAGTTCTTATAGTAATCCAAGAAGTTTTTAAACAAGAGTTTAACAAGGATTTAAGTTTGTTTAAAGTGTGTTTATAAGCTTTTAAGCATTTGAGTGTTTCGGTTTTGTGAATCAATTCCATAAGAGCTTGAGGAGGTCATCTATTAAAGTTTGAGCTTCCAACTATTCTCCCTCCACCTGTTGATCTATTGAGAAGATTTCTAAACTCTTATCTTGCTTTACATTTGCATAGTTATTTGATTATCTTTCTTTAAAGCTAGTTTTTATATTGAGTTGAGATTTGATTTTATTTACTCTCATTGTTACACACACCCACATAAGCTTATCGTATTTTCATACATAGTATATTTGGGTTGGTGAGAGTTGTAACAATTGAGTGTGAGCTTTCATTGTGTTCTCATCCATATTAGAGAACAATCATTTATTGTAATTGTGCTTATTGTGAGATTCACTTTGTAATACACTTGTACACTAAGAGAAGTGTGTGGCGAGAGTCGGGGATCATCCTAAGAGGAGTGGTGTCGGTTGACGAACCTAGGGAGAGGTTGTAATCGAGCACTTGAGGGAGACACGTCTAGTTCAACACTTGAGAGGGTGTAGAATGGGATTACAAGAGTAGTGATTGTAAAGTTTTCGGTTAGCTAGAAAACCGAGTGTGAGGTGTAAATGTTGTTCGGGTAAGCGTAGAAAACCAGGTTGTGTTAGTGGATTTCTCCCCGGGAGTGGGGAACGGAGACGTAAGACGGAAGGTCCGAACTCCGTGATTATTTGATTGTGTTTGTGTGTGCTTTGGCGTTCATTTATATTGTGCTCATTGCTCATATCGCCTTTGTCTCATTAGTTAGTTTTTCCACCTCTTTGTTTACATTATTTACCCTTGTCTTGTTTATATATCCTTGCTCATATATTTGTAATATCTCATTGCTAGGATATATTCATTAGTTCATATTGCTCATCCTAGCTCATATATATTGTTGTATTTCATTCTTGCTAGGATAACTTGTTAATTAATTTTAATTGACATAAAATCGGATTAGATTAGCATAAGACCCTAATCACCCCCCTCTAGGGTCCAACAAAGGAGTCGTTCTCTGCTCTCACTTCAAAGGCATCTTGGTTGAAGGGATTTGCCACGCAGGACCTGTGTGATTGTATGCATCATAATCCTGCTTCTGGAATGCGGGGATGGACCACTGTGTTTTGAACTTGAGGCACAGGTCTTACCCTTGCATTTTGAATTTGGAACACGGGTGTGACCTTAGCGTTTTGGTGTTTGCAACGCGGGTCTGACCTTGGCGTTTCGACTTGAGACGCGGAGGTGGCTCTCATGCATTTTTTTGACTAAGTCTTTGAGACTTATCTTTAGCTCATCTGTTTCAATCCCAGCTCACATCCATTAAGCTGATGAGCCTATAAACATGCATAGGATTTTTGGCAAACCCTCAGCCATCAATGGATTTGATAAGCCTTTACCGACTATCGATTGAGTTAGGCTAGCATGTGAATTATTTGAATCCGTTTCACAGGTAACGTTGTGCTAAGAGAATGAACCCTCTTAGACTTAATGTTATGATTTTGAATACATATACTTTGTCATTTTCACAGGAAAAGACTAACTAGCAACGCATGTTAGGCGTAAACTTATCTCTAATTAGGGATCGAGATAAAATCCCCCATGCGTGTACGGCATGGATTTTAACGTTATTAATAACCACTTGCCACGATGTTGAATACGTGAGCTTTGCTATTTTCACGGGAATGCGCTACCCGGCCGCATGTGTTAGATGCAGACTTATCTCTAATTAGGGATCGAGATAAAGTCCCCCATACATAAAAGGCATGGATTTTGGTGCTACGATGTTGAATACGTAGACTTCGCCATTATTGCGGGAATGAACCACCCGATAGCATGTTTTAAATGCAGACTTATCTCTTTTTAGGGATCGAGATAAAGTCCCCTATGCGTGTAAGGCATAGATTTTGGCGTTATTAATAACGACCTGCCACGATGTGGAATACGTGGGTTTTTGTCCTTCTTATGGTCAAAGACTAACCGGCAACGCGTATTAGGCGTTGACTTATCCCTACTTAGGATTCAGAATAAAATTCCCCATACATGTAAGGTATGGATTCAGAGATTATTAATATAATGATAATCACTGGCTACGATATTTAATATGTAGACTTTGTTACTGTTTCTTCCTGTGTTACTTGAAATACTGAAAGAAAGTTAGAAGTGCCAGATGTGTAGTATTAACTTGGTATTGTAGGCGTCTAAAATTGCCTATGAGAGCCCACACAAAACTCGAAGCAATGACTGGACGAGTCAAGAAGATTCATCTAATCAGCTCGCGCGCGTCGGTCAGCACGTGCACGTCAAATCATCTCGTGCGCGTCGGTCAGCGTGCGCACGTCAAATCATCTCGTGCGCGTCAGTCAGCGCGCACGTCAAATCATCTCGTGCGTGTCTGTCAAACGCGTGCATGTCAAACTAACTCGTGCACGTCGGTCAATGCGCGCGCGTCAACCAGCTTGTGTGCGCCGGTCAGCGCGCACGTCAAATTATCTCGTGCACATCGGTCAGCGCGCACATCAAATCATCTCGTGCACGTCTGTCAGCATGCTGCGCACATCAAATCATCTCGTGCGCGTCGGTCAAACGCGTGCACGTCAAACTAACTCGTGCGCGTTGGTCAGCGTGCACGTCAAATCATCTCGTGCACGTCGGTCAGCGTGCACGTCAAATCATCTCGTGCACGTCGGTCAGCGCGCGCACGTCAAATCATCTCGTGCACGTTGATCAACACGCGCGCACGTCAACCAGCTCGTGTGCGTCGGTCAACACGCGCATGCCAATCAGCCCGCGCGCATCGATCAACACGCATGCACGTCAAACCAACTCATTCGCGTCGGTCAACGCGCGCACGTCAACCAGCTTGTGCGCGTCGGTTAACACGCGCATGCCAATCAGCACGTGCGCATCGATCAACACGCGTACATTAACCAACGCACGTTCGACGGTCGGTCTCACGGCGAAACATACAAGTCAGCAAATCGACCAAATACACGAAAAGAACAAGTTCCGAAAGAAAGAGAACAGGAAAAGAAAAAAGTCGACAAACCTGTGCGAGCACAGGACGGAACAAACCGACCCGCGCAAGTGCGGGTCGGATCAGTCCGACCCACGCAAGCGCAGGTCGGATTGGTCCGACCCACGCAAGCACGGGTCAGATCTGTCCGACCCACGCCGCGCAGTCTGGAACCCGACACGTGTTTTGACGGTTTTAAAGCGGTTTTCAAAGGATTTATCTATTCCAGGGGTTCCTAACTGACCTGATATTATCCCCAAATGTGGTTAGACCGTTGTTAATTGAAGATAGAGTCAAATTATTTGTTCTTATCCAAATAACCGCACCCGATGCCTATAAATATGAACCAAAGGCCTCCATTTTCGAGGGCTGGAATTTTATCAAGAGCTGGATTGAAGAGTGAAGGAGCACGAAATTTCAGCAAAGGTCAATGAGATCCTGGCGAACTTCAGCATTGAAGAGGAGTCATTCGAAAGATCCGAAGCCCTATACGTTCGTTCCTTGAGATTAGGCTTGGTCTTAATCTCGAGAAGAGCCCTGATTTCGCTTGGTCGATCTCAGCGCTTCAAGCAAATACCCCCTTGGTGAGTTAGGAGCTCTGCCCGATTTTCTAGCAACCGGATCTGATTCACGGTCGTCCATGGATAAACCCCGGTACAGGCGAAGAACCCACGCAAACAAGAGCCGATAAATGGATCTTGTGTTTATTTTCAAGAAAGTTGTAATTTTTTACTTTCGTTATTCGAATTCATTTGTAAACGACTAAAGCTTAATGAATCAATAATAAAGGAAGCTTTCAACGAAAACAAACTGGCAACCACAATGGGAGCCGACAGCCTTTCTGCGAAGGCTGACATGTCTCAACCTCGGATCTTGATCTCGGTTAAAACGGAGGTCGAATATGAGTTCGACCAGGAAAAGTATGAGGAATACTTCTCCTCCTCCTCCAAATCGGTCTCTCCTCACAGGTGTGGGAAGGCCTATTCCAGGAAGACCCGTTGGACTTCAGCTGTAGAAGCCCAAGAAGAAGATCTTCCCGCCACCGCTGTTTTGACGGGGATTCCTAATCCTTTTGGGCTTATTTATTTACAAGATTGTCACCACGTTGTAAATCCTATAAATAGGGATTGTTTAGGGTTTCTAAGGGAGAAGTTAGAGGCCAGATGTAGATCTAAAGGGTTTTAGGTCTAAGGGAGATCCTAATCAAAAGGATTAGGGTTTAGAGGATTACTCAGATTATAATCAGAAAGGAGACCTTAGGGAGATCTTAGGGAGAGAGAAATTCTATTAATTGTATTAGGGTTTAGAGAGAGAGTTGAGAGGTTATTCTCAATTCTAGTGAGATTGTGAGAGAGGGATTGTAATCTTTTCATACTCATAATCTAGAGAAGGTATTTTCCTTCGCCATACTAAATTATTCTTGTGTTTTGGTCATCCTCTTCTCAACCCACCTTTTGGTAATTCCGCGACCAAAGGGTGCTCGCATGGCAACTCGTATCAAGTTGGTATCAGAGCATTAGATCCGGTGAAGGGGCATCCTGTGTATGGTCCTTACTCGATCACAATACAAGAAACTTGGCGATATCCTTTTTCTTTGGAAGGAGTTCAGAGACTAAGGAAGAAGAAGATGACTGAAGAAAACAAAGATGGAGGGGCTCGAGAGTTTCCTCTACAGAAGTTCTAACTTGAAAGGGACTTCAAGTTCTTAAAGAGGGGAGCCATGATACGGGTGTATCTTCTTCTCTGCTTTGGGAGCTTAGCGATCCTCATGAGAGCTTGAGGATAGGTGATTCTCATGATATCTTGAGAATAGAAGCGTGGTTGGAGCCATAGAGGACGGCGAAAAAAGTCAGAAGGAGCGAAAGGCAGAAGAACAGGCAAACTGGCAGAACTCTGGTCGGTCGACCGCAACGACATGCGCGATCGACCGCCAACCTGCACGGTGCAGGGTTTGAGACTGTAACTCTATCCGGTCGACCGCGATGGTCACTGCGGTCAACCACGACAGGTTCCTGGGCTTTTCCTGGTTCGTTTTGGATTCTGTTTTGACGGGGATTCCTGATCCTTGTGGGCTTGTTTATTTACAAGATTGTCACCACATTGTAAACCTTATAAATAAGGATTGTTTAGGGTTTCTAAGGGAGAAGTTAGAGGCCAGATGTAGATCTAAAGGGTTTTAGGTCTAAGGGAGATCCTAATCAAAAGGATTAGGGTTTAGAGGATTACTCAGATTGTAATCAGAAAGGAGACCTTAGGGAGACCTTAGGGAGACCTTAGGGAGAGAGAAATTCTAATAATTATATTAGGGTTTAGAGAGAGAGTTGAGAGGTTGTTCTCGATTCTAGTGAGATTATGAGAGAGGGATTGTAATCTTTTCATACTCATAATCTAGAGAAGGTATTTTCCTTCGTCATACTGAATTGTTCTTGTGTTTTGGTCATCCTCTTCTCAACCCACCTTTTGGTAATTCCACAACCAAAGGGTGCTTGCATGGCAACTCGTATTAGCTACAAACAAAACTCAAGCGCAGGCGAGTTTGTGCTACAAGCAAAACTTAAGCGCAGGTGAATTTGTGCCACGCGTCTGCCCGCGGACCCAAATGCTTGCCAGCTAGGGCGATGTAGGCGCGTTAGTCCTCATTAATTGCTAAATGACGGGACACTTTGCCTTCCGCACTTAGTCCGAACGGTCGGTAAACCGTAGAGGAGAGGTTCTGCACTCAGAACTTGTCACAAAACTGAAGGGTTGTAGGCAAAACCAAGTGAACGCATGACTAACGAATTGTGTGCTGTTGTTGTGGATGATACGTCGAGGTACGCCGTATCGGTATATGTCATGATGTTTGATGAACTTAATCACGTCATTGGTCTTGACTTCTCTTAAAGGGACGGCTTCGGTCCATTTAGAGAAATAGTCGGTGACCATGAGGATGAAGCGGTGACCTCTCACCGACGGCGTGGTTATTGGTCCGACGATGTCCATCCCCCATGCTTTGAAGGGCCAAGACGTCGTTGTCAGGTATAGGTCTTTAGGAGGCTGATGCAGGTAGTTGGCATGGATTTAGCACGCATGGTAACGTTTTGCATAAGCAACTGCGTCGTTGACCATCCCAGGCCAGAAATAGCCCATCCTCCACAATCAATCCCAAAGCTTGGGTCTGGGCTGGTGAGCTCCGTAGGTACCGTCATGGGCTTCGCACAGAGCCTCTCGTGCTTCTGTCTTTAAAAGACATCGAAGTAACAAGCCGTGATATGACCTTCGATACAACGCCTTTGTAGTCGAATCGTAGTAGAACCTTGAGGCACGCCGACGGACAGACTCTTGTTCTCTAGCATCTTCGGGTAGCATATCGTATAGGATGTAATCAATGATCGGGAGACGCCAATCTTTCTGGTCGGGTTGATCCGAAACTTGGTGAGTGGCGTTCGCTTCTAGAACGTCTTTTGGTCGAAAGAGTCTTCTGCTCGCCACAGTGACCTATTGAGTCGTTTTTAGTGGCTGGGCCAAATTAGCCGCTAAGGATGAGAGGGCATCTGCATGCGTGTTCTTAGAATGAAGAACATGCTCGATGCGGAAGCTTTCGAATGACTCCACTAGTTTGGTGGCTACTTTGTGAAGCGGGATCCGGTCGTCGTTCCTCACTTCGTATTCACCCGTCATTTGCTTGACAATTAGTTAAGAGTCACCATAGGCTTCAAGATGTTTTATCTCTAACTCTCTCGCCAACTCGAGTCCAATGAGCAGCGTATTGTACTCAGCCACGTTGTTGGTGCATGGCTCTGTTAGAGAAAAGGCTCGGGGTAGTACGTGATTATGTGGGGAAGTGAGGACCACCCCACTCCTGCAACGATAGATCCGTTCGTGCCTACACGAGATGCGCCATCAAAGAACATCTTCCATGCTCCTGCTAGGGAGGTCATGTTGACTTCGGGGGGATCATCGGGCAAATCATTGAATAGGTTAGTTTTCACCTCTAACGGATGACTGGCCATGAGATCACAGATAGCTTGTCCCTTAACTGATTTCTGCGGCATAAAGTGAATGTCGTACTAAGACAGCAAGAGCGCCCATCTAGCCAAATGCTAGTTTAAGGCTGCAGGCTGCGTCATGAAGACTCAAATAGGGTTCATCCTTTAAAAGATGTGGATGGTTTGGCCAACTAGGTAGTGTCACATCTTTTGGATAGCAAATACTAAGGCCAAACACTCATTTTTGACCATAGGGTATCACCATTCGACACCCTGTAGAGTTCTACTCAGGTAGTAGATGCCTTGCTCGTGGCTGACGTCGTCATTTTGTAGATGAGGAATGATCCATAGCCCGTATGTAGATGAGGAATGGTTTTTCTGAGATTGGAGCCGCGAGGATAGACGGGTTCGAGAGATAAGCTTTGATTTCCTCAAAGGCCCATTGGCATGGCTCGTCCCACATGAAGGAAGTACCTTTCTTCATCAATTTGGAGAATGGTTGACACTTACCTGAAAAATTTGAAATGAACCTTCGGATGTAAGCCAATCGTCCTTCAAGACCCCTTAGCTCCTTGAGCTTTCGGGGTGGCTGAAGCTCCTGAATAGCTCGTACCTTGTCTGGATCAATCCGGATTCATTTTGTTATTACCACGAACCTGAGGAATTTACCACTGGATATCCCTTAGAATGACTTCATAGGGTTCATCTTAAGTTGATGAGTCCTCATGAGTTCAAACATCACCTTCAAGTCTTGGAGATGGTCCTCTTTACTGCGACTTTTCACGACCAAATTGTCCACATAACATTCGACTGTCTTTTGTAGGTGATCTCGAAAGATAGTGCTCATGGCGCGTTGGTAAGTTGCGCTTGCATTTTTGAGTCTGAATGGCATGACCGTGTAGTAGTATACCCCCATAGGAGTCTTGAATAAAGTGTGTTTTTCGTCCTCAGGGTGCATTTTGATTTGATTGTACCCTGAGAACCCATCCATGAAGGACATCATCTCAAACCCACACATGTTATCAATGATGACATCCGTGATGGGTAGAGAAAACTCGTCCTTAGGGCACGCAGGATTGAGATCCCTGAAGTTAATACAGGTACGAATCTTACTATTCTTCTTCAGGACTCGAACAATATTGGCTACCTAGTCGGGGTGTTGTTCCTCTCTGATGAAGCCGGATTCGATCAGTTTCTTCATTTCGGCCTTGATTGCCTTCATGATCTATGGACGAAACCACCTCTGCTATTGTTTGATTGGTTTAGCGTCTAAACCGATGTTGAGCCGATGCATGGCGACCCATGGATCGAGGCCGGGCATGTCCTCATAATTCCATGCGAAGACATCGATGTATTCCTGTATGAAGGCGATGGGATCTTCCTTCTCATGGGGAGGTAGACTACCACTGATGAATATAGGCTTGGGGTTCGTCTCATCGCCAATGTTCACTTAGAGGATTTTGTCTTCGGTCGGTGGTTTACGTTGCTCGAAGCGATTATTCCACTAAGCGTTAACGTGGCGGTCCCATGTCTCATCATAAAGTGGGACATGCCCATCCCCTACCATTTTGGCGGGATCAATCGCAGCCATGTTGACCATAAGGTTGTCGAACAAGTCCCCTATGCAGACGTCTGAGTCCCATGCTGAGGTTGTCGACGATCGATCCCCTGAACGCGCATAGTCGGAGTCCTCGTTGAAATAACAGAACAAATCCGATGAGGAAGAGGAGTAGCCTAAACCTCTTCGAGTCCTGTTAAAGTAATTTAATGGTTTGCCTTTAGGTACGTAAAATGGTCGGATGACCGTCTTGCGCCCTCGGACATAATTCAGGCCCTCTGGGCGAGCGAGGTTGTACCCCATGTCGCTCATTATGCGCTTCGCGGTTTGACTGTACTGCAAAAACTAAGGCACGGGGTCTTCCTCTTCAGATTCGTCCCACAGCGTGCGCAAGGGGTGATCAATTCGTCCAAAGATTACCCTTTTGATAGTTATCCTAGTCTGGTACGACAAGTACAGCTTGTGATGACTTGATCGGCTGTGTCTTCGAATGGTCGTTATAGAGCTTCGACATTAGGTCGTTAGGCGCATCATCCTTGGATGTTGAGTAAGACGACAAATAAGCAAAGTTGAACTTCTCATTCAAGATAATCTCCTCTGCCTGAACAGTGTCGATTACATTATGACTTTCATAGCCGATTATAATTGATTCGAAATCGTTCAGGACCAGGCCGTCACCATACTCAGGTTCGCTATCCACCTTATTGCCGCTCTCAAGCTCCTTAATCGGTTGCTCATCAGGGTTCTGGTACAGCAGAGAGTCTGTAAAGTAGTTCTCGACGGGGTTGCTTGTCGGCTACTACTGTTTTCATGCGATCATAGTCGTCCACGTATTTTAGGCATTAATGTAAGGTAGATGGGACTATCTGGTTACTGTGGATCCACGGTCGTCCCAAGAGCATATTGTTGGATGGCTCAGCATCGATGACGTAACAGGTCACCTCTGTCTTCATGTCGCCTATCCGACACTTCAGGCATATTTTGTCGAGCGGTCGGGTTCCCGTGGCACTGAAGTCGAAGATAGTCGTGGTTGTTGCGAAAAGCCGCTTCGAGGGTACCGCCAGGTGTTTGATCAGTTTCAAAGGTATGATGCTTAGTGCAGACCCTTGGTCGACTTGAATTCGATCCACTTTTGAGGAACCGATGTACCCCGTGAAGTATAGTGATCGATCATGAGAGGTGCTTTTGATGATCATGTCCTCTGGAGTGAATGTGATGCAAGGGATCCACCTCTCGGTGGTCTGGCAGCATATCGCACATTCCCATTCCGTGTATTCTTCCCTCGAGAAGTGGGTGGCGAAGACTTCTGAGTCGGCCAATGCTTCTTGTAGGGCTTCCTGGGTGGGTTTGGATAACCGCAAAAGGTCATACATGGTAATTCGCGCGGGGATGCTCTTCAGCTGCGCGAGTACATTGAAACGGAAAGGTTGATTACTCGACCTTGGTTTATCGATGCCCGGAGGGACTGCTGCAGCTGGCCTTGCGGAAGGTCCTACCGGATCTTTCGCTCTCTCGGGATACTCTTTGGCGAATTCCTTCCATACTCTAGTGACGAGGACGGTGGTTTCCTCCTCGGAGTCGGTGGGGGCGGTCATTGCTGTCTTATCTCCACCCAAGATGGCGGATATGACATTGCAAGGTTCGCCCTTAACCTTTTTCGAGGGCTTTGGGGTCCATTGCTTGTCATTGAGGAGATCCGGATGGACCCACATCACTTGTCCCGACGGTAAAATCTGAGGTACTAACCCTTTCCCTCTTTGATTATGAGGGTCGTCATTAGTGATTTTCAGGACTGTCTTAGGGATAGGGATTATCCCTGCCGGAGCCTAAACCTCTAGGAGATCTGTCCTAAAACTCAAGGTGATCATATTCATGGTCACCTACTTTTGTATCTTCTCCTTCTTTAGGACTCCTACATAGTAGAGGGCCTGGAGCTTATCTTTGAGGATGTAACACTTGGAGGTGTGATGACCGAGGAATCTGTGATACGCACAGTAACTCGGGTCATTGGTTTTGTTCGCCTCTTCAGGCTTTGTGACCTCCGGTAATTTAATTCGGTTGCTCTTGAGTAGAGTATCGAATGTCGCCACCACTTGGTCTTCCTTGAAGTCGTATTGCCGTGGGGGGTGTTGCTCGAATTGCCTACGCTTCATCCTTTGAGCCGTTTTAGGTGCCGGGACGGAATCGACGGCCATGATCTCTTTTCCTCTTGTTCGAGGGGGATTCTTTGACACGGTCGGCTCCACGGCTCCCTTCTTGAGATGTGGCTCTTTGGCTTCTAACCTTTTGATCATGTTTTCTACCTGCTCACCCTGACGAACAAGTTCTTTCCAGGTCCGGGTTTCCACCGCGCCAACCTTAGACAGAATGTGGATTGAGAGATTATTGCGGCACATTTCGATCAGTGTAGATTCGGAAACTTGGTCCTGACAGTGGACCGATCGGTTCCTGAATCTCTTTATGAAGACGTTGACCGATTCTGACTTCTGCTGCTTTTCGGCGAGGAGGGTGGCCATTGACACTTTCGTGTCATCGTCGAAGAAGCGGGCCAAGAAGAGCCTTTCTACGTTGGCCCATGATGTGATGGAGCCAGGCTACAACTTACGGAACCATTCAAAGGCCACCCCCTTGAGGGTACCGATGAACAACCGGGTGAGGATGGCGTCGTTCCCCATAAGGAAACCAGTTTCTATCATAAAATAGTAGATGTGTTGCGAGGGTAAGCCCTTGCCATCAAATTGCACCAAACTAATCGGCTTGAACTTCGCTGGGTATGGGACTGTATTCCACTCGACAAGATAAGGTCGGATTACCCCCAGCTTATTCATGTTTTGCTGGAAGTTCCAAAGCGTTAAGTTGGCTTTAGAACTCATCAAACCTCTTGTCGCGGGCGCTACCCCCATTATGCGACATCCCTAGCGATGTCTTGGAAGAGTAATCGGATTGTAGACCGATATTATCCTCCGTTTCAGTCGCTGGACGATGGGGAGGTACCCACTCCTTACTCCTCGTTTGACATGGTAAGGCGTGTTGGGTTCTTTTCTTCTTCTTCTTCTTGTTCATAAGCTGCTCCAACATTTCCCTTAAAGAGTCGATGGTTGCCTATTGTTCTTCAAACTTTTGGGCCACCGTCTGTTCATAAGTGGGTTCAGCCATGTGTACCCTTTCTAGTACGTCCTGGACGTGGCTGCCGCTGAGCAAACCTCACCTTCGCTGCCGAAAGGAGGTACTAAGGTCGAGTAATCGAACCCAATGCTCACCCCGTGCGACCATGAGTACGCTAGTATATATCGCCTTGTCCGTGTTGAACAAGCGGAGGATTAGACCCTAAGAAGGAGTCTGAATCTGGAGAACCAGAAAGTACCGTCTTGCCCTTGTCCGTCATGTTGATTGTGGTAGACGGGAGCTCCAGATCATTGACGGCGCGTCCTCTTTGGTGATGACACCTTCGACGAGAAGGTCTTGGTCGGGAAGGCCGAACACTGAAGGTTTTACCGTTCCTATACATTGGCTGTCGGTGAGTATTGTTTGGATAAGCCTTTCGCAGTGGCACTGAGGACTCACCTCATGTATGGCATGTTTGCAAGTTACATAACCCCAGAGGTCTTCTGCGGACGGTTGGCGACAACCCCCAACATCAAATGGATCGCCTGAATGATCGCACGAGAGAGTTTTGGATGCACTCCCTGGTATACACTGGGTGGAATGGTTAAGTGTTTGAATCGGGTGAGTTTGCCTTGACATACGAGTCATAGCGCTTGGGTGAACTCCAACATGCAGGCGAAACTCAACCCTTTGCTCACGCAGGCGATTTTGCGAGGTATCGCCTACCGCTTTGCCTTTGTAGTCAAGGCTCTTTTGTTCAGTACGATTACCCGTCGAGTGGCCATGGTTAGGCTCATCCGCTTTCGAGGGTTCGTCTACTTGGGTTGGCTCGCTCATTTTGCGTGGTCTGTTTGCATCAGGGATGTGACTTGAGAAGCAAAATCCACCTGGGTGGGCGGTCTCGTCCATTTTGGCTGGCACGCCCGATTTGGAGAGCCTTCCAGTACCGGGAGGGTTGTCCCTTCATCACACTCTTCAAACCTGGGTAATAATTCAGGCCGTCGTATGAGGCGAAGGCTCGGGCCTCCTGTTGGGAAAGGGCCTATCTTTGCCACTGGCGAGCTCTTCTGGAGAGAGGAGCATCTGCGCAGATTGCGGCGGCGTTGTCTGCGCTGAGACGAACTATCGTTTCCTCCTAAGTGGGTGTCCGCGATGGTCGTTTAGCGACCCATCTGGTAGGCTTTTGCCTTATGCTCTCGACCTCTGGGTTAGCCTTGATCGATTTGGAGGGAGTGGGCTCCCCCGACGTGACTCGGATAGAGTTCCAGGCACGGAAGCTTTGATCGTTTGGGGTCGGCCTCTACACATGACTCTATGGCATCTGCTGGACGCATCACCACCAGAGGAGGAAGAAGACAAGTACTCTTCATACTTGGCTTAGTCGAACTCGACTTCTAGGGACTCCACAAACATCCCAACAGCAACCTCGTCGAACTGAGCTACCACCATTTCGGTTGAAGAAATAAATTCTCCCACTGTGGTCGCCATTTTCTATAGGTGTGAATTTTGATCTCCCAAAATAGGGATTTCATTTGTATTGATAAGAATAGCTTATTACAAACTAATGAATCAAAAGTTACAACAGAAGCGGAGGGAATGCCCTCCTTGTTTAACATGGGGACTTTCGGTAGCTATAGGACGCTTCGCTCGGTTCTCGCACCGAGTTTGCTTCCCTTGGATGATTCGACCGAGGTTGCTGGCGAGCTTCAGTACATAGTAGAAGCTCATGCCAGTCGAGTTCGAATTTCCGAGTTCGATGGCGATCAGAGCCCGAAGCTATGAGCGGATGCTACAATGCAAAAGGTCATGCAAAGAGCTTGTCGTCAACTCTGTCGAGAGTCGAGAGCTAGTGGTTTAGTTAACTGATTGAATTAATTAATTAACTATGAGTGAACCCCTTTTCCGAAGCCATGAGAGGTTTTTAAATAGAGGAGAGATGGCGTAGCCGCTCCTTGAATCATGGGATATGACCATGTACTGTTAGGAGATATCTCTCCGCTCACTTGTACCATGAGCGGCCATTTGAGGGGCTCAGAGCACTGTGCATCACATCACGTCGTGTGGGAGTAGGAAGGCCCATCTTGTACGTGGGATAGTGGTTGCCCTGTACGTGGCATAGTAGCTATCGAGTACACTGTTTGTAGGCGAACTCGACTCTCTACTCGAGCGGGCGAGTCGAGTAAACGAGTAAATTTCAATCACTTGGATGATCCTGACTCGTGCGGGCAAGTCAATCATATAGGCGAGTCTGTGATGACCAAATGTAAGCGAATTTGGTGATCGCGTGGTCTGAGCTCATGCTAGCGTGTCAAGCCCATGGGTGAGCCCCCATCCTCAAGTCGTGCAGGCGACTTTGAATCGCAGGAGAATTTCACGTCAGTCAGCAAAGTTAATTTTTACCGTCTATAGTCGTCCTAGTGAAGAAAACATTGGGTAAGTGGAGGATGTGTTTCAGTGACCTCAACAAAGCATGTCCTAAGGATAGCTACCCCCTGCCCCGGATTGACCAGCTCGTTGACAAGAGTGACGGACATGAACTGCTCAGTTTCATGGATGCTTTCTCGGGCTATAATCAAATATTCATGGCAAGACATGATCAAGAGAAGACTTCATTCATCACTGATATGAGCACATATTGCTACAAAATGATGTCGTTCGGGTTGAAAATGCCGAAGACACCAATCAGAGGCTCGTAACCAAAGTCTTCCAGCACCAAATAGGCAGGAACCTCGATGCCTATGTAGACAACTTGTTAGTAAAATCCAAACAAGCATCCACCCATATTTTTGACTTGGACGAGACTTTTTCAACTCTGAGGCGCTACCAGATGAAGCTCAATCCAATCAAGTGTACCTTCAGAGTACAATCAAGAAAGTTTCTAGGGTTCATGATTACCTAAAGAGCAATTGAAATCAATCCTCAGAAAGTTGCTGCCATAGAAGGTTACATGAACCCCGTACGCTGAGGGAGATTCAAAAATTGAACGAAAAGGTTGTAGCCCTGGGATGATTCCTATCCAAATCTACAGAGAGAAGCCTCTCTTTCTATCTTAAGAGGGACCAGGAACCCAAATGAAGGTGTAACTTGGATAGCGAAATGCAAAGCAGCATTCCAGGATCTCAAAGCCTACTTGAGCACTAAGCCGTTGTTAAGCCAACCTATGAAGGGGGAGACTTTGTTCATATACATAGCCATCTCCTCTGAAGCAGTGAGCTTTTTCCTCGTTTGAGAGGAAGAAAACATCCAGAAGCCTGTCTACTATGTGAGCCGAATCCTCCGAGCCGGCTAGCTCAATTATCCTTTCATAGAGAAAGTTGCCTTCGCTATCACCTTTACGGCCAGAAGACTTCGCCCCTATTTCAAAGCTCACGTCGTTATTGTCAGGACGAGCCTCCCTTTGAAGAAAGCCTTGGGAAGCCCTACCATGTCAGGGAGGATGATCGCTTGGGCAGTCGAGCTCAGTGAACATGACATTCGGTTCGAGCCTCGAACGACCATCATTGATCGAATCGACTCCCCAAAATAATAAATCAAGCATAGAATTGCAAACCTCACCGCCTTTACCACTAAGGCAACAAACAGCTCCATCGACTCAACGCACATTGGAGCATGATTCACCAGAGTATACCTCTTGGTGAAAATTGCAAGTAGATGGATCTTCAGGGGAAGCTGGTAGTGGAGCAGGAGTGGTCCTACGAAGCCCTGAGGGGACAACATATGAGCACTTCATCTCATTCAAGTTCTCGATCTCGAACAATGAAGCTGAGTATGAGGTTATACTTTCCGTCCTCCGAGCAGCTAAGGCTTTGAAAGCCGAATGCCTTTATATCCTAGCCGACTCACAGTTGATAGTTCATCAGATCAACGGATGCTATGCCGCCAAGGACCCCAGGATGGGCCTATACCTCAAGGTTGCCAAAGAGCTTTTATCAAACTTTCGGAAGTCCAAGGTAGTCCAAGTCCCCTGGGCCCTCAATGCTCAAGTGGACACTCTCTCCAAGCTAGGATCGACAAGTTTGAGAAGGAGCTCCGGACCTATCTATATGGATACGTTGGAACATCCCAGCATTTCCAAACCATTAAAGAAGGTCATGGAAATAGAAAACCCGACACCTCCATGTTGGATAGATCCCATCATACTCTACTTAATTCAAGGTGTTTTACCTGAGGATCGGCTCGAAGCCAAGTGTTTGCTAAGAAATTCTCGTTGCTATCTCTTGATGGAGGATCAACTCTACCGAGTGTGTTATATTAGCAATAGCATAGGACCCTATTTGTGATGTCTGCGGCCACCCGAAGCCATCTATGTACTCAGAGAAATTCACGAGGGTATATGCAGGAATCACCTAGGAGCTCGAACCCTAGCTCAAAAAATTATCTGGCGGGGTTATTATTTGCTAGCTTTCTTAGCCGAGATGACTAAGCTCGTGCTTCATTGTCAAAAGTGCCAATATTTCTCATCCATCCCCAAGGCAGCCATGACCGAGTTAACCCCCTTCTTGATCCCTGTACCTTTTTCGTCCAATGGGGCTTGGATCTGTTGGGGCCCCTCTCATTTTTTTGGTCAATGAAAATTTTTATTCATAACCAAATGTGAAGTTGAATTACATCTCTTTAATAACAAGCCAAGCCTGAAAAGACTTTGTATACTCAAGATAATCTCTCAATATATTCCTTTATATGAATTGGTAGTTCCTGATTCAAAAGTTTACTGAATATTGTAAACTTCAATGTATGAAAAATTGTATCCGAGTCTCGTGCACGCTGCTGAAAAATCCTCAAATTCCTTTCCTCCCACAGCATATAGATTGAAGCTGACAGTGCCATCCTTTTAAGTTTAACTTTGAAGCCAGTACCTCTTAAGCTCACACTATACCAAGATGAAATTTGGTTCCAATTGCATGACTTCCAATTAAAACCAATCCAATCCATCACTTTGTTCCAAACTACCGCTGAATATCTACAATCAAAGAATAAATGCTTGCAAGTTTCTTCTTGGTTAGGAATTGAGCATAGCGCACACTGATTTGAGTTGAGGATTCTAAATCTGTATAATCTGTCCTGTGTTAGCAATCTTGAGATCGAAGCTAACCACGAGATGAAGGAATGTTTAGGATAATGCTAACCACCCCATATAGTTCTTGATAGAGCTGCTGGAGGCATTTGTTGATTTATTCTTCTATACATTTCAGATACTTTGAATTTATCCCCAGCACTGCAACAATTCATAACAGAGGATAGGTTATCAATGCTACCAAACCTCTCAGCTAACAAGTCCCTAACTTTCAGAATTTGTCTTCACATCCAAGAGTCGCACTTCCTACTTTGCACATGCCAAATGTTGCATTGCCTCAAGTAATTTTCATGTATCCATTTGATCCATAATAAGTCTTTTTTGTGATGAATCATCCAGAGCAATTTAACAGCAGAAGCTAAGTTCCAATATCTAGCTGAATATACCCCCAGTCCTCCATGTTTTATATCCTGTTTTATATCCTAGCAGATTGTAGACCATGCCACCAAGTTAATTTTGTGTCCCCATAGGAAATTAGCACACAACTTATCTATCTTCATAAGCACTTTATTTGGTAATATATAATTACTTGTCCAAAACATTTGGATCCCCAGAATGACTATCTTGATGAATTGTAATCTCCCTGCATAGGATAATGATCTGTTATTCTGCCAGTTTTGGAACTGAGAGGTGATTTTGCTAAGAAGAGAGGAACAATCAAGCCACGATAGCCTTTTTGAGATGAAAGGGATTCTCAGGTATCTCATAGGTAAGACCCCTTCAAAGAAGTTAAGATAAGAGCATATTTGAGCTTTGAGATCCTCTTCAATACCACTTAGATACACTGAACATTTAGCAGGGTTAGATTCCAGGCCTGACACTTGACTAAATTCCTTGAGACACTCAATTAATCTTGAAATAGAGCTCATATCTGCTTTGCCAAATAGAAAAAGATCATCTGCAAAGATTAAGCGAGAGATTTTCAACCTATTACATTTAGGATGAAATTTGTAGTGCCTGTCATTCTTGAGAGTATCCAACTTCCTTGATAGGTATTCCATGCCTATTACAAACAGATATGGAGATATAGGGTCCCCTTGCCTAAGCCCTCTTGCTCCTTGAAAGTATCCATACAAAGTACCATTAATTGACTGAGAGTATTTTAGAGTTGATATACATTCCATTATCCAACCAATCATGTTTACAGGAAATCCCAAACCTGTCAACATCTTCCTGAGAAATTGCCAACTTATTGTGTCAAAGGCTTTTCTCAAGTCTATGTTTAATATGGCTGTTGGAGACGTCTTCTTTCTAGAATAATGTTTGATGAGCTCATGAGCTAGAAGAATGTTACTAGAGATAAGTCTTCCTTTCACGAATGCACTTTGAGCATTGCTAATCAGTGAGCCCATGATTTTTTGAATCCTAAAAGCAATAATTTTCGAGATGATTTTATAGACACAATTACAACATGCAATTGGTCTGATATCTGTTGCATTCTGAGGAATGAGCACTTTAGGAATAAGTGTAATACCTATAGAATTGAAGGTACCCAAGAGCTTACCAGAAATAAAAAAAACTCCTCAATTGCTTCATAAAGTTCATCTTCAATAATATTCCAGGAAGCTTTGAAGAAGTATGCACTTCATAAAGTTCATCTTCAATAATATTCCAGGAAGCTTTGAAGAAGTATGCACTGAAACCATCTGGACCAGGACTTTTCTCATTAGGCAATAATATTCCAGGAAGCTTTGAAGAAGTATGCACTGAAACCATCTGGACCAGGACTTTTCTCATTAGGCATGGAGAATAATGCATGTTTGATTTCATCCCTAGTAATAGGCAAGCTGAGCATATTTCTCTGATCAGATGAAAGTACAGGGCCATTAGCTATTATCTCAGGATCAGGCAAAGTAGTGGGAGATGAGGTACCCAATAAGCTCTTGTAAAAGTCCAAAAATTCAGCTATAATATCAGGCATATCTGTTAATCTGTGACCCTCCCTATTATATAAAGACATAATTCTGTTATGATGTCTTTTATTTTTCATAACTGAATGGAAGAAGTGTGATCTTTTGTCTCAATGAATACCCCAGTTAATATTTGCCATTTGTCTATAAAAAGAGGTTTCATAGTCCAGTAGCTTAACATATTTACTTATGTAATCTTTCTCTTTCTTAATCAAGGATGGATTGAGTAGATCCTCACTTTGTTGCACCTGAATGCCAGCCAGATAATTCTTAGCTCTAGTGACTTGTTCACTAATATCCATGAAGTGCTTTTTATTTAACTCCTTAAGAGCTGGCTTGAGATTTTTAAGCTTGGTGTAGAATTTAATCATCTTATAACCATGAATATCCTGCTCCCAAATTGAGCTTACTGTTGGTAAAAAATCAGGGTGTTTGACCCACATGTTATAAAACTTGAAATGCTTCCCCCCTATAACATCATCCCCTATAGTTAACAGAGCAGGAGAGTGGTCTGAACAACTGGGCATAAGATAATCTACCTGACTTGAAGTCTATTGGCGAATCCATTCTTCATTGATCAAATATCTGTCCAGTCTAGACCATATTCTTGTGTCCACATCTTTCTTATTACTCCAAGTAAAGTAACATCCTGTTGATCTTATATGCATCAATTGGCAGGAGGTAATAAAGTCTCGAAAATCTTCAGTTTCAGCTTTAGTCACAGGCAAACCCCCTATCTTTTCCTCGCTGCTAATAATTGAGTTAAAATCTCCTTCAATAAGCCAGGGACATGTAACATTACATTTAAATTCTAGAATATCATGCCACAAAACTCTCCTGTTAATCTGCTGATTCATAGCATATACTATAGTGCACATACAGGAAATTTTCCCATCTTTAGACTCAATATAGCATGTCAGAAATTGCTCTGAAGATTTGATGATGTGAGCATTGAGTATATCATTATCCCATAATATCCATATTCTACATTTTGCGACACCTTGTACATTGGAAGCCAATTGCCAGTTTTTTGTTATTTTCCTTGATAGAATCTGTAGTTTGCTTTCAGTCAGTTTTGTTTCCAGAAGAGCAAGAAATGTTAAATTATACTCTTGAATGAATTGCTTCACTATCTTATGTTTAGAGGATTTATGAAATCCTCTAATGTTCTAGATGGTTAGGTTCATTATTAAAATATCCCTCCTCTATCCATACTAGATGGATCATTTAAATGCTCCAGGAGTGAAAAATCAGAACTTTGAGGAGTAAAATCACCCGAAACAGGAGCATCCATTCTCTTAGCTAGTCTTCTTTTAATGACATTAGAAAATCTAGAAGCATGTATAACTAGGGATGAGAATCTGTTTAACTGATATCCAGCATTTGGTGGTGCATGTTTTTGTGCACTCTGGCTTTTATTGCCTGAGGATGTATGCATATTTGTAGAACCCCTTCCATGCTCACCTGTGTCTTGTTGTGCATGTTTTTGGGCATGCTTTTGAATATTCAGATCATTTGCTAGATTAGACTCTGGAAAATCCTTCATAGTTTTTGGAGCATGAACATGCTTCTATGCTAAAAGAGGACTAGGTTCTAAACCATGATCAATCTGTCCTGTATAGACCTCCTGTTCAGATATCTCTTGCCTGGTAGGATTAACTATGTTGTGTGCTTGTACTAGTGCATTATCAATTTGACGATTAATAGGAACCCATACCTTAGTACTCTTCTTCCTCCTGCAATGTTCAATATCATGACCAACTACAGTGCATAAGGAGAACCATTTTGGTTTAAATTCATAGTGCACTACCTGTTTATATTTCCTTCCATCTGGATCTTGAATATTCAAAAAGTCAGGTAATGGCTTTTGCAGTGGCAGTTTCACCTCAATTAAAACTCTAGCATAAGACAATCTTTGCCTAGTTGTTGTAAGTTTATTTGTTATGATAGGTTTGCCAATTAAACTAGCAACTTTACTTATACCAGTTGAGCTCCATAGGTTTAATCTTAGATTAGGCAATTGTATCCACATTGGATAATAGAAATCCTTCAATTTTTCCATATCAGTATCTATACTCCATGGCATTAACATTAGGGGTCTAGAAACAAAAAACCAAGGTCCTGCCTCAAGAACATCGCTCTTTTGATTTTCAGATTGAAAATCAAAAATAAATAGACCTTGTTTAATCAAAGAGACCTTAGGAATTGAGATATTGCCCCAAATCTTAGTCACGTAGGATTCCATAGATTTATATTTGACATTCAATCCTATGACATGTCCAATTAGAGCATTCCTCCAAAGTTTTTCACCTTCCCTCCACTCCTCAGTAGAAAAAGGGACTGTACCAGAATTAGAAGATGGAACAAAATTGAGAGATAAACCATTGCCAGATTTTCTATTGTCAGCGAACAGACTAACAAAAGTTTTGGCAGAATGAGGCCTAATATTCTCTGTCTCTTGAACTTTTCCGGCTTTAATCTCATTTGCTTCCAGATTCGAACTCTTTGAGTTATTGGATCTCAATTCAGATTGACTAATTACAGGCTCATTAGTTTTTGAAGATTTTCAGAATTAAACTCGACAGATTCTCTCGTTTCAGACAATGGAACAGTATTAGTATCCGAAATCAAATTTATAGATCTAGGATCTAGTTTAAGAGTATTAACAGATTTAGGAGTTTGAGATAGAGGAAGATCTGATATCACCTCCATTTCGACCTCATCAGCCCAAGAAACCCTCGAGGAGCTGGCTCCATTGCTTTTACAGAGATGACGATCTTGAAACCCCTCCTTCAATTAAAGCGAGGAGAGAGGCGATTCTTTCAAGATTCCTGTAAATCGGAGAATTTCATCCATTAATTTCTTCCTCCTTTCACCTTTTGGTCCAGTTGATCTCATTGCAATAGGACTGAGATCTTCGTCTTCCTCCTCATAACTACCATCAAAATGATCCTCAAGAACAGTCGAAGAGCTTGAGGACCTTAGTCTAATGCTTAGGATTCTCCTCTCATTCTTCTTCTTCTTCCTCACCATTGAAATCCAATGGGGGTGCATGTTAGTAGAAATCAGATCTCCTGCTAACATGCACCATCAGATCTCACACCCTATTACAACTGCGACCCCTCCCTTTAGCTTCAGGGAAAAGGAAGTTTCTCATTGTAGCAATCGACTACTTTACTAAGTGGATCGAGGTCAAACCATTGGCCAAGATTGGTGAGAGCAATGTTACCAACATCGTATGGAAATCCATCGTTTGTCACTTCAGTGTACCTCGGTCACTTATCACCGACAATGGCACTCAATTTGACAGCAAGTGTTTCCGCGACTTCTGTGAGGAATGCGATATTCACCTCAAATTTGCCTCGGTAGCACACCCAAAATCAAATGGCCTTGTAGAGGATGCTAACAAGTACATCCTCCAAGCACTAAAGAAGAAGGTGGACACTGTCGTAGGTCGTTGGGTTGAAGAATTGCCGAGCATCCTATGGTCGTACTGAACAACCCATAAGAATTCAACCGGGGAGACTCTCTTTAAGGTAACATATGGGGCCGAAGCTGTTACGCCAGTTGAAGTGGGCATGCCGACTATCCGACTGCGACACTTTGATAAAGACCTAAACTTAATAGGCCTTCGAGTAGGCCTTGACCCCCTGGAAGAAGCAAGGGAGAAAGCACTCCGTACTCAGGTCATTAATCAGCACCAGATCGCTTGACGTTACAACAAGAAGATTCGTCCCGGAAGATTCATGGCTAGGGACCTTGTCCTTCGCAAAGCAGCCTTCGACAAAGATACTCGGCAAGGAAAGTTGGCTCCTAATTGGGAAGGACCCTACACGGTTATGGAGGACTCAGAGCTGACACCTACTGGTTGAGAGCTCCAGATGGGCGAATCCTTAGTCACCTATGGAACATTGAACACCTACGATGGTATTTCCTTTAAAAATTCTAGTTCAAATCTCTTGAATTTTGAAAATTCCCTATGAAGAATGCATGCCTTAGATAATTGATAATATATCTTATGAAAAGGCTTTAGCCAAACTTTTGCATCACCATAATAACTGGAAAATGGAAGACCTAGTCACCTAGGCACTCGACTCCTTAGTCGATAAAAAGACCTTGGTACCTTCTCAGGGTAAAACCAAGGAACAACTCTTTGGCCGACTCCTACAGTCGTCTCTTAGCCCTAGGAGGAAAATGGAAGACCTAGTCATCTAGGCACTCGACTCCTCAGTCGATAAAAAGATCTTGGTACCTTATCAGGGTAAAACCAAGGCACAAACCTTTGGTCGACTTCACAGTCACCTCTCAGCCCTAGGGGAAAATGGAAGACCTAGTCATCTAGGCACTCGACTCCTCAGCCAATAAATAGACTTTGGAACCTTCTCAGGGTAAAACTAAGGCACTACCCTTTTGCTGACTCCCACAGTCACCTATTGGTCCTAGGGGAAGAATGGAAGACCTAGTTACCTAGGCACTCGACTCCTCAGTCGATAAAAAGACCTTGGTACCTTCTTAGGGTAAAACCAAGGCACAACCCTTTGGCTAACTCCCACAGTTGCCTCTCGGCCTTAGGGAAAAGGTAAGACCTAGTCGACTCTCTCGAGCCTAGGCACTCAACTTCAAGGTGAACTCTTGTACAACCTCTCAACCAACAAGAATAAGAAAAATTTGAGAGTTTGAAACACTTAAAACAAATTTATTTCTCCATTAACTTCCTATTTACGAAGTCAAAAGTACCGATTACAAGTACTAGTTAAAAAAGAGAGAAAAGAGAAACATAACTAGTTCTCATTTTTCTTGATCCACGAGGGCCTCTAGAGGTAGAACAGACGCATCGATAGATGTCGGAGCCTCTTGGCCTAGAGCGTGAGCATTAGCGTAAGGCTCAGGTATCAAAGGGGATTCAGCCCCCCCTTCCGTCAGCAAAATAACAGTTGTCGGTTCCTCAGCCACGCCCTCTAAAGACTCACTTTTATCACCTAACAGCAATCTCCCTTCACTCGCCTCGAAATCCCTAAGAAGATCGAGACAACAAGAGACTTGCAAAGGATAAAAGCTCCCAAAAGGAGGATGTGAACTAGAGGGTACTAAATCGGTGAAGTAATCAACCCTGACTTTGCACGCCAAGGCTACCTCAAGTTTTCCAATAGGGCTATGGTTCCAGTCTTCAACTACCTTCGCCCTATGCTGTGTCGATTGCTCTTCCTTGAGATTTTGCCTCATCTACTAGATTGAAAGGCGACTCGATTGAACGACTTCCTTAGCAGCTACTCTAAGGGCCCTCTCAGAATCAACCTCCTTAGCCAGAGTAGTCAGCTTCTCATCCCAATCAATGACATCTCATTGAAGACGGTTGATCTCCCTCCTTTGACGAGCTACTTCACCTCTCAATTCCATTATTATGGATGCTTGCTTACACGCCTCGGTACGAACCCCCTCCAAAACTTGTTCTCTTGCATCTACTTCTCGGTGCCAGCCAATTTCGATGCTCTTCACCTCAGCCTCAAGAGCGACGACTTTCTTCTCGGCCTCTTCCATGGCCGTCTTCTCCTTCGCCAGCTTGGACTCCCATTCCTATGGAGCATCGTGCATATGGATGGACTGTTCATACAACTCTTGCTTCAACAAAGCCCCTCGGACTAAATATGCCTTAAGGGCTAAATGTAAACCGAAGCTTGGCATCCTCCTTAAGACCCGATCATCTTTTGACAGGGAGAATTGTTGCACGGCCGTGATGGGAGCTGAAAGGGACCCAAGAATTGAAGTCTCCTTGTTAAGAAAAGCCGAAGGGACAAACTTGTCATCTTCAAAAAGTTCTTTTCTCAGGGAGCAGGGGCCTAGCGGCACTCCCGATAACATCGCCTCGGCCTGCTCCCCTTCTCCGGAGTCTACTTCTAAAATCCAATGGGGGAAGGGCCAAGTACCTCCCTCTTTCTCTAACATCATAATACTCAGTGGTCTCCTCTACTTGGGGTTGGTAGAAGAGTGTCGCATGTCCTGTTGTCTCCCCCACCAGCTCTACCGGCTTCTTGCCTGGTCAGTAGGATAATACAAGCTCAGAAGTTAGATCGGCTGCTCTAGTTAGGGCTTCGATGATGGTATAACCTCATCTGCCCAGATGATCGATTGTTCTTTAGTTAGATGTTGCTCTGAAGGTAGGTTGACTCGGTGATATGACTTGCCATGCGAGCACTCTTGATTGTGGAATTATCAAGAGTGGTATGAAGAAAACGACAGAAGAACACAAGATTACAATTTGGCCGAAGGAAAATACCTTCTCTAGATTTATGAGAATCAATTGGATTATAAATCTCTCTCTCACAATCTCTCTAGATCAAAGAACAATCTCCCTGATCTCTTTTCTGATTACAATCTGAGTCCTCAACCCTAGAAAAGCCGTGTTTCTATTTATATCAAATAGAAATCCTAAACAGTGTAGGAAAAGAAGCCTAGGCCCAAAACCCATCTCGCGATTGACCGCAGAGCCCATCGCGGTTGACCGCGATCAACACCCGAGACTTAAAATCCATTATAAGATTTTGGCGGTCGACTGTTGAACCCATCGCGGTTGACCGTGACCAACGACAGAGAGTAGTCTTGATTACAGGGTCGGGTCGTGGCGATCGACCGCCGAACCCATCGCGGTCGACCATGACCAATGACAGAGAGCAGTTTTGCCTACAGGGTTTTGGCAGTTAACCGTCGAACCCATCGCGGTCGATCGTGAAATGGTTCAACCAGATCCCTTAAGCTGTGCATGTTCGCGGTCGACCGTAAAGCCATGCGCAGTCGACCGTGAAATAGTAAAAATGCTTTTTCCTGAAGTTTGATGAATCCTTCAACTTTGCCACTTCCAACAACTTTGGCCACGACTCCTCTACACTATTCTCAAGATACCATAAGAATCACTATCCTCAAGTTTTCATGAGGATCGCGAAGCTCCCGAAGAGAAGTTACACCCGTATCACTCGAGTCAACCCAGAAGCTTGAACCAAGATGGGAAGATCGTGTCACCGAGTGGACGACCTCTTGGATCTCCTCCTTACTCCCAGCTCAGCGGCTAATTCGCCCATTTGAGACCTTAATTGGCACGACTCCTCATGAGCTACGTATCTTCTTGGTCTTTTTAAGGCCTAGTAGCAGGCCCTAGCTTCTCGCCCACAGTCTGGTCCTCCTAGCCTCCGGGAGAGGAAGCGCCAACAAGTTTACCCTAGTCAGTTCAGCCTCTGAAGGTAGGCCGATTGAGATGTGCACCACCCGAAGTGATGTCAAATCAAATAGATTGCTTCTCTCCCGAGATCCAGCATAAGACCAGATCTTCTCTAGCTGTCTCAAGGTCAGCCTCTGAAGGTAGGCCGATTGAGATGTGCGCCACCCGAAGTGATGTCAGATCAAATAGATTGCTTCTCTCCCGAGATCCAGCATAAGACCGGATCTTCTCTAGTTGTCTCCTCTCTTCAGCCTCCAGAGGACTCGGCCTTAAGGCATCCCTATTTATTTTTGACCATTTTGAGCAGGAGAGAATCTCATCCGCTCCAGAAACCATATGAAATGCTCCTTCCAATCCTTATTGGACTCCGGGGCATTGGAAATCAATTTGAAGCCGCCTGTATAATGAAAGAAGAAGTGTGGATCCTTCTTGGTTGACTTAATGCCAACCAACTGCCCGAACAACTTCATAGAAGGCAAGACGCCAACTGTGGAGTAGATAGCGATGAAAGCCATCAGAATTTCCACCGTGTTCGGAGCAAGCTGGGAAGGAGAAACCCCCATAGCCAAGAACGCCTCCTTCACACAGGGATGAAGAGGCAATCGAAGTCCTTGTTCAAGATGCGCCACGTATATGGGAACTCTACTAGGACCATGGTAGTAGATCAGATACGTTGCCTCTGGGATCGCCAATTTGAAGTCCTCTTTAGGATCGCCAATTTGAAGTCCTAGTGGATGTCGTAGAGACTGTAGAACCTCTCAAGACCCTCAACAAAGACCTTCGAATGGATGGGACAAAGGAGGTTGATCTTTTCCTCGCTACGACTGCCAATAGAGCTTGATGAGGCCATTAAAAACTCTGACTGGAGGAAGATCGAGGGTTGGAGAAGAAACATTATGAAAGAAAGGGCAAAAGATGAGAGGTTTTTTCCCCGCTTCTCTCCAAAAATTTATAGATTTCCAATCGACAAGTGGAGCTATCCAAACAACCCTTAATTCTCTATAATGAACGACAGAGATTCAATGAAGGGGGATGGGCATTTTTGAAATTTGAAATTTGGAACGTCACATCCGTTATACAGCCCTATACCACATGGATCTCAAGAACTTGAGAGTGTCATTATTGGATCCTCGATAGCTGACAGACAAGCTGTCACGTCATGTCAAACAGCGATATTCCAAATCCTCTCAAGAACATGTTGTCTAGAGAAATAAGACGATCCCATCAATCAACATCCGCTTTACTGACGACGCGAATGGCGATGCTAGTCGGCATAACAGACTTCAACTAGTCAGACAAGTCCAGATTCCCTTGACAACTAAGCCAAGATGCACCTCCCAATCTCAATTCAGGACGCAATACTGATCAACCCTAAAAATAGTAAGCAAATTCTTTCAAACCTGCAGAGAAGGTTTTACCTCACTCAAACAAAAGTTCAAGGTTCTACAGAATAAGGGGATAACACTTTCATTCATTTAGCCAAATATTACAAAAATTAGGAACCTACAATGTCAAGAAAAGAAAACTCCTATGAAGTATATTGTAGATTCGTTCTGGCTCCTGAAGTTGGAGGTGGAGAACTTCTCGAGGTAGCCGCCAGACGAGTCGAGCGATCTTGTCCCTTATCTAAACTATCCTCGGACCCGCTTAAGTCAAACCCTGCTCCTCGGGCCTCTAGTTCTTCTAATTCCCCTAAGCAGTTGGCAACCATGGAAGGATAATGAAGGTGATTGGGGTTGTTCTTCAACTCGGCCTGAATCTGAGCCGACATATAATCACATCCATCTTTGCGAGCTAGTGCCAGTTCAGTTCGACCAGCTAAACTCCCCCGATATTCATCAATGATATCCTGATGACAACTATCAAGAACCTCTCGATGATGCTCATCGATGACCCCCTGGAGGGGTTTCGACCTCAGATGCTTTATTTCTTCTTGAAGTTTGGTGAGGGCCACTTCCATTGTGTCTAACTGATGCTTTGCATGAGCCGTTGCCACCTTCTCCGCCCGGGCTAAAATATCACCGCGATCCGTTTCATGAAGCACCTCATTTAACTCTTGTCTAAGTTTGGCAACTTGAGAGACATCTGAAGTGGACCCTTCGGCAATCTGTTGTTGAAGGACTTTCTCGTTGGTCCTTAATAGATCAACTTCTTAGAGAAGCTCCTGATCCGAGGTCAAAGATGATCCACCCGACTGAATAGCTCATTTTCTAATAAAGCCCCTCGGAGAAAGTAGCTACGAAGAGCCTGATGAAGACCCTGGTCAGGAATCCTCCAAAGAAGCTTCTCATCCTCTGGAGACATAACTGATCGATAGTCCTCCCCTAGAATCAGCAAGACCTAATGACGGACCCCCTAGCGTCAAGATGGCGTTTGGCTTCAAAGAAGAACTATGGCCGGGGCTCCCTCGCATACTTGGCAGTAGATGAAGGATGCCTAATAATGCAAGACCTCGGCTAGTCCCATTCTGCATTATCTGCATCGGAAAAGCTGTGTGGAAAAGGATAATTCAGATCGGCAGCGGGTGATCCCACCTCTACCTGAGCTGGCCCCTTTCCCCACTAAGACAACCCTTGAGGCTATTCAGATTCTTCAGTTCTCTCTCCTAGAAGGGTCCCAGCTAACCCTCTCAGAGCCGAATCTCCTCGCGGATCGTCCATAGGGATAGTAGCCGTCTGAGTTCCTTCATCTCTCAGCCGAATTAACCCTTCGACCTCCCTCCTCCTCCTCCTTTGGGTAAGGGGGGCATCCTCTCCTCAGCAACCAACGGGGCCTATGAAGGAGGGACATATGAACAGAGGTGCTTGGTCGGCCTAACAGAAGATTCCTCCAGAGGATCGGCTAACCCGACATGGGGCATTGTAGTTGCTCCCACCAACCTAGTGATAAGCACAATGGCTCTATTTGTGTCAGAAACAGTCGCCGGCACGACCAACACCCCGATCATTCATAGAACGGACCTATCCAGTAGAACCTCGAAGCAACAAGAGCCTACAAATTTCTTGATCAACTCAAGATCGACCTTTTCTTCTTTGGATAACACCCTCTTAACGAGTGCATCTCTTCGGATCTCGGGCCAATCGGAACTACCCATCTCCAAATCACCCCCGGCCACCCATACAAACTTCTCCTTTCATTCCTTGTGGGAATCTGGGAGGTCTACGATCAACTTGAATGATCCCGACATCTGAAAGTATTAGTGGGGCTTCTTCTGACTTTCCTTTACAACTACAAAATAAGCAAAGAGCTTCATTGTGGGTTTGATGGCTAACCAACTATATATAACCACGAAAGCCACAGCAATGGCTATGACATTTGGTTTCATTTGTGCCGGCGAAAACCCTAAATCCTCGAATAAGTGCTTCAAGAAGGGAGGTAAGGGTAATCTCAAGCCGCATTCCAAATGGTTCAGATATAGGGGATGCCGTCCCGGCCTATGGTCATAAATGGCATCTATTTCCTTTGGGATAGACAACTTATACTCCTTGGGGATGTCAAACTTTGTAGACATTGTCTTCAGTTGGGCCAATGTTACCTTCGAGTGAATTATCTCCAGGAATTCCTGACAAGCACCTACCTCTGAACCCATGGAGAAGCAAGGGAGAAATCCATAGGAAAGACAAAATTAGAAGAAGGTTGAGAGAGAAGAATAGTTTGATTGGATGGAAATTTCAAACGGTACTATATAGTCTTCTACTTTACAGCTGTCAATATATCCCAGCCATTAAGGCCCATTTCATCCCACGGCTAAGACCTAGCCTTGGAGTTTTAAATGATGCTAAATGACATTTCGCCTCTATTCCTCGAGGAGACCACAGTCTGACAAGAGAACAACCCAGACAGCCTTAACGATGTCTAATGATGTCAGGCGTCCTAGTGTTCAGAAAGGACGCCACTTTACTGTCAGAATCAGTTCTACTTAGTCTCTGCTCATTTATTTCCCCTTACATCTGGCCACAGCTGCATCCAAGTGAAAGAGGCTGATTGTTATAGGGTTTTCCTTGTTTCTTACAAATATGATATCCCAAGGCCGAGACTCAGTCGAGCCGGCTTCATTCCCCGAAGACGACTCGAAAGGCTTACTCAGTCGAGCAAAAGATTGCTACTCAGCAATCAGCCGACACTTCCCCTGAGGGCGACTCAGAATATTACTTCTCAGCATTATTTTACCATTTATCATCATCATTATGACGCCACATCGCCCATTGATAAGCCTCGACGGCTGCAGAGTCCCCATACCACAGAAGCGACCCCACGTCGCTCGCCGACATGCCTCGATGGCTGTAGGATCCCCAAACCACAGAAGTGACACCACGTCACTCGCCGACATGCCTCAATGACTGCAAGATCCCCATACCACATAAATGACTCCACGTCACTCGCTAACAAGCCTCAACGGCTGCTGATTCCCTATGTCACTGAAGTGACCTACCATCACTCACCAAACGACATGTATTGGGCAGAGGGTGACTCAGCCTCCAGCTCACCCCTCGACCTCATCAAAAACCGCATTCTCGCTAGATGTCGATTCGGCCCTTGGCGTCCTCTATAAATACATACGCTATTCGTCATGAAAAAATGTTGGATTCTCTTTACTCCTCTATAAATACATACACATATTAGAAGAGCACACCGTTCTTCATTCACCTCACCTAAGTCCACCAACTAACTTGACCGTTAGAGATACTATTGGGGAAACAAGCTCCGTACTCTTATGATTCTTGTGTGTACAGGTGATCCGTCCACCCCAAGCTCTGAGAACCAGGCATAAAGTCAAAGAAGGAAAGCGGCCCCCACTCGACAGTTCAACCTCTACACGATCCAGCAACTCTGCGACTTTAACTGACTATGTGATATCAGACATCAACACTTTCGCATATGAACTTCAGTGAAAGAGATTGCATTGCTATTTTAAGCCTTTCTGACACTTGATATTTTAAACTGATTATTTATGTATTCTCTTTGATAACAATGAATACAACACCATCATCTTTGTTGCTTTTTGCCTTCATTACCACACAAAGAAGAGATCCATCCGTTATTTTATTATAGGGAGTAGTTAAAGAATCAAAGATGATTTTATTATGGAGAATTAAGTGGAAGAAACATAGTAGTTGGAGTAATAGAATGGGGAGGAACTGAACGATTTTATTACAGCGGGAAGGGGAATAGAAATGGTGAGAATTTGGAGGGAAATGAGACTATCCCCCCCCCAAAAAAAAAAAAAAACAAAAATCATTCTAATCATCATTTAATGCTACAGTATCAACGTCATATTTCCGGCGTGAGAGGGCGATGGTTACAGGCTGTCTAGGAGTATTTTGGGCATTTCGTGAGGGGTTTAAACTACATTTTGCCTAGGGATTCATTTTGGGGGCTGGAAGAAAATCGCGGTGAATTTTGGGGGCAAGGCACCCGTTGAAAAAGTCTTGGAGGGGGGGTGGGGCACGTTTTCTTTTGTTTTGGGGGTTGGATTAATTTTTCCCTAAGTTGAATGAACCCCTGCACAATGTGATTCCAGGAACAATACGAAATCTAAGTCCCAACCATTCCATTATTCTGTTCCAAATTGAGGAGGAGAAGGCACATTCAAAGAATAAATGATGATGATCCTTCCTATTACTTTGGCATAAGACACAAGTATTCTGTTGAATTTTACCAAGTTTCAAGAGCCTATCTTGTGTCAATAATCTTTGTTGGACGGCTAACCATGTAATAAAGGAGTGTTTAGGAGTAATGCAGAATACCGCACACACTATCGTATCAGTTTCCAATCTGAAAATTTCCCTGCAAAGCATTGTAGATAGCCGAGATTTTAAGTTCACTAGCAGATAATTCTTCAAGTGCATACTACCTAATTTTCAGAATTTGTTTGCATCCCCAGGGGTCACTATTCCCAGCTTGGACTTCCCATATACTTGCCCTCTTTAAATGATACTCATGAACCCATTTTATTCACAAAGTGTCCCTCTTTAAGTAATGTTGGTGTTTTGTACTCGGGACTAGAGAACTTACCTATTCTATGTTTAAACTTAAGCGGAAATCATGGTGTGTGCGTGTGTGATTAGGAGGACGAAAACTTACCTATTCTATGTTTAAACTTAAGCGGAAATCATGGTGTGTGCGTGTGTGATTAGGAGGACGAAAGGCATAGTGGAGATTTGCTAATATGTTCTAATTCTATACCACTTTGTAAGGAAAAGTTTCCAAACGTAATATTGATATTAGATGCATTAATAACAAATAAAACCAAACAAACTATAAAAAATTTAACTCGTTATAGTATCAAGTATTATTATATCTCAAGATAAGACAAGTCCCAAAACATGACCAAAATCCTCTCCCATTAAATCTTATAACTAGGATGTAGAAAAACACTCCAAACAATCTATGCTGGTGACTACTCTCTTCTCATCATCATCAATCTAGTTTTTTTTGCTGAATAGCCGTTGTTTTTGGTATTATTATCATTTGGCTGAGTAAATGATAATAATCTTAGGATCAATCAAACTATTATAATGTTATAGTTTGCTTCTTTGAGGATGGATAAAGAAAACTACATTGCAATTGGGATTTTGCGAAATTATTTTCATATAATATATTAGACGCTATTAATCAATGTTACACCGTTTGTTAGGCTTAGATCAAGTATACCAACAGTTCATCCTATGCAGGATAACAAATCTAATATATTGCTTGCATATTTTATCAATTTATTTTTTGGTCCAAATTTTAATTCTATATGCTTTAGATATTTAACATGAAAAATGAAATAGAGAGTTTTTAACTTAACATTTAATTGGACAGTTATTTTCTAATTATTTTTGGTTTTAAAAATATCTTATATTATTAATAAGATAGTATCTACATAAATTAACATATTTTGAAAACAACTATTATAATAATAGAAATCCTATATGGAGAGGAACCCAATCCAAATTATATTTGTTTTTTAATACTTTATTTAGGTTAGTGTGATCACACAATACTTATTAATATTTTGGTGCAAGCGATGCGTACATGATAAAATACACATTTATGCATAATTAAAAAGTTACTAATTATACATATGGTAATATCCATGAGTGTAGTGCAACACATGATATAGTGTAAGGGAATTCACCCATAAGTGCTAGATGTGATTCTTGTTCGATATGTGGCGATGTTCTATTATTTCTTCCAAAGTAATTCATCAAAGAAATTATGCATGAAAGTAT
>NC_033797.1:110002306-110041937 GCF_001876935.1 Asparagus officinalis
AAATAAGGGCGTGCATCATAAATTGCCCGAATTTTATCCCAACAATGCAACTTGAAGTTCAAAATTCTTAGCACCATATTTGCATTTGTTTGCATAATTATTCTTTGCTTCCACGCTTTGTCATCATTCTTGAAACATCTTTCATTTTAGGGGGTGTTTGGTTCAATTTCTAGAAATTATAGGAAATGTTTTCCACCTAAAATATGATTTCCTTGTATTTCTTAAAAAAATTATAGGAAAAGTTTTGAAAAATCAAAAAGTACCAATTTTCTTGTTTTTTGTACTTTGCTTGTTTGGTTCAAAACAAGAAAATAGCTCATAACTTTATAGAAAATAACAAGATTTGGTAGGTTTTTAATTAAATATGGTATGTGTCAGATTTCTGGTGATTTCCTCTCATTTTGAGAGAAAATTGCTTTTTGTAAAATTTGGTAGGTTTTGATATTTTATAGAAAATATTTCTGTAAATTTTTTGTTGAACCAAACACAATTTACAGAAATATCTGGAAAACTTTTAATTACAAATTTTAATCTCTTTGGAAAACAGCAAAATATTACAATATCTTTAGTCATAAATTTGATTTTGGTAAGCTATCGCGAAAAAGGCTAGACATCGGCTATGTTGACCATATAAAATAAAATACCACTGTTCTTCATGTAACCAAGTGGGATTGAACTAATCAGTTTTGAGGATTCTTGAGATGAAGAATGAACTTGTTATGGAGGGTGTGCCTCATTAAAAAAGTGAGAAGAGTGCCAACAGCGACCAAAGATTGATTATTTTGCAGCTATGCCAACACAAGATTAAGATCAAGTGTTAGGGGCTTAAGATGAACAAAGTTTGCAGAGCAGACTTCTTCATCGCACGGGTAGGACCTCAGGCAGTTGAAGAGCAGGTGGAGGATAATAGTGGCGTAATGAATGCTTTAAATTATGCCGCCTCAAAATTTAATAAAGGGTGATATTTATAGGATTCATGTTGAAATGCATACGAAGTTCATCTACTTGCAGTTCGGCCGTGTCCATGCGATAGCAATCCTACTAATTGTCACGCCCATCAATTCACTAATTTTTAGTAAATACACTACAAGCGTGAAACACCGCAACATCTGTTCATCATTATGGGAGTCTCCTCTTTAGTGACTTCGTATTTAATTTAACATGGCCACCCATCCCCACGTAGCCTGCGGGATGTTGTCGTCATCATTATCTTCATCAAATCAATTAAATGGAATACGACCACCAATACTTAGAGTGAGTGACTTAAACGTGTATGCTGGGTTTGGCAGTGTGTCGCCTCAGGACTATGTGCCTCGACTTACATGTGCCGCCGACTTTGCCATGTCAACACATTAAATGAAATTAGACCATTCATTGAGAGATCAAAGTAGGTCAGCGACACATCGTCTTTCTATGACCTACAGAGAACTGAGCTCCGTAGAATCGGTTTATGCTTATCTTTATACTGTTTGGAGAGTAATTTCAATGGTCAAGCTAGTTTCGGCTTATGTGAAAGTTTATGCTTATCTTTATACTGTTTGGAGAGTAATTTCAATGGTCAAGCTAGTTTCGGCTTATGTGAAATTTAAGTTTGTGCAGGGCTATGTTTTGTGGAGTTATGTCTTCTCTCAAGCTAGTTTCGGCTTATGTGAAATTTAAGTTTGTGCAGGGCTATGTTTTGTGGAGTTATGTCTTCTCTCAGAAAGCTTGTTTTAGTTGGCTTTTGAGCTTGTTTCGCTTATAGTTTTGGATTCTTCCTTCCTTTAGTTAACTTTTTTTTAGCATTTTGGCATTCACGAGATATTAATCGAATGAACCAAGTATCCTTAGGGGCCCAATCACATATTTAATTGGATCTTGTTGAACGCTCTGTACTTTTGACCATCTACAAGACCCCCTTCAAAGTTTGTGTAATCCATATGTCTATATCTCCGAAAACTTTAGATCCCTTCAGGGTGATTTTATTCTTCATAAGTGATTGACTACTTGTTTAGAGATGTTGGAACATGACAGCATCAATTGGTGATGAAAGATGCATACCACTCAGAAGCGTAGTGAGAAGCATACAAGCACACATGCACATACAACTTTTTTTGCCATTGATAAGTTTGATGGCATTTGATTGGGGGGCAAGTGAGTAATATCATCCAATGATCACATTTCGTAAGTAGAATTACTGGCAAAGGTGCAATGTGGAGCCTAACAATTTGATTTCTTTAGAAATAAGTATTTTGCTAGGCATTCTAGAGAGACTTTGAAAGAGGTATTTTGTTGAATGTGTAAGCATGAGTTGTCTTCATGGGCATTCTAATAAGCTTAATTGACGATCATCTTAGTCGTCGTGTAATGTTGAACCTTCTGATACTTGACTCAACTTGGCATGATTCTCTATAGAATCATTAATTGAGTCATAATGACATTGTTCAGAGGTGTACAAATAAGCGTGAAGATGCCATTGAGGCAGCGTCTTCTAGAGGCATACTGATTAGCTTGACAGATTATTGTCTCGTTAGAGGCGTAATTTTGAACATTTCGAGACTTGATTTTATTTGCATGATTCTCTATAGGATTAGCTTTTTGAGTCATTATGATACGTTCAGAGGCATACTAATGAGCTAAAGATATCATTGAGATAGCATCATTTATAGGCATATTGATGAGCATGATGGGCGATTATCTTAGTAGATGAGTAATATTGAAAATTTCGAAACTTGACTCTATTTATGTATTATATGTAGTATCAGCTTTCTTGAATCATCATAATATCGTTTAGAGGCATACTAATAAGCATGAAAATATCATTGTGCTAATGTCGTTTAGAGGTGTACTGATGAGCTTGACGGACGATTATCTTGGTAACTATGTAATGTTGAACGTTCTAAAATTTGACTCAGTTTGCATGATTCTTAGTATAATCAGCTTATTGGGTCATCATGATATTGTTCAGAGCCATACTGATGAGCGTAAATATGTCATTGAGGTAGCATCATTTAAAAGAATATTAATGAGCATGTAAAACACTTCATAGCTAAGCCGAGCACTTCCAAAATAGGTGTAGTTAGACTTGACTTTGATCTGTAGGGGGCTGCATTGAGATCTGTGCCTGATTTGTCTAACTGCTCCCCTTGGAATGAGTCACGGTTTTAGTCAAATCATATTTCCAAAGAGACAGTAATTTAATGATGAGATATTTTCCACTTGTCACTGTTAGTAGATTACCTTCCTTATAAATGGAGTGTAAAGTTGGGATAATTTTCTTACTTACATCTCCCTCTCCTTCACTTATCTTCTTGTTCATCATGGCTAAACATTCAATGCAAGAATGAATCACTCTATTCACGTGAAGTGCTTGGAAAAATGAGTGGAGAATTCTAAGGGAGTAATTTATAATATGGCAGAGAACTCCCTAATGAAAATTGAGAACCGCTAGCAGCTCCAAAATGAGCATTTTTAGCTTATGTGACATGTAGACGAACTCAAGCATCATGTGCTGAATAACCCGGGAGATTCTTCAAGTGAAAACTCTGATAATGATTGGTGAAACTACTACTTGGGGGTAAGGTTTGGTTATTTTTATCCTTCTTACACTGTGATTATCTTGTTTGCTTTGGGGTTTGATGGGTGTGCCCAATTGAGCATTTGGAGTATTCTGTGTGTAGCCTATCTGGATATAGCTAATCAATACTTAGAACTGAGCAGGAGAGAATTGTGCATAGCTAATGTTAGGCATTAGCAAATTATTACTCCAGATTGTGCGATATTTAGAAACTCGGCGCATGAAAACTATGTGTTACACACCTACTAAGTACCTTAATTAAGTATCTCGTTCCTTGCGGAGCACTTTACATAACCCCTAAAATTTGCCTTAGACACCAACTAATTCAAGTAAACTTGAACCGGTTTACTTAGGGATTCTTGTTCCTTAATAAGCTCGAATCCTTAGGGGTCAACGTCTAATGAGTTTTAAAAGGCTTCGATTTGTGTAGTGAGGAATTAGTGATTTGTGGACTAATGAAAGCGTGATGAAATCCCTCACTTGTCTTGATAAGGGGGGGGGGGGGGGCTAAAGTTTTTAAGTGTGTGTCAAATCAAGATGCTCAAATCACTTTGGTGAATTCCTACTATTATATGCAATGTGAGCCAAGGAATTAAAAGCAACTACAAAAGGACGGATAAAAGAAAATATTTTTTAATTAGGGTTAACAATCAAAGAAATACAAAAAAGAGAGCTCTTGTTTGAATTTATAATCTTGTAAGTAATTGTTCAATTGGAGGGTGAATTTTTATTATGGTCGACAAATAAAATCTTTTTTAAATCCTAATTGTCTCTAATTGTGAGGAACTAACTAAAAGAGAGGAATTAAAAATACTAGAAAGAAGAGTTATCAAAAGCAAATCTTCAAGTCAATAAACTCCAATCTGTGATCTTCAAGGTCCAAGTAGTTCATTCACAAGAAAACACACAAGTTAAAGAACCAAAATAATTAAAATCCTACTTAATAGCACTGTTCCCCGGCAACGGTGCCAAAAACTTGATGGGTTCTAAATGATATCCAAAAGTTGCAAGTGCACAACTATCAAGTTATAGTATAAAAAGTCATCGATCCCACGAGGAAAGTGTTTGTAGGAGATAACTAGAATCTGTTCTTGTGTTGCGTGCTTGACAATTAGGAGTGATGATTACGTGTGATTGTGAAGAGATTTGTCGAATGTTGTGAATATATACAAATAACAATAAAATGAGATTGAGAGGAGAGAAAGGAATCAAAGAAAATAAAGATGAAAGAATAAAAAGAAAATTCAAGAAAGTAAAGATGGAGGATTCAATTAAAAATATGAGGAATCTAGAATTGAATCCACTAGCTAATTTCAATTATAAATTATAAATCATTCTCTTTATATCACATTTTACTTTAGACTTGTTAAACATAGACTATCAAACCAATTAAGAAAGGTATAACCTATTAAATTATCATCTAAGCAAAATTAATATTCATGAAAAGAACAACAATTCGATCGATAGTAATTTTAGAATTCAAAAGCATAACCTACCGAATCACTCAAGATAAGCATAGATTATCAAATTTTTCTTCTACCAATTAGTTCTCTAGTTGATTATCCTACACATTATCATTTTAAGTGCAAGAGAATAATTCACACATAAAAGAAATTAGGCTAGTTTCATATAATTCTAGGATTCCTACAAGAATTAGTTCCACGTCTTAAGAAACAACAACAAGAAATGAAATAAAAAGAAAAAATGAGAATAAAAACTAATTACAAAGAAGAGAAATGAGAACAAAGAAATTTACACTATGAACATAGAAATAAATCTAACTAAATTGTAAAAGAAAAGAACATAAATGATAATCTAATTATGTGAGAAAATAAATGTACTCTACAAATTAAAAGGTCAATACAATAATGAGAAATAAAGACAAGAATGTAATAAACCTTGAGATTACAACTTTGAGATTACAATGAAAAAAGAAATTTTTTTATAGCTGGATTCTTTTTCGATTGCCGAGTGAGCTTCGATTTCGATCTCTATGGATGATCAAAACAATTGACGATGGGTCTTCTTGCTGATTTTAGAATGTTTTTCGAAGTAGAACCAAAATCTCATCTCTATTTATAACAATTGATGATGGGTCTTATTGTTGATTTTAGATGGTTTGTTGAAGTAGAGCCAAAATCTGATCTTTGACAATGATCAAGCTTAGGGTTTAAGATGAACAAGATTGCTCACTACCAAAATGAGTAATCTTCCCTCTTATAGGCTTAGGAGGGGGGGGGGGGGTTAGTGGCCATTAATTATGGATTAGAGACAATTAAATTAGGAGATAATGGGGGTGATCCGTTTCCTTAAGAATAGCTCTTGAAACAGTTATGAACGAAGTTTAACATTAAGCTTAAGCGAGCTTCGCTACGGCTTGAGTCACAAGCGTCACTTGGGCAACCTTCTCTTAGGACGTCTTGTGGGTTTGGTTCATAGAGTCTGACTTGAGGACGACTTTCAACTTGACCCAGAGTCTGACTTGAGGATGAATTTTAACTCGACCTAGTGTCTGACTTTTAAACGATTTCTAAGTCGCTACTCAGATTTTCTTCGATTCGAGTCGGTTGAACCAAAATTTGGCATATGGTTAAGATCACATGAGACTCGAGTGAACTTCATTATAGCTTACATGAGCTTCACCATGGACTTGTATTTGGGCCCATACAAAGTGTTTAGCCTATGGGCAATCACTTCTTGGACTCATGTTTGGCTCGAGTATTAGATTCATGTTATTTGTACTGAGCATTGGTCTAGAAGAGAGCTTGTATATTTTGACCATCCACAAGATCCCCCAAAGTTTTCAAGATCTTGCATTTGACTTTTAAGAGGGTTCAAAATACTTTGGGTAAGAGCTAGAGGTGTACTATTAAATTTTGCTTCTTTTGTCAATGACTCATCTTGGTTGAATACTTAGCTATATCTAATTGCTCATCTATTGAGAGTTTGTCCAATTCTGTATTTGGAACAAAGTTTGCTTGCCCTTGGAATAGGGTGGGCTTCAGGGAGTAGTTTATGTTAAGCAATGTTCACCTAACCATGAACTGTTGTGGAGTTCACACAATTATTATTATTTGAGCGAACTTCACTAATTAGTGAGGGTTGCTGAAACTATTGATCCTTTGACATTGTTAAGATTAAATTTGGTGATGAGTTTGAAGATAGTCTTGGAACTGAGGGGTTCACTTATTTAACCAGTGGTTGTTTCAATTGGTTGGTGAACATCAAGCCCGAGCATCTTGTTGCTTACCTAAATAGGACAGAGTGGTACATTGAGCACTGTCTTCCTTGCCATTTTGCAAGACAATTTGTGTATGACCAACTTTATGCTGGTAATTAAAATACATGGCTAGTGCGTTCAGGGAGTCTAATGGATGGGGCCCATGCTTAGTTTCACTTTGTTGCTGGGGGCACTGGTGTCAGGTTTATCCTAACATACAAAACCCCTAACTATTATATGACCATAGGGTTTTGTAAATGGTATAGCATAGTGAATGTTGACAACCCTCAGTTCAAGATGAACAAGACTAGAGTGGAGCAGATCATTCGATAGCATAAAGAAGCTACAAGGTAAGGATTCAATAGCAGAGCGCCTAAACTCAGTGAATATCTCATTCGATAGCATAAAGAAGCTACAAGGTAAGGATTCAATAGCAGAGCGCCTAAACTCAGTGAATATCTTGTGGAGATAGGGAAAGGAGGAGATTATGATGACTATTCAGACATGCTAGTTAAAAAGTTGCCACTGTGTAGGTCTGTTAGCATTAGCATACGAGAGCTGATAGCCCACCAAGATGCGATAAAGAGAGATACTTTTGGGAAGAGACCATGATAGCCTCCACACACCCAAAACCTACCCAAGCACAAACACTTGGAGTTATCAACAAAGGAGAAATCTCCGGTGAAGGAGAAATCTCCTAAAGCTCCAACACATGGACCGATGGCTAAATATATGGCTGCTTTAAGTAAATTTTCTTATTTGTCATCACTCTGCTTTAATGAATATGCAGTCTAAAGGCCTGTGCTCATTGTTTGTAGATAAGGAATCTATACTGGTCGATCTGTACCAGTATCAATACTAGTATCGGTACTTGTATTAAAAATTTGACTTGATAGATGGCTTTGTCTCGTTAAGATAGGTGATTTTTATATATTATATGTTAAATTCCGCCTTCCGTATTAGGAAATATTATTGTTTCTTTGCGGCCAACCATCTTGAATATGATTTCTCGGATTTTTTTTCTCCAGCTTCTATAAGCTACTCAGCTTGATCCTGGGCTTCAGTAAAAGGTTACAAAATGAGGAGGTTAGAGATTTTTTGGGCTTTTATTCATTATTTCTTCATTAACCTATAAATTAAGATAAAAATAATTATTAGTAGTATATTTATTCATGTAAAATAGATAATGAGGGTATAAAATCGTAACAAAAATGTAATCATCAAATACTCCCACACCTAAACTTTTGCTAGTCCTCTAGCAAGGAAATATAATGAAAGAGAAAGGAAAAGAAATCCTAACTCACTTTCGTAGGAATCGCGGTTGTATTTAGAGCATACAACAAGCCTTTAAACTCATAGGTTACCCTAGTGAACGAGTTGTAGTCTCGTGAGGGTTTACAGTGAATATACCAAAAAAATTTAGTCAACTTGCCAATTTAAAAAATTTAGTGAATAATTAATTTAGTAGACATATTTAGACATTCTAATTGAAGCTAGTTATTACTCTGTAGGCATATAAAATTGCTTATAGGTCCCTTAGCATAGCTCGGCACAAACCGACGAACCAACGAGGCGACGAGGTTGACGAACTGCACGCAAGCAACGGGATACATCCATTCGAGCGGGGAATCAAGCCAACAGTTCGGGGAATCAACGAGTCATTCAAACAAGAGCGGACTCGGACGAATCACGATCGAATCAAGATCGGTTTCGGACTCGAACTCAGAAGTGGATTTACTGCCAAATCAGGAATCCGACTTACTGCCAAATCAGATCAACGAATCAGAATCTAAGTCAACCGAATCACGGACAGAACCGAGAAACGGATACAGCGCAAAACGACGAAAAAACAGCAAACCCAAAGGGGCTCGGCCAAAACCGAGCCGCCTCAAGGTGGCTCGGCCAAAGCCGAGCCACCCTGAGGTGGCTCGGTGGACCGGCCCCTCGGGGTGTGCTCGACCGAATGCGAGCAGACCCTGCAGGTGGCTCGGTGGCCGAGGCCACCTGAGCGTGGCCGGCCCAGGCGCAGCCAACTCAAGGTGGCCCCGGCTGCAACTGTGCCAGGCACCAGTGAGGGTAGCCTATAAAATAGCCTTTTTGTTCATTTTTCAAATGTGGAAGACTTTTGAGAGCCGGAAACTCTGCCGGGATGAAAAGACCGAGCTTAGAGTTTTGAAGACTTGAAGCTTGGGCATCCAGATCTGATCCTCGCGAGCATCCACGTCACAAAAGGCCAGGAGTTCGAGAGGGGGAAGAATAGATTGAGATCTTAACGAGATCACACTCCGGATTCTAAGGCTTGGTCTAGATCCGCAAGATCGCCCGACGATTATGTTCACTTAGTCGAACTAATCCCTCCGGCTATTATTCGCCTCGTGTAAAATACCCGTCAAAATCGTCAAGGTAGCATCCGACGATCTCATCGGAGCGCAGTGGTCCACGGATTAACCCGGCATTGGAAAAGAGCCCCAGAATAGCGAGGCCGAGCCGCAAAACAGGAGCTCGCGATTATTGTTCACCAAGGAGAAAGTTGTAAACTTTTTTTTATTTTCTTTGATTTCGTTGTAACCGGATCTAAAAAAGACCGGATCTTTTGTAACCACAAAAAGTTGTTATTTTGAGATCACAATGAATTTGATGAAGAAAACGATTTTCCCCGCGAACAATCTGGCGACCACAGTGGGAGCCGCCGATCTCGCTGCCGAGATCGTTAGTACGAGTTCGACCAAGCCAAGTTCGAGGAGTACGTGTCCTCGTCCGGCTCTATCTCCCCCCGCAAGTCCAAGAAGTTCTCCTCCGGGAGAAAAGCTCGTTGGTTTGAAGCTGCTCGGGAAGCCCACGAAGCTCTCAACCCAACTGACGCCGAAGTTGCGTCAAATGAAGTTCCACCGACCTCCAATCAGGTCAACCCAACTCCCGCCAACGCCTCTACTGTTCAGGGCGTTGTGACTCTCTCAAAGAGAGCCCGCCAGAGGCGTCGTCAACGCCTTGCGCGGCAACTCGCCAAGGCGATGGAGTCTACAGACGGATTCCGCTACAACGCGGATCTGAAGAACAGAAGAGGCAAACAGCCTCAACCACCAATGAACGGCGACTCCTCCAAGCCGCCAAAGAACGAATGGGTCCGCGTCAAACGGAACCGTTCGACGCTTGAGGAGCGTATCCGCAAGCGCCGCGCGATGTCAGCACAGACACGGGCTAAAGTCCAGGAAGCCCGTAGAAGACTGCAAAAGGAGGTGACGAAGAAGCCACCATCAACCCGCCAAGTCTGGAAGCCTAAGTCTGAAGTGGCGACTCAGGCCAAAAAGCAACCAGTGCAGCCTTCTAAGGAAGGTCAAACTCCGGCGAGTCAACCAAAGTCGCCGTTAATTCCTATGGCTACTCCGGGAGATCATGCAGAATCATCCCGAAGGAGGAAGCCAGTTTTGGAGCGTCTCAGTCCAATTCCCGACGAGAGAGGCAAAGCTCCAGTTCACGAGCGTTTGGGCCCGATGAAGATGCCCAGAACGACTCAATACGCTGGGGGTCGCCATCACCTCCACATGACAAAGAGCTCAAGGCAGCTGCGCGCACCAATTTGCGCATCGAAGTCCAAGAGCACGCTGAGAACTCACGCCCACAAAGGCACGTTTCGAGGCGGGTAACTTTTGAAAGCCCAAAGAAGACAATCCACCCTCAGAAGGAAGCATTGTCATCTGATAGTGACAGTGTTATACCTGAGAAGTCGTGCCCACACACGATAGGTTACTCCGACTGTCAAGATGACGAGTTGTACTATCGTGCTGGGGGTACGAATAAAACCAGGAAGAGGAGTCCCCGAGAACAGGAAACTCGATGCCCCTGTTCCAAACTCATTCGGGCGGTATTATCAGAATGCAACTGCATCAAGGCGGTCCCCGAAAGAGTTTCAGTTTTTGAAAGGCTCAGGGCTGAAATGCCAAAACCAAGGCCTAGGCGTTTCCAACGAAGAAGAAGGGTGATTGAAGACGGAGAATTTCCGAGGGTCACCACCAACATGACCAGCAAGGGGACATCGGCACGGGATGATTTCGAGTCGATTCTGAGAGCCTCCCGACCTAGAACCCGTCTGCAGTCCGGAACCATCGAGCGAGCAACCTATGGTAGGGTTCGGACAAGACGCCCTTCAGAAGATGAAGAATCTGATGTCGGCTCCGCCGTTGCATCAGATAATACGGTATCCAGCGAGGGACAACCCCGCGAGGTACTTATGATAAGTGCGGAGCAAATTGCCAATATGCTTGAAGACGCCTTAGCTAAGCAGCAGGAAACCTTCAGGTTCGAAATACAGATGGCCATGCAAAACATGAGAGAAATGCATGACCAGCAAATCCAGGCATTGACGAACCAGCAAGGCGAGCCAAGTCGTCGTAACCCGGTTAATCTGGAAGACGAGGATACAAATGAAGCTCGTAATACCAATAATCCTCCCGTCAATACAGGGGGTGGTAACGAGAATGCTAGTGAAAACACAGATGAAAGTCTGAAAATTAAAAATCTCGAGAGCAAAATCAACACGTTGATTTCCGCTCAAGAAATGAAGAAAACAGGCATTCCTTGTCCATACCCAAGAGAGTGGGAATCAATCCCATATCCGGCGAAGTTCAACTTAATTAACTTCACGCCGTTTAATGGGATGGGTTCACCTACCCAGCATTTGATTTACTTCAAATCGCATTTGGGGGTGATCTCTGGTAATGAGCCTCTGATGGTGCGGTCATTCGTCGGCACTCTTCGCGGAGCCGCCTTCGATTGGTATCGCCGCCTCAAGCCAGGCAGCGTAAACAGCTGGGATGACATGGAGACCAAGTTCCTGGCCAACTTCTTCGACGACGACACCGAGATATCTATCGGATCGTTGCTCGATGAGAAGCAGAAGGACGGAGAGTTAGTCGATACCTTCGTCAAAAGATTCCGGAACAAGGCGATGAATTGCCGGGACCCGATCACCGAGGAATTCATCCTCCAGACTTGCCACAACAACCTTGCACTGGACGTGTTGGAAGCAATGGGGACAGCACCGTCCAAGACATGGAAGGACTTGAAGGTCCGAGGAGAGCAAGCCGAGCGATTCCTCGAGAGGAAGAAAGCGGAACGAGGCCAACAGGCGGCGAATGCTCCAAAGCAGAATTTCGTCCCGCGGGGAAAAGGTAAGGCACATGCTAATGCAGTTGATGCTAATCAAACTTTCCAATTGCAACCTCAGCAACAGCCGCAGCAACAAGCACCACAACAATCTCGAGGGCAATGGCAACAACGGCCTCGGAAGTAAAAATCTGTGGAGCCGAGGTTTCCTAAAGTGTACTCCTTCAAGGATGACGAAGTTCCCGGCATCTTCAAATACCTGCTGGAGAACAACAAGATCCAGCTGCCGGCGATCGTGGATCAAGAAGGGGCGAACAAAGTGACGGACCCGAAGTACCTACCAAGTCGTGCTACCACCTCAAGGACAAGATCCAGGCGCTTATTGATGTAGGCGTCATAACTCCGAAGCCGTCCAAGAATGTTGGAGCAAACGCGGTGTCAATCAGTTTTGGGTCGGTGCCCACAACATGGTTCAAACCAGAGCACATCACCAAAGTAGGGATGAAGACAGTGAATGATGACCCACATGGACAGCGCCAAAAAGGGCTTGTGCCACACACAGCCCCAAACGGCGAAATCCTATGGGTTCATCCTGATCTAATTGAAGACGAACAATGGACGACTTCCTCGAGAAGAAAAGGCAAAGGCAAGTCCTGCAATGCTACATCTTCAATCTTCGAAGAGGATGGCGACGAAGCTCCTACCTTCCCGCTCTCCGAAGAAGAACAAGAAGCTTTCGCCACTAGAAGCGGAAATGAATATCACTACAATTATCCGCCACCTAGTGAGCAGGGAGTGAACAAACGGGGACCAGCCAAAACTCTCACGGAGATGGGGGTGATTACGAGTTCCACACCGGGTAATAAAGCTCTATGACAGCCGGTGAATAAACCAAAAGAGAAGAATCCCCAGGAGGTGCAGAATCCGAAGCAGTCTCGTTTCAGCCGCCCGATTAGAAGAGACAAACCGAAAAGCTCGAACGCTCCGCGCAGCTTCGATATTATGGCGTAACTAGCTAATATTCCAGCACGGATAACGCTGTATGAGTTGCTGCGGTTATCCAAGGAAACTAGGGAGGCCCTGCAAGAAGCTTTGGCCAATTCCGAGGTGTTTCTGACTCAGGTCAAGCTGGTGCCTGAAAATCCAGAACCGCTGAGTCAACAATGCAATATAGTGACTAAGAACCTTCCCTGTATTACTTTCACCAAAGAATATATGCAGATGAAGAATTCGAACCACGATCGACCGCTATATTTCATCGGGTACATTGGCTCTAGCAAAGTCAACCGAATCCAAGTGGATCCGGGTTCTGCTGTGAGTATTATGCCGCTTCGACTGATGCATTTCCTCGGCATCCCAGTTAGCAAGTTGGCGTCCACGGGCACTGTTATCTATGGATTCAACACTAGCGGGTCAAGACCAAGATCCGGGTAAAGTGTCAAATGGGGGATTTGAAAACAGAAGTCACATGCTATGTGATTGATGCCGAGACTTCGTACAACTTACTATTGGGTCGACCTTGGATTCATAGTAATGTCATAATTCCCTCTACTCTCCATCAGTACTTGAAGTATGTCGACACTGACAATGAGGTTAGGACGGTGGTCGCGGATAAGCAGCCATTCAAAGGGTATGAGAATTATTTCACCGATTCTCTCCTTTATGGTAACGAATCCGATACTGAACCATCGGCCCAGGGCACAGACAGCGGAGAAGAAGCTGATTCTGAAGCCGGATTCGATTATAATGGTGGTTTTTTATCTTAAATGACATTGTACCCTTTGTAATCAATCTTGACGATGAACAATCGTCAGATGGAGGTTGTAACTGAGCTGATTCTGAAGCCGGATTCGATTATAATGGCGGTTTTGTCTTAAATGACATTGTACCCTTTGTAATCAATCTTGACGATGAACAATCGTCAGATGGAGGTTGTAACTGGCAACTTGCCGATATTAAAATAAAAGATGATTTAGAGTACTCCTTGTCTCTTGATGATGTGATAAAATAGCTGTATGATAATCCTGAGTTGTATATGCCGATCCGATCATCCTATGTAACGAAGGAACACCTCCAGCATTCTTTCGGAACAACCATGGTCATCCCGAACAAAGTAAGAGGTGCTAAAGAAGTGATTTACGGTAAAGGAAAAAGCTCTCCGTTACCAGATCATTTCCTAAAAGGGAAGATAGATGATGACAAACCTGGTCGACATCTATCTAAGTATAGTCCAGAAGCGCGCAAGCTCATGGAGAAACAGGGATACGATTTTACACTCGGAGAAGGTCTATACTTCGATCGAGGTCCTCGCATTCCAGCCAAAGCAGCATATGTACCAAAAGGGAGGCCCGACGATTATTATAAATACGGGAGAGGCTTAGGTTATGTTTCCTCGTCCGATGATGAATGTGGTTGGCAAATTATCGATCAAATTGCTAACAAAGCCAAGAAGGGATACTCTCCCGATGCTTCAGAGTGGGACTCCGATACAAGTCTGGGAGAAATTTTCAAAACCCTAATGTCAAATATGGCTACAGCCGATCCATCCACCATGGAAGACGACGATCAAATGCCAACATGGGAAGACCCGTGGGTTCACCATCTGAATATGCAATATGGCGATAGGTTCGAGCAAAGAGAACCACCCACTGAAGATAAAATAGTCCAGATTAACATGGGTGATGAGGCCAACCCAAAGCCTATATTCATCAGCGACAGTCTTCCCCCAGATGAGAAGGAGGAATTGATTGCTCTCATCAGGGAATATATCGACGTCTTCGCATGGAATTATGAAGACATGCCAGGGCTCGACCCCAATGTCGCAATGCACCGCCTCGATATCAAGCCGGATGCCAAACCTGTCAAGCAACAGCAAAGACGGTTTCGTCCGCAGATTATGGAAGCCATTGAGGCAGAGGTTAAGAAGTTGATCGAATCAGGATTTATCCGAGAGGAACAACATCCAGACTGGTTAGCCAACATCGTTCCCGTCATGAAGAAGAATGGCAAAATCAGGATTTGCATCGACTTCAGGAACCTGAATGAAGCATGTCCGAAAGACGATTTCCCTCTCCCAATCACGGATGTCATTATCGACAATACATGTGGATTTGAGAGGATGTCCTTCATGGATGGATTTTCGGGATATAACCAGATCAAGATGCATCCAGAGGATGAGAAGCATACGGCGTTTAGAACACCCCTCGGCGTCTTCTGCTATACGGTGATGCCTTTCGGTCTGAAGAATGCCGGTGCCACATACCAGCGAGCGATGACTAAGATTTTCCAAGAACATCTCAGGAAAACAGTCGAATGCTACGTTGATGATTTGGTTGTGAAAAGCCGCAACAAGGAAGATCACATCAAGGATTTGAAGACAATGTTCGATCTCATGAGGAGTCATCAGTTGAAGATGAACCCCACTAAATCATTTCTTGGAATGTCCAGCGGAAAATTTCTTGGGTTCGTCGTCACCACTAAGGGTATACATATCGATCCTGATAAGGTGAAGGCGATACATGAATTGCAGCCCCCGAGGAATCTGAGAGAACTCAGAGGATTGCAAGGGCGTTTAGCTTATATCCGGCGTTTCATCTCAAATCTTTCTGGGAAGTGCCAACCGTTCTCTAAGCTGAACAAGAAAGGAGTATCATTCATCTGGGATGATGCCTGCCAAAAAGCGTTCGAAGATATCAAAACATATCTGGCGAACCCTCCTGTTCTCGTTGCACCGAAATCTGGTAAACCGTTCCTGATTTATCTCAAGGCGATGAACCACTCGATAAGTGCCTTACTAGCGCAAGACGATGATAACGGTCACGAACAGGCAGTTTATTACCTCAGTCGGACCTTGGTAGGCGCTGAGTCTCGATATCCGATGATTGAGAAAGAATGCCTTGCATTGGTATTTGCGATGCAAAAGATGCGGCATTACCTGGTGGGACAGACGATCTACGTTATCTCCAACGTTAATCCAGTACGGGTGTTTATGACGCAACCGGCCTCTATGAATTGGCGGCTAGCGAAGTGGGCCCTTCTCTTGTCCCAATACGATTTGCACTTCAAGCAGCAGAAGTCGATAAAAGGACAGGCGATTTGTGACCTTTTGGCGGCAAACCCGACCACAGATACGGCAGAAGTATATGATGACTTGCCGGATGAAACCCACGAGGTTAACACCACATCACACCAACAAGTATGGCAATTATACTTCGATGGTGCCTCAAGGGCAGTTAATAGAGTAATAACCCCGGGATGTCCTACAGTTTCCTCTGGAGTTGGAGTCGTCTTAATCTCCCCTGGAAAGCACGTGATGCCTCGGGCTTATTCGTTGACTAGTCCGTGCTCCAATAATGTTGCCGAATACAACGCGCTTCTCATTGGACTCAGTTTCGCCAAAGAGCTGGGGGTCGAATATCTCGAAGCTTTTGGAGATTCGCAATTGATAGTCAACCAAGTTCGCGGTGAGTATGAAGTCAGGAATCAAGACCTGATCCCGTACCACCAGGAAGCCATCAAAATGGCAGAATCTTTCGAAGAATTCTTTATTGAATACATCCCTCGTCTCCAGAACGCTTATGCAGACGCACTGGCGGCACTAGCAGTATCACTGGCACAGCCTCCCGAAGCTGAGCTGTTAGTCACAGTACGGACGCATCAACTCTGCGTACCCATATACAGTACGGAGATTGAAGAAGAAGAGGATAGAAACGTGAACGCCAAAGAGGTGAATTCAACTCAAATTGGGTCTGAGTCCCGAGATTGGCGTTTTCCTATCATCGACTACGTCCAATATGGTATCTTGCCAGAGGATGTAAAAGAAAAGGAATCAATCCGCCGAAGAGCTCCAAGATTCTTCTATAATACCGAGACCCATACGTTATACCGTAGAGGGTACGACGGTCTTTTGCTCCGATGCCTTTCGAACAGAGAAGCAAAGGAAGTTCTTAAGGAAGCACACGAAGGAGAATGTGGTGCGCATCAGCCTGGTCCCAAACTGTATGATCGCATCAGAAGAATGGGGTATTTCTGGCCAACGATGGTTCGTGACGCAATCGAATATGCCAGAGAGTGTCATGCATGTCAAATACATGCACATTATATGCATCAACCACCAGAGCAGTTGCACGTGTCAATTACGTCTTGGCCGTTCGAGACATGGGGTATGGACATTGTCGGTCCTATTTTTCCCCCTTCAGTCAAAGGCGATCGATTCATCCTCGCAATCACGGACTACTTTTCAAAGTGGGCTGAAGCAATCCCGCTTAGAGAAGTGAAGACGAACAACGTCATCAATTTTATCAAGCATCATGTCATATACAGACACGGCGTGCCAAGACGGATCATTCATGACAACGGTCCGCAGTTCATAAGCAACGCCTTCGTCAGGTTCTGCGACAAGTTCAAAATTGAGGATGTTTCGTCGACAGCTTACTATCCCGCCGCAAACGGACTAGCTGAAGCTTTCAACAAGACGATCATTAAGATCCTGTCAAAGCTCGTGAAGACCAATAAACGAGACTGGGACGATAAACTCGGTGAAGCACTCTGGGCTTATCGCACCACCATACGCACGCCTACAGGCGCCACCCCGTATTCGCTGGTATACGGATGTGAAGCTGTGCTACCGCTAGAAATTCAGATTCCATCCCTTCGGATCGCCCTCGCAACGGAGATGACGATGGAGGAACAACATCAAAAGCGTCTCGAAGAGCTTGAGAGGCTGGATGAAAAGCGCTTGGAAGCTCAACAGCAAATTGAGTTTTATCAGGCCAGGATGTCTAGGGCTTTTAACAAAAGAGTCCGACAGAGAAGCTTCAAGGAAGGAGATCTGGTCCTCGCTGCTCGCCGACCAATAATTCTCACCTCCAAGAAGAAAGGTAAATTCGAACCCAAATGGGAAGGACCGTTTGTAATAGACACAGTCTATTCAAACGGCGCATATCGCCTGATTACTCAAGAGGGCGCCAGGCAATTAATGCCAATAAATGGGAAGTTCCTGAAAAAGTACTATCCCTAGTACATTCAGGATAACTCGTTTACCGGGAAGTTCCTTGAAGAATATTACACTTAATTTTCTAGAGGATAACCCAAAAAATTATTTTCTCCACCAAAATCTCTCACTGATCAATTTCAATTGACAGTGAGTCCACCAAAAATGTCCATCTGGCCCTCTTGACTCCTTCCATAGACAAGAAGGTTCTCTTTCAGATCAGAGTCTCCTTTCGATAAACGAAAGAACTCCTTTCTCTTCTCTTTGGTTAAATCTTCTCGATAAACGAAAGAACTCCTTTCTCTTCTCTTTGGTTAAATCTTCTCATGGTTATAGCCAAAGTTGAAGTTTCACTTCGATAAACGAAGAACTCTTTTTTCAGTTTAGATAACCAATCCTATAAAAGGCAAGTTTATCTAGATTTTCTAGATTCTCGGAGTGGATATCCTACTTCTAGTTTCTTCTGCACTGGAAATAGAATATAAAATTCTTCCTTTCCAGGATCAAGGAACAGAATATAAAATTCTTCCTTCCTTTTTTTTTGGGTTCGCCTTCACCCTAAAAGAAGACCGGGAAATAGAATATAAAATTCTTCCTTTTCCGCACCGATCTTTCCAAAATTTGTCAATTTAGGATTCATCCTAGGAAGTTTATCCCGAATCCTAAGCAGGGATAAGTCTGCGCCTAACACGCGCTGCCGGTTTAGTCTTTTTCCGCACAAAAAGACACCAGAGTCTGATTCTGGGGTATTTTATCCTGAAACCTAAGCAAGGATAAGTCTGCGCTTAACCCGCGCTGCCGGTTAGTTCTTAACCGTTGAAAAGAACATCCGTCCACATATTCAACATTGTGGCAGGTTGTTATTAATAACACCAAAATCCATGCCTCACACGCATGGGGAATTTCATCCTGAATCCTAAGAAAGGATATGCCGACGCCCAACACGCGTCGCCGGTCTAGTATTTTACCGATTGAATTTAGGATTCATCCTAGGAAGTTTATCCCGAATCCTAAGCAGGGATAAGTCTGCGCCTGACACGCGCTGCCGGTTAGTTCTTAACCGTTTAAAAAGAACACCCGTTCACATATTCGACATTGTGTCAGGTTGTTATTAATAACACCATAATCCATGCCTTACACGCATGGGGAATTTCATCCCGAATCCTAAGAAAGGATATGCCGATGCCTAACACGCGTCGCCGGTTTAGTCTTTTTCCGTAGAAAAAGACGCCAGAGTTCGATTTTGGGGAATTTTATCCCGAAGCCTAAGTAGGGATAAGTCAGCGTCTAAAACACGTTGCTGGATAGCCTATTCCCATAACAATGGCGAAGTCTACATATTCGAAGTTGTAGCATCAAGTCTAAGGGAGTTCATTCCTTTAGCACAACGTCACATGCGGAACGGACTTGAACAATCCGCATGCTAAGCCCGATTCAAACGGTAATCGGTAAAAGAATGACAAATCCGTTGAGGGCTGAGGATTTGCCAAAAAAAATCCTAAGTCAACGTCTGATACACGTTGCTGTTTATTCGAAGTTGTAGCATCAAGTCTAAGGGAGTTCATTCCTTTAGCACAACGTCACATGCGGAACGGACTTGAACAATCCGCATGCTAGCCCGACTCAAACGGTAGTCGGTAAAGGCTAATCAAATCCGTTGAAGGCTGAGGGTTAGCCAAAAATCCTAAAGTCAACACCTAACACGTGTCGCCGGGTAGCCTATTCCCGTAACAATGGCGAAGTCTATGTATTCGACATCATAGCACGAAGTCTAAGGGAGTTCATTCCCTTAGCACAACGTTACATGCGGAACGGATTTGGACAATCCGCATGCTAGCCCGACTCAAACGGTAGTCGGTAAAGGCTAATCAAACCCGTTGAAGGCTGAGGGTTTGCCAAAAATCCTATGAGTATTATGGTCAATCATTTCAAACGGAATGAGGAATCATAATAAAGATAAAGACAAAAATCAGGCCCACTAAAGAGAATCAAATGTCAAGGTTTTCAGCAAATAAAATCATACATCAAGCCCATGGCTAAGAATCTGCTGACTGAATTCAGATAACTTCTCGTCATAAGAGCGTCTAAGCTCCTCCTGCAACTCAGCTCTAACAGACTCTTCGTTCGCAGCTAAAGTCCTCACAGCATCCTCCTCTGTCTCAGCCAGTCTCTGCTTCAAGGACTTCAGCTCACCAGATAAAGCAGCATTTGCTTGCTGATTCTGCATCTTTGTGTCTTCCTTCTCACGGAGTTCTCGTCGGAGCTGATCTATCTGAGAATCAAGCTCCTCGAGGAAAGAAGATCTAGTGGCGAAATCAGCCTCAACTCGATCTATGCGGTCCCGCTGCACCTGAATCTCGAGCTCAGCAACCATCCGAGTACTGCGCCATGTCTGTAAGCGAGCATCCAACTCGGCAGCAACGAATGAAGAGGCACCTGTATCCCGGAGCTCATGAAACATCTGAAGCTCACGCTCTAAGCGATCAAGGTCATCAACCATAGCCGTCGCTAGATCCGGACATCCTATGTCCCTAATCAAGTTTATCTTGGAATCGAGGTAGGGCTTAAATTGGCGAAGAGAAAGTCCGTCGTGGAGGAGTTTGCCAATTATAACAGTCAGGGAGGAGAAATAAGAGCGGACTTCTACGCTGATGATGATCTTCTCAGGGTCATTCCCCGATAACAACTCCTTAACGAGGACATGAAGCTGAGAAGGAAGCCCTACACAAAAAAAAAAGGGGGAAATTCGTCAAAAGCCTCAATAAGGAAATGAATGGCTTTGCTCAGTTAATTAAATTATACCTCCTCCCCCTCGAGTCACTGGGGGTGGTGGAGATGTAAGGACTGTAGCTGCATCGACTGGTGGAGTTGGTCGCACAGCCGGCTCAACATGGTCTTTCTCAACAAAAGCTCCTGTCAAATTCAAAACAGAATTCACAGAGGCGTTACATTATAGCTGCATTAGTCAAGGTCGACTAGTCCTATAATCAACTCAGCAGGAGGCACATACCTTCAAAGGAACCATCCTCAGGATTGTTAGCAAATGCGGACTCAGGAAACATGTCTCCAGGTAGCTGGTCATTAATCTGAGGTGAGCTATATATGTAGTGCATCATAGGAGTGTCCGCAAACAGGCTTCCCTCGTCAAAATCGTCGATGGAGAAATCTGACATAAAAGAATATAAGTGCCAAAGAATAATGAAGAGACTACAACTAATGGAAATGAGTTACCTCTCACGGGTGCATCAGCCTCTTCGTTTCCAAGGTTCGCCTCCTGCAAATTATCTGAAGGAGCAAGGAGTAGAGGACAGTTAGAGGATACACAAATTCATTAATGTATTATCTAAAGAAATACGCTGTCAGTGATAGATGTACCTTGACTCACAGAATCTGGTCCTACACTGATCTCCTCCCTAATGTCAGCAACCCCTGTAGACTTCTCTACAGGGGGTAGTGGGTCAGACTCATCGGGAGATAAGGGAACAGGATCGGGACTCATCTCATCCTCCCCACGCACTCCTATATAGAAATGGAAAAGCATGAGTCAATGTTCAGAATAACCAAGAAAATGGTTCAAAGAGTAGACGTTACCTCTGTCACTAATAGGGTCATCTCCAGCCAGATCCATGTCAGATGCTCGTGAAGCTACACGAGGTTTGCGGGCCAATCTCTTCCGCCTAGCAATAGGGATCGAAGGTCTCGCCTGAGGAGGAGGACGGAAATCTTCATCCTGATCAACTGTGGTATCTGGAACATCAAACCATAGTCAGTTTCAACACTTCTGGAAGATAGAAGAAAAAGATGAAGTGCAAACCTCGCTCGGAAAAGTCATCGTAATCTTCGGGATCCCCGCCCGAAGCCTCGTCTGTGGAATGGAATGTCCTCTGTCCCTCTTCGTCAATCCGACGAGTCTTGTTCCGTATCCTCTGTGCCCGGGCGTTTTCCCGAATCCTGCGGGAATCAACCTGGGAAGCTGCCTCAGCCTCTAACTCTGCGATTGGCTTCACAGGGATAGTCTTGTTGGCTGCTAACAACCATTTGCAGCTCAAGAAAGTAAGGTTCAACTGCCGGTCAGCACTCGGGAGACTAAATCTAACACCAGTACAGCCAGTCACGGTCCACAACCAAGCGCGGAGACCGTCTATCAAACCACTATGAGTACGAAGCTGCTGACGAGGATTCCCAATGTAAAGCTGGTCATAGCCAAACTGGCGAGCGAATCGGCACGGTAGATATGGTTCGATGAAGCACTGATCCCTCACCCGGAAAGTCAGATAGCCGGGCCTAATATTCACTAGCCAGTTGAAGCAGCCGATGTCTAAATAAGTCCGGTACTCTCTAGGCCTCTCATCATCTATCAAGCATTCACCATATCGACCGGAGAACTGCGGAAAACAAGTAGAGAATGCCCAACACTTATGGACCTGCAACTGCTGTCTGACATCAGAAAATCCGCGGCCCTCCCACCTGCCATTCTCAAGCAACTGTAGCAGGGGAACAGAATGGTCTGTGGCGTTCGGCACCGACATCATATCCGAGCGATGAAGGACAAACCAGGCCATCAGATAAGCGTACGGGAGCTCCACCTTAAGCGTGGGAATCTGACCTGGTAAATCGGTCTCCTTCCGTGTGAACGCACTGGAAAGCTGTCGAAGTCCTCGGTGAATATTAGCCACCATCACCGGAAGAAGTGAGAGTTCCTTCTTATAGGCGAGCTGAACTGCTGGGTAAAGTACCTCCAAGGGCAAGGCGTCGCCAGACTGATATGGAACCACGCACTTTTTCAACCAGATAGCAAGAAAGCCAGCAAGAAGTGTCATTGGTCGAATTGGTGCGGTAGCGTGCCACAAGAATGACTTGAACTTGGTCTTCGCAGGAAAGCCACCCTCAGGACCGCCGGTGGTGTAAGATTGAGCGCCGATCTTCTTCAGTAGACTGTTCACCTCTGAAGGAGTGAATGGGGCCAGCTCACAAATATCCTCGCCATGAGTGCTCTCCAGATTCTTGAACAAGTAGTTCGCAAATTGTTTCAGACTCACACATACCTTGGTCCTCTTTGCTAAGGGCTCCGACTGTGCCAAAGCAATATGGTAATGACAAGTGAGGTCCCATAGAGTCTCATAACGGTCAGGCATGCGATCTTTTAATTGGCTCAACTCATGACTGGAAGGAAAGTACTCCTGGTATAGCATCTGTCCCATGGACAAGCCAGAAATCCTGTGCATCTCGTGAAGAGCCAAGCCTAACTCCCCCTGCCGGGTCAGAAAAGTGTTCGAGTCTGGATTATATAGCTCGAACAAAGCACAGAAATGTCTCAAACTGATAGGCAAGCCATACACGGTGGCACGAACGGCTGCATACAAACCGCAAGCATGCAACTCCTCGCCCCATCGGCTCAAGACGTATGTCGTCATGCGGCTCCACCAAGACTTGTCCGAAGAGTGGACCCAACCGTAAAACCTGTGACGTGTCGCTGGCATCTCCCGTCCCAGAACAGCGAGACGATTCCTCAAGGTGGAAGCGGTAGCAAGGAACTCGTTACGTGGTGGTTCGTCCAGCCCCAATACACCAGGACGCAATCCGGTAACACGACTTCTGCACGAACCAGGAACCGCCGAATGAGTGATATAGCCGCAATGGACACTCATATGATCCTCTGTCAAGCGCCACGACATCTCCCGTGTCACAGCCTGACATCTGAGCTCAGTCAATGAACGATGCCGAGGAATCTCCGGCAAGTATATGAAGCCATTGCCGGTCTTGTGAAGCCAATGCTCAGCACCAATGAATACGGCTTCTGGGTCATCGACAGAATCACCAAATAGGAAATCGCTCTTTCGAAGAGGCTGAGTAGAGCTGGCGTCCTTCACAAAAGGCGCATCTGTGATTAGCTGGCGAATAGCTCGATGACCACCTTCCCTCACCACTTGGGCAACCTCAGTCGACGTGTCCGAAGCAAACTGAGGGGTAGCTGGAATAGGGGAAGGATCGTTGGAGTTCGAATAATGCTCGCCACGCCGTCCATATATTGCGTGGGACGGGAATGATCCAGAAGGGTACCCCACTGCAAAATAGACAGTTAAACACTGGTTAGTCTCGATTATAAAAGGAAATTGAACTCATCTTACAAATAGCTAAGATAGAGTCATTGCCTTATAAAGGGTGAGACGATTTGGCCACATTGTGCAATCACAAAACAGGGTATGTCGACAACATATCCCTGCCTTATAAAACGCAATGTAGTGTCAAATCGCCCCCTTTAATTTTGAGATATGGTTTTGACCAAGCAAAACATATCTTTGAAGCGTCGATCCTCACCAAGGAGAATCAAGGCTCTTCCCGATTGCCTCGCCAAGGAGAACAACGTGGGGTTTAAAAAAGGGTCAATTTACAAATTTATAAGAAAAAAGGGTTTATTTGCAAAAAGTAGCTCACCAGCATAAGAGGGAGGCGCGCCATCAACCGACATGGCAGGGGAACGACCTCTCGAGGCGCGAGACATGACGGCCTGCAAAATAACTCAAAGGGTTAGATTCAAAAAATAATTTCAGCCCTAATTTTTGCATAAAAACCCCTCAAAATTGCATTTTTACCCCCCTGAAAGATTAGCTCGAGGCATCAAATCACACCCTCAACCCTCACATATAACCCCACAAATGCATGAATTAAATTGAGCATGAAAAAGATCCAAATTGTGGAAGATTTACCTGAAGAAAGGCTCGAGATCCAACGAAGATGAGACCTTTTAGGAAACTTTCACCACGTGCTCGAGGGGTCTGAGAGGAATTCTAAAAAATGATTTTTTGAAGGATCTCTCAGTCAAAGATCAAAAGGAAACCCAGATCTCGGATAAATATCAAAGTTTCGAGGAGAAAAGACGCTCGAGGGAAGAGAAAACTCAAAAAGGAGGAAGAGGGGGGGGCCGGCCCTAGAAGAGAGGAGGAAGAGAAGAAAAAAGAAGCCAAAAAACCCTCTTTTATAGCCTTAAACCAGATCTGGCTGAACCAGACCAGACCAGACTGAACCAGACCAAGCCAAATTGGACCAGACTGAGCCAGAATGAGCCAAATTGAGCCAGAATGAGCCCAATTGAACCAGATTGAACCTGGCTGGACTAGACCAGACCAGAGTGAGCCAGAATAGGCCAGATTGAACCAGATTGAGTTAGATTGGACCAGTTTGGGTCAATTTCGAACCAGTTTGAACCAAATTCGAACCAGAATTCAAATTGGAGCTAAATTAAGCATCGAAACGAATTCAGATCAATCAATGGTTCGATCCCTCACCTAGTTAACCCCTCTCCCACATATTGGGAAGGGTCAGAAAGATTTTGAGCCCAAATACTGCCTTTTTTGAGACATCTTTGGACCGGTTCTGATCATTTGAGCACGGAAATACTCCAATAAGGTATACGAGTATAAACTATTTCCTATTGTTGTTGAGAAGTTCCTGGAGAATATTTTTCTAAAAATATTCTTAAGGATAACTCAATAACACGACGTCGGACAACGTGTCACAAGTGAGGATTCAACACCGACAATCGAGCGTTAGTTGCACGTCGAACCAACCAACACGAGTTAAAGATTGAAAAAATCAGGAATCGACTTCAAAGTTCAAATTCCAACAACGGTCAGACAATAAATGCAGCACCGGAACCCCTACAGGCATTCTACAAAGCACTGAATGGCCCGAAGGATTGAAGGAATACAGAACAAAAGTCATTTCCAGGTCCCGTTACACCGACAAAGGGTAGGGGCAATCATATCCAAAGCATTCCAGACTCTTCTATAAAAGAACGAGGCTGAAAAGCTTTGGAGGGGGTATCTGTAGGCGTATAAAACTGCTTATAGGTCCCTTGACACAGCTCGGCGCGATGATTCGACAAATCGACGAACGTTCAAGCAACGAAACGAACTAAAGAGGCTACAAAGCTAACGAACTGCATGTGAACAACGTTAGTGGTTCGGGGAGTCGACGGGTCTTCCAACAAAGTGGATTTGAACTCAAACACCGACTGAGTTTACTGCCAAATCCGGAATCAAGTCAACAAATCAACAAAACAACCGAACAACGGACAAAACAACCGGAAACAACGGAAAACGACAAAACCAGCGCACCTGGGGGAACTCGGCCCGAACCGAACCACCCTAAGGTGGCTCGGCCCAAGCCGAGCCACCCTAGGGTGGCTCGGGGGCCGAGCGTTTGATTTACTTAAATAATTAGATGATAAACAAATATTTTTAATAAAATCAGAAATATAAAAATTCTTATTAAAAGAAGATAATTCTTTTGGAACCCAAATAGAAAAGAATTTTGATTTCTTTTTATACAAATTTTCATATTTATAATCATGCAAATCACAAGAAGGTTTTACAAAAATTGTATTCTTTGATTTGTTTTTATTAATTTGAAAACCTAATCCTTTTGTCTTTTGTGATTCTCTTTGAAAAGAAAGAATATTATTAAGATTTTCTTTTCCTTTATTAAATTTGCTTACATTTAAACATATATCTTCATATCTTGATTTAAAAGAAGAAATATCTTTATCTAAACTATTAATTCGAATATTTAACTTATTACATTCTGATTTTAAATATTTATTTTCATTAGATAAATTATCATTTTCTTTTAGTAAAGAAAAATTTTCTTCTTTTAATTCAACTAATTGAGAATTAGTATAAGTAGAGGAATTTAAATCTGAAATTTCTTCACGTAACCTTTTATTCTCACCTTTAAGAAAATTATGTGAAATTTTTAATCTTATAAAAGTTTCATATAATTCATTAAAAGCATCTAAAAGCTCTTCATTTTCACTTACATCATCTTGTGCCATGAAACACATGTGAGCACTTTCCTTTTCTTCAATTTCTTCATCTGAGGATGATTCATCACTATCATCCCAAGTGACCGCCATTGCTTTCCTCTTCTTGTTATTTTGAATATTGTTGAAGTTGTTGAAATAACTTGATTTTTGTTTATTCTTCAACATTGGACAATCTTTCTTCATATGCCCTGGTTTATTACACTTAAAACAAAGAGGGTTAGTTGAATTTGAATTCTTAAATTTAAAATTACCTCTTTTGATGAATTTTCGAAATTTTCGTGCAAACATGCCCATTTCTTCATCATTATCATCTGAATCTTCTTTATCTGAAGTAGTATTAAATGCAAGAACTTTCTTGTTCTTAGATTCTTCATCATTCTTCCTATCTTCAAGTTGTACTTCATATGCCATAAGATTACCAATAAGATTTTCAACCGTAAGAGTTGACAAATCATTGGCTTCTTCAATAGCGGTAACTTTCTTTTCCCATTGTGGAGTAAGTGAACGAAGTATCTTTCTTACCATCTCCACTTGAGTATATGTTTTTCCAAGACCAATAAGAGAATTTGTGATGTCGGTGAATCTTGTGAACATTTCTCCAATAGTCTCATTTTCCTTCATCTTGAATAATTCAAATCTGTGCACAAGAACAGAAATTTTAGATTCTTTAACTTTAGTAGTACCTTCATGAGTTACCTCGAGTGTGTGCCAAATATCATATGCGGATGTGGCCGTTGACACCCTATTGAACTCATTCTTGTCAAGTGCACAAAATAAGGCATTCATTGCTTTAGAATCCAAATTCGCATTGTTCCTTTGAGATGTAGTCCATTCCGCGAAAGGAGTTGTTGGTTTCTCATATTTTGTTTCAACGACGTTCCAAAGTTCGTAGCCAAGAGATTGGAGATAGATCTTCATCCTACACTTCCAGTAGTTGTAGTTCGTGCCATCGAACATTGGAGGACGATTTGTAGAGTGACCTTCCTTGAATTGTGATGTATTTGACAATGCCATCTTTCACCTTGCTCTGATACCAAATGTAGGATCTGAAATAGATACACTTGAACACTAGAGGGGGGGTGAATAGTGTTCTTTTAAAATTATTGCAAAGTAGATAATAAATTGCAAAGAAAAAATGGCAATCTCAGAAATTTGCAAACACAAACACAAGGATTTTATACTGGTTCCACCAAACTGGTGTACATCCAGTCCCCAAGCAAATCCCGCTTGAGAGTTTTCACTATGATTTTGAATAAACTTACAAAATCAAATGCAAACCTGACCAATTTGCAAGTTCCTGCAAATTGCAACACCAATTGACAAACTCCTTGTCAATTTGAACACCAATCTCTAACCCAAGAGACTAACCCTCTCACAACCGAGAGAAAACTTGTTGAAGAAGAACACAATGATCCTATAAGCCTTGAATGTGTAATAATGTGCAGCAGTGGCTTAGGATTCTTTTAATCTTTGTAAAATTGCCTAATTGATTTGTTTTTGATGAAAGTATATAGGCAATTTCAGAAACTCTTCTTTTTCAGAAAATCAGAATGTTTTTCACTTAGGAAATTGCTCAAGAATCAAAGCTTATGGGTATGTATATTTCTCCAATTTTTCTGAACAAATAACCTATATATACCCCTTGAAAAGACAAGTTTTTAAAGTTTGAAAACGTTTAAAAACGGCCAAAAACTGTCAGATATTCAAATTCTGAAAACTGAAAAACTGTCTCTTGTAGTCGACTACTGTAGTCATTAGTCGACTACACTGAGTTCAGACAGACTCTGTGTTTTCGGAAAATGTTCTCAGTAGTCGACTATAATGATAATTAGTCGACTACACTGAGTTCAGACAGAAACTTGAAAATTTATATTTTTCTTCAGTAGTCGACTACTGTAGTCATTAGTCGACTACACTGTAAAAAGACAGAAACTTATGTTTCTGTCAAACATCTCAGTAGTCGACTATAATCTCTATTAGTCGACTATACTGTAAAAAGACAGAAACTTGTATTTGAGTTATATACATGAGTAATCGACTACTATCCTAATTAGTCGACTATTAAGATCAAAAATTCAGAAATAATGAGTTTTTATAATTAAGTTTTAACTATTATTCTAATGGTTAACATAGGGGATTTCTATAGTTAACCAACACACTAAGCCTGTGTTAGTGTATTCTAAAAATGTGTGTGTGTGCGTGTGTGTGATCAAGGCTTGTACAAATATTCTAAGCAAAGAAAAATTCAAATACATTATCTTTTGTTCTTCATTTTCTTCACTTCAAAATGCCTTGATATTCACTTGCACTTGTACATATTCTGATATTGAAATCTGCATATGAAAGTTAGTGCACACAAAATATAAATTGTTATCATCAAAACATTATCATGGAGAAATGATATTCAACATTCTCCCCCTTTTTGATGATAACAAATAATTTATGCATCATATTAAATTTTAAAACATGTAATACTTACTCCCCCTGCATATATGCAAAGTTTTTAACATTCATAATAAAAAATATAAAACTTAACTATTTCTCCCCCTTTGTTATCAACAAAAAGAAGAAGAACCTAAACATAACATAATTTCGTCAACATGAGTTAACACTTCAAACAAATCATCAAGGTTATGAACATAGTCCATAACTTCACCCATCCATATTGGTAGGCAAAGACTTGCCATAAAGACCACAAGTTCCATAATGTTCATCACCATTATCTGTTTAAAATATATAGCAGTTATATTAACGAACAAAATAGTAGCAAACTTAACACATATAATAGCAAACTTTTCATAATAGCAGGCTTAACACACAGTTATATTGTAGCAAACTTGACATAAAAGCAACATAACCACATAGTTTTAAACATAATAACAACCACATAGTTTTAAACATAAGAACATAATTGTTTTGACCAAAAAACAGAAACAAATTCTAAGGTGCTGGAGGAGGTTGTTGGCCTTGAAAATATGAATTAAGCTTTGAGTCCAAGTCTTCAAACTTTTTGATTAGGTCTTCTTGATTGCTGATGATATATCTGTTTTGTGCATATATAGCTCGTTGACCTGTTTCCAGTTCTAGGATACGTGCACTCAAAGTATTGTATTGCACGTCTGAAAAACATGAAGGTTCAGTAGGAAATGGTGGAGGTTGACTTGAAGAGGCTCCAGCTTGAGTTGAGGTTTGTGGAATATCTTCTTGTTGAAGTTCAGGTTCATTTTGAACAGGTTCATTTTGAGGATTGTGATCTTGGATTTCAAAATTTGTCAATTTCATCCTAGTTAGGGCATTTGAATCAAAAAATTCAATTGAACGGACAACAGATTTTTCAGATTTGAGATCAACATGGAATTTATCAAAGATCTTAGTCAGGAATGCACCATAAGGAAGAAATCCTCTAGGAATGGTCAGAAAATTATCAAAATAAACCTCAGCCCAATTAACTTGAATATTTCCCATAATAGCATATATAGCTTTTGCTAATTCTAGGGAAATGAAATGAAAACTTCCAGTTTTTGGAAATAAGTTATAGGCTAGGATACGAGCAATGAACCTAGGAAATGGACGAAGTTTGTTTGAATTGTTCAAAGGTTTTCCATGTCCTGGAAGAAATATGTGATTGGATAGCAAGTCTGAATCATTCATCCTAACAGAGCTAAGAGAAACTCCTTGATAAGGAATGTTGAATATTTTACCAATTGTTTTAGTAGTTAATTCAATCTCCATTCCTTTAACAAGGGTTTTAATTTTTTCAGAACCACCAATTGTACCCACACGTTCTATATTGGTATAGAACAGTTGCACAAGAAATGGGTATGATGGTTTCTTATTTTCAGCAGAAAATAACTCAAGCAAGCCCACATTTTCAAAATAAGAACTAAAGTTCCATGGGATGAAATCATCGAACTTCACAAATCGTCCTGTAAGAATTTCTAAAGTTGAAAGTCTGTTAAATTCTTCCAATAATTCAGGACTTCTTAAATAAACAATGATTTCATCATTGAGAGAACTGTGAGTTTGCTTAGCTTTCTTAGATCTAAACATGATGAACTAGATAAATAACAAGAGAATGAAAGATCAAGTTTAGAAGTATACCCCAAACAGTAGAAACCCTAGAATAGCCGACTATAGCCTGGATTAGTCGACTAATGAGCCTGATAGCTTGACAAGATTGAAAGACAAATAAAGAAATTGATGAGGAAATTTTAGAAACAAGAAAAGCCCTAACCTGGAATCGGTGAAACTGAAGAGAAGAAGATGGGGAAGATGGGTTTTCGGTTTTGGGTAGAGTTAGTGGGTTATTTTTGCTTTTTAATTTATCTTTTAATAATGTAAGGTTTAGATTAGATGGTAAATAGAATGTAGGGTCAAGATTAAATTTTAGATGAATGGTTAGGATTGGTGCAGTTAAAAATGAATGGTTTAGATGATTTTTACTAAAGTAAAACGGGTAGGGTTATTGGATATTGGGTTTAAAACATAAAAAATCCACTTTTTTTAATAAACTAAAGGTTCAGAATTAGTAGTCGACTAATAGTCAAAATAGTCGACTATACTGTAAAAGATAGAAGGTTAAGTTTTAGTTTTTAACTCTGAGTAGTCGACCAATATGTGAATTAGTCGACTACACTGTAATCAACAGAGAGTATTTTTAAGATTTTACATTGAGTAGTCGACTATAAAGGTAAGTAGTCGACTATAATCTGATTTTTCAGAAAAATAGTTTGTAAGAATTGTGCATGTAGTCGACTATAAGTTAGATTAATCGACTACTTAAGGTTTAAATTTATGTATTTTTGTTTTAAAAATTAATTTAAATCTTCAATTGAACATATACCTAATTCCCTTCTTAATTTAACATAAACTTCTTCTTTTAGTGGTTTTGTTAATATATCTGCAATTTGTTTATCTGTAGGTATAAACTCTAATGATATGTCACCTTTAAGAACATGATCACGTAAAAAATGATGTCTAATATCAATGTGTTTTGTACGTGAGTGTTGAATAGGATTTTTAGATAAATTAATTGCACTAGAATTATCACACATAATAGATGATATGGGACAATTTATGCCATAATCAGTTAAAGTTTGTTTCATCCATAATATTTGTGCACATGCAAGACTTGCAGCAATATATTCAGCTTCAGTTGTTGATAATGATACTGAATTTTGTTTCTTACTAAACCAAGATACAAGTGAATGTCCTAAGAAATGACATGTTCCACTTGTACTTTTTCTATCAGATTTACATCCGGCAAAATCAGCATCACTATATGATATTAAATCAAAAGAACTATGTTTTGGATAAAATAAACCATAATTTGTAGTATCTTTAATATATCTAAATATTCTTTTTACTGCTTTAAGATGTGAAACTTTAGGATTTGATTGAAATCTTGCACATAAACATACACTAAACATAATATCAGGTCTACTAGCAGTAATGTAAAGAAGTGATCCAATCATACCTCGATAGAGCTTTTGATCAACATTCTTACCATTTTCATCTTTGTCAAGAGATGTTGTAGTGCTCATAGGTGTTGGTTTGCTTGTTGAATTTTCCAATCCGAATCTTTTAAGTAAATCTTTTGCGTACTTGCTTTGATTGATGAAAATTCCTTCTTTCAATTGTTTAATTTGAAGTCCAAGAAAGAAATTTAGTTCACCCATGTGACTCATTTCAAATTCATCCTGCATATTCTTAGCAAATTCTTGACAAAGATTATTGTTAGTAGAACCAAAAATAATATCATCTACATATATTTGAATTAGTAAAATATCTTTATTTATTTTCTTAATAAACAATGTTGAATCAACTTTTCCAATATCAAAACCTGAAGTTAAAAGAAATTTCTTTAATCTATCATACCATGCACGAGGTGCTTGTTTAAGACCATATAATGCTTTCTTAAGTTTAAAAACATGATTTGGAAAACTTTCATGTTCAAAACCTGGAGGTTGTTCTACAAAAACTTCTTCATTTATAAAACCATTTAAAAAAGCACTTTTAACATCCATTTGAAATAATTTAAAATTCATAAAACATGCAAATGCAAGTAAAATCCTAATTGATTCTAATCGTGCAACTGGTGCATAAGTTTCATCATAATCAATTCCTTCTTCTTGATTATAACCTTGAGCAACTAATCTAGCTTTGTTTCTAACAACTTGACCAAATTCATCTAATTTGTTTCTAAAAATCCATTTTGTTCCAATAATGGATTTATTTTGAGGTCTAGGTATAAGATCCCAAACATTATTTCTAGTAAATTGATTAAGTTCATCTTGCATAGCTATTATCCATGAATCATCAAGAAGTGCTTCTTTTATATTTTTAGGTTCAATAGTTGAAATAAAAGCATTATGAGCAATCAAATTAAAATGTGATCTAGTAGTTACTTTGTCAGATATATTTCCTATAACTAAATCATGTGGATGATTTTTAACTTCTACAAAATCTTTAGGTAAATCATTTTGTAGATTATCATCTTTTGTAATATCTATCATAGGAGTATCTTGTATGGTATCAATTACATCATCATCATTATTTAGTATAATAGGTATTTTTGAAAAACTTTCATTAAAAGAAACATGTAAAGATTCTTCAATAACTTGTGTTCTTTTGTTATAAATTCTATATGCTTTACTGTGATTAGAATATCCAACAAAAATTCCTTCATCGGATTTTGAATCAAATTTATCTAAGTTATCCTTTGTATTTAAGATAAAACATTTACAACCAAAAACTTTAAAGTAAGATACTTTAGGAATTTTGTTATAAAATAATTCATAAGATGTTTTCTTTAAAATAGGTCGTAATAAAACTCTATTTAATACATAACAAGCTGTTGATACGACTTCTGCCCAAAAATATTTAGGTAAATTACTATCACATAACATGGTTCTAGCACATTCTTGTAAGGTTCTATTTTTCCTTTCTACAACTCCATTTTGTGGAGCAGCTCGAGGAAAAGAGAATGTGTGTGATATACCATGTTGATCACAATAATTTGCAAATAATTCATTTTCAAATTCACCTCCATGATCACTACGTATAGAGATAATAGAAGTTGATTTTTGATTTTGAATTTTCTTGCAAAATATAGAAAACTCATTAAAAGCATCATTTTTATGTTTAAGAAAAATTACCCAAGTGAATCTAGAAAAATCATCAACAAGAACAAATGCATATCTACTTCCATTTAAAGATGCTACTCTAGATGGACCAAAAAGATCTATATGAATTAATTCTAATGGTCTATTTGTAGATATTATATTTTTAGATTTAAAAGAAGATTTGTGCATTTTTCCTTGTTGACATGCATCACAAAAATTATTTTTAAATGACATCTTAGGCAAACCATTTACTGAATCATTTTTAGAAATCTTAGACATATGTTTAAAGTTAACATGTCCAAAACGTTTATGCCATAAAATAGAATCATTAGATGATGCAATAAGACAATGTTCATTTGAAATATTATTCATTGATAACACATATATGTTATTTTTTCTATAACCTTTAAAAATAATGGTTATTAAATCAATATCATAAATTAAGCATGATTCTTTTTCAAAAACAATTTTATAACCTTTATCACAAAGTTGACTAATACTTAGTAAATTATGTTTAAGACCATTAACTAATAAAACATTATCAATGATAGGTTTGTTTGGATTACCTACGGAACCAATACCGATGACTTTTCCTTTGTTGTTATCTCCAAAAGTAACGGTACCTCCATCCTTGTTTTGAAAAGATGACAACAATTGAATATTTCCAGTCATATGTTTAGAGCAACCACTATCTAAAATCCACCTATCTTTCTTGGGTACCTGAAAAAATAAACATTTACATTTTGGTACCCATACTATGTTGGGTCCTTTAAATTAGCCTTTAGGAAACCAAACCCATGAAGAGTTTGATTTACTTAAATAATTAGATGATAAACAAATATTTTTAATAAAATCAGAAATATAAAAATTCTTATTAAAAGAAGATAATTCTTTTGGAACCCAAATAGAAAAGAATTTTGATTTCTTTTTATACAAATTTTCATATTTATAATCATGCAAATCACAAGAAGGTTTTACAAAAATTGTATTCTTTGATTTGTTTTTATTAATTTGAAAACCTAATCCTTTTGTCTTTTGTGATTCTCTTTGAAAAGAAAGAATATTATTAAGATTTTCTTTTCCTTTATTAAATTTGCTTACATTTAAACATATATCTTCATATCTTGATTTAAAAGAAGAAATATCTTTATCTAAACTATTAATTCGAATATTTAACTTATTACATTCTGATTTTAAATATTTATTTTCATTAGATAAATTATCATTTTCTTTTAGTAAAGAAAAATTTTCTTCTTTTAATTCAACTAATTGAGAATTAGTATAAGTAGAGGAATTTAAATCTGAAATTTCTTCACGTAACCTTTTATTCTCACCTTTAAGAAAATTATGTGAAATTTTTAATCTTATAAAAGTTTCATATAATTCATTAAAAGCATCTAAAAGCTCTTCATTTTCACTTACATCATCTTGTGCCATGAAACACATGTGAGCACTTTCCTTTTCTTCAATTTCTTCATCTGAGGATGATTCATCACTATCATCCCAAGTGACCGCCATTGCTTTCCTCTTCTTGTTATTTTGAATATTGTTGAAGTTGTTGAAATAACTTGATTTTTGTTTATTCTTCAACATTGGACAATCTTTCTTCATATGCCCTGGTTTATTACACTTAAAACAAAGAGGGTTAGTTGAATTTGAATTCTTAAATTTAAAATTACCTCTTTTGATGAATTTTCGAAATTTTCGTGCAAACATGCCCATTTCTTCATCATTATCATCTGAATCTTCTTTATCTGAAGTAGTATTAAATGCAAGAACTTTCTTGTTCTTAGATTCTTCATCATTCTTCCTATCTTCAAGTTGTACTTCATATGCCATAAGATTACCAATAAGATTTTCAACCGTAAGAGTTGACAAATCATTGGCTTCTTCAATAGCGGTAACTTTCTTTTCCCATTGTGGAGTAAGTGAACGAAGTATCTTTCTTACCATCTCCACTTGAGTATATGTTTTTCCAAGACCAATAAGAGAATTTGTGATGTCGGTGAATCTTGTGAACATTTCTCCAATAGTCTCATTTTCCTTCATCTTGAATAATTCAAATCTGTGCACAAGAACAGAAATTTTAGATTCTTTAACTTTAGTAGTACCTTCATGAGTTACCTCGAGTGTGTGCCAAATATCATATGCGGATGTGGCCGTTGACACCCTATTGAACTCATTCTTGTCAAGTGCACAAAATAAGGCATTCATTGCTTTAGAATCCAAATTCGCATTGTTCCTTTGAGATGTAGTCCATTCCGCGAAAGGAGTTGTTGGTTTCTCATATTTTGTTTCAACGACGTTCCAAAGTTCGTAGCCAAGAGATTGGAGATAGATCTTCATCCTACACTTCCAGTAGTTGTAGTTCGTGCCATCGAACATTGGAGGACGATTTGTAGAGTGACCTTCCTTGAATTGTGATGTATTTGACAATGCCATCTTTCACCTTGCTCTGATACCAAATGTAGGATCTGAAATAGATACACTTGAACACTAGAGGGGGGGTGAATAGTGTTCTTTTAAAATTATTGCAAAGTAGATAATAAATTGCAAAGAAAAAATGGCAATCTCAGAAATTTGCAAACACAAACACAAGGATTTTATACTGGTTCCACCAAACTGGTGTACATCCAGTCCCCAAGCAAATCCCGCTTGAGAGTTTTCACTATGATTTTGAATAAACTTACAAAATCAAATGCAAACCTGACCAATTTGCAAGTTCCTGCAAATTGCAACACCAATTGACAAACTCCTTGTCAATTTGAACACCAATCTCTAACCCAAGAGACTAACCCTCTCACAACCGAGAGAAAACTTGTTGAAGAAGAACACAATGATCCTATAAGCCTTGAATGTGTAATAATGTGCAGCAGTGGCTTAGGATTCTTTTAATCTTTGTAAAATTGCCTAATTGATTTGTTTTTGATGAAAGTATATAGGCAATTTCAGAAACTCTTCTTTTTCAGAAAATCAGAATGTTTTTCACTTAGGAAATTGCTCAAGAATCAAAGCTTATGGGTATGTATATTTCTCCAATTTTTCTGAACAAATAACCTATATATACCCCTTGAAAAGACAAGTTTTTAAAGTTTGAAAACGTTTAAAAACGGCCAAAAACTGTCAGATATTCAAATTCTGAAAACTGAAAAACTGTCTCTTGTAGTCGACTACTGTAGTCATTAGTCGACTACACTGAGTTCAGACAGACTCTGTGTTTTCGGAAAATGTTCTCAGTAGTCGACTATAATGATAATTAGTCGACTACACTGAGTTCAGACAGAAACTTGAAAATTTATATTTTTCTTCAGTAGTCGACTACTGTAGTCATTAGTCGACTACACTGTAAAAAGACAGAAACTTATGTTTCTGTCAAACATCTCAGTAGTCGACTATAATCTCTATTAGTCGACTATACTGTAAAAAGACAGAAACTTGTATTTGAGTTATATACATGAGTAATCGACTACTATCCTAATTAGTCGACTATTAAGATCAAAAATTCAGAAATAATGAGTTTTTATAATTAAGTTTTAACTATTATTCTAATGGTTAACATAGGGGATTTCTATAGTTAACCAACACACTAAGCCTGTGTTAGTGTATTCTAAAAATGTGTGTGTGTGCGTGTGTGTGATCAAGGCTTGTACAAATATTCTAAGCAAAGAAAAATTCAAATACATTATCTTTTGTTCTTCATTTTCTTCACTTCAAAATGCCTTGATATTCACTTGCACTTGTACATATTCTGATATTGAAATCTGCATATGAAAGTTAGTGCACACAAAATATAAATTGTTATCATCAAAACATTATCATGGAGAAATGATATTCAACATTCTCCCCCTTTTTGATGATAACAAATAATTTATGCATCATATTAAATTTTAAAACATGTAATACTTACTCCCCCTGCATATATGCAAAGTTTTTAACATTCATAATAAAAAATATAAAACTTAACTATTTCTCCCCCTTTGTTATCAACAAAAAGAAGAAGAACCTAAACATAACATAATTTCGTCAACATGAGTTAACACTTCAAACAAATCATCAAGGTTATGAACATAGTCCATAACTTCACCCATCCATATTGGTAGGCAAAGACTTGCCATAAAGACCACAAGTTCCATAATGTTCATCACCATTATCTGTTTAAAATATATAGCAGTTATATTAACGAACAAAATAGTAGCAAACTTAACACATATAATAGCAAACTTTTCATAATAGCAGGCTTAACACACAGTCATATTGTAGCAAACTTGACATAATAGCAACACAACCACATAGTTTTAAACATAATGACATAATTGTTTTAACCAAAAAAAAAACAGAAACAAACCCTAAGGTGTTGGAGGAGGTTGTTGGCCTTGAAAATATGAATTAAGCTTTGAGTCCAAGTCTTCAAACTTTTTGATTAGCTCTTCTTGATTACTGATGATGTATCTGTTTTGTGCATATAGAGCTCTTTGACCAGTTTCCAATTCTAGGATACGTGCACTCAAAGTATTGTATTGCACGTCTGAAAAACATGAGGGTTCAGTAGGAAATGGTGGTGCTTGACTTGAGGAGGCTCCAGCTTGAGTTGAGGTTTGTGGAATTTCTTCTTGTTGAGGTTCAGGTTCATTTTGAACAGGTTCATTTTGAGGATTGTGATCTTCAATTACAAAATTTGTCAATTTCATCCTAGTTAGGGCATTTGAATCAAAAAATTCAATTGAACGGACAACAGATTTTTCAGATTTGAGATCGACATGGAATTTGTCAAAGATCTTAGTCAGGAATGCACCATAAGGAAGAAATCCTCTAGGAATGGTCAGAAGATTGTCAAAATAAACCTCAGCCCAATTAACTTGAATATTTCCCATAATAGCATATAGAGCTTTTGCTAATTCTAGGGAAATGAAATGAAAACTTCCAGTTTTTGGAAACAAGTTATAGGCTAGGATACGAGCAATGAACCTAGGAAATGGACGAAGTTTGTTTGAATTGTTCAAAGGTTTTCCATGTCCTGGAAGAAATATGTGATTGGATAGCAAGTCTGAATCATTCATCCTAACAGAGCTAAGAGAAACTCCTTGATAAGGAATATTGAATATTTTACCAATTGTTTTAGTAGTTAATTCAATCTCCATTCCTTTAACAAGTGTTTTAATTTTTTCAGAACCACCAATTGTACCCACACGTTCTATATTGGTATAGAACAGTTGCACAAGAAATGAGTATGATGGTTTCCTATTTTTAGCAGAAAATAACTCAAGCAAGCCCACATTTTCAAAATAAGAATTAAAGTTCCATGGATTGAAATCATCGAACTTCACAAATCGTCCTAGAAGAACTTTAAAAGATGATAGTTTGTTAAATTCTTCCAATAATTCAGGACTTTTTAAATAAACAATGATTTCATCATTAACAGAACTGTGAGTTTGCTTTGCTTTCTTAGACCTAGACATGATGAACTAGATAAATAACAAGAGAATAAAAGAGCAAGTTTAGAATTATACCCCAAACTGCAGAAACCCTAGATTAGTCGACTATAGCCTGGATTAGTCGTCTACTGAGCTTGAATATTTGACAGAATTGATGAAATTGAAGAGAATTTGAAGGAAATTGATGAAATTTTGAGAGAGATAAGAATGCCCTAACCTGGAATCGAATTTCTGAAGTAGAGAAGAAGAGGTTTCGGTTTTTGGGTATAGTTATATGGCAATTTTTTATTTTAATTTGTTTTTAGAAAAATAAATTCAATGTATGGTTCAGATTTGATATTGAAATGAATGTAGGGTTAAGATTAGATTTTAGTTGAATG
>NC_033797.1:110042937-110130813 GCF_001876935.1 Asparagus officinalis
TTTGTACGTGAGTGTTGATAGGCATTTTTAGATTAAATAATTGCACTAGAATTTATCACACATAATAGATTGATATGGACAATTCATATGCCATAATCAGTTAAAGTTTGTTTCATCCACCAATATTTGTGCACATGGCAATGACTTGCAGGCAATATATTCAGCTTCAGTTGTTAATAATGATACTGAATTTGTTTCTTTACTAAACCAAGATACAAGTGAATGGTCCTAAGAAATGCATGTTCCACTTGTTTTACCTACTTTTTCTATCAGAGATTTACTTCCGCGCAAATCAACATCACTATATGATATTAAATAGAAAAAGAACTATTTTTTGGGATAAAATAAACCATTAATTTGTAGTATTCTTTAATTATCTAAATATCTTTTACTTGCTTTAAGATGTGAAACTTTAGGCATTTGATTGGAAATCTTGCACATAACTTACCTTAAACATAATATCAGTCTACTAACGAGTAATGTAAAGAAGGATCCAACATACCTCGATAGAGCTTTTTGATCAACATTCTTTACCATTTTCATCTTTGTCAAGGAGGTAGTAGTGCTTTCATTAGGTGTTGGTTTGCTTGCGTTGAATTCCAATCCGCAATCTTTAAGTAAATCTTTTCCGTACTTGCTTTGGATTGCAGATATTCCTTCTTCAATTGTTTAATTTGAAGTCCAAGAAGAAATTTAGTTCAACCATGTGACATCATTTCAAATTCTCGCTGCATTTCTTAGCAAATCTTGACAAGATGTGGTTAGTAGAACCAAATAAATCATTCTACATATATTTGAATTAGGTTAAAATCTCTTACGATATAATATTTCTTCTATAAATCAATTTGTCTGAAGTCAACTTTCCATATCAAAACCTAGAAGTTAAAAAAATTTTTATCTATGCATTACCATCACCGAGGTGCTTAGGTTTAAGCCATTAACGCTTTCTTTAAAGTTTAAAAACATGATTTGCGGAAAACTTTCATGCTCAAAGACCTGGCAGGTTGTTCTACAAAACTTCTTCATTTATAAAACCATTTAAAAAGCACTTAACATCATTTTGCAATAATTTAAAATTCAGTAAAACATGGCAAATTGCGAAGTAAAATCCTAATTGATCTCTAATCGTGCAACTGGTGCATAAGTTTAGTCATAATCAATTTCTTCTTCTTGATTATAACTTGTGCAACTAATCTAGCTGTAATCTGAACAACTGACCAAATTTCATCTAATTTGTTTCTAAAATCGATTGTGTTCAATAAGGACCTTATTTTGACCGGTCTAGGACTTAAGATCCCAACATTATTTCTAGTAATGATTAAGGTTCATCTTACATGCAATTGTCCCATGAATCATCAAGAAGTGCTTCTTTTATTTTTAGGGTCAATAGTTGAAATAAAGCATTTATGTAGCAATCAAATTAAAATGAATCTAGTAGTTACTTTGTCAGATATATTCCATAACTAAATCATGGGATGATTTTAACTTCCTACAAATCTTTAGGTAAATCATTTTGTAGATTATCATCATTTTGTAATATCTATCATAGGAGTATCTGTTATGTATCAATTCATCATCTCATTATTTAGTAATAGGTGTTTTTGAAAAATTTCATCAAAGAAACATGTAAAGATCTTCAATAACTTGGTTCTCTTTGTTTAATTTCTATATGCCTTTACTGTGATTTAGAATAACTCCAACAAAAAATCCTTCATCGGATTTTGAATCGATTTATTTAAGTTATCCTTTGTGTTTAAGATAAAACTTTACAACCAAAAATTTTAAAGGTAAGAACTTTAGGGAATTTTGTTATTTTTAAAACTAATTCATAAAGAGGTTCTTCTTCTAAAATAGGTCTTGTTTCGTTGTTATGTAAGTAAACTCTTTTAATACATAACAGCTGTTGATACGGCTTTGCCCAAATATTAGGTAAATTACGTATGCACACAATATGGTCGTAGCACATCTTGTAAGGTCTATTTTTCCTTTCTACAAACTCCATTTTGTGGAGTAGCACGAGGGAACAGGAATGTGTTGAGTATACCATTGTCCAATTAGTTTGCAAATAATTCATTTTCAAATTCACCTCCGATGGTCACTACGTATAGAGATATAGAAGTTGATTTGATTTTTGATTTTCTACAAAATATAGAACTCATTAAAGGATTCATTTTTATGTTTAAGAAAAATACACGATGTGGAATCGTAAATAATCATCAACGAAACAATGCATATCTACGTTCCATTTAACAAAGATGCTACTCTAGATGCGGACCAGAAAAGATCTATATGAATTAATTCTAATGGTCTATTGTAGTATTACATTTTAGATTAAAAGAAGATTGCTGGCATTTCCTTATGACATGCATCACGAAAATTATTTTTAAATGACATCTTAGGCAAACATTTACTGATCCATTTTAGAAATATAGACATATGTTTAAGAACTTCCAAAAACGGCTTTATGCCATAAATAGAATATTAGATGCATGCAATAAGACAATGTCATTTGAAATATTATTGCGATAGGATAACACATATATGTTCATTTCGTTATAACCTTTAATAATGGTTATTGAAATCAATATCATAAAGTTAAAGCTGATGTTCTGTTTTCAAATAACAATTTTTACTTTATCACCAAAGGTTGACATACTTAGTAATTATGTTAAGACCATTAACTAATAAAACATTATCAATGATGGTTTGTTTGGATTACCCGACGGACTCCAGATACCTGAAGACTTTTCCTTTGTTGTTTATTCTCCAAAAGTTAAACGTACGTCCATCCTTGTTTTTTTGAAAAGATGACACATTTGAATTTCCATTCAATATGTGGGCAACCACTTCCAAAATCCACCTATCTATTTTGGGTACGCTGAAATAATAAACATTTCTTTTGGTACCCATACTAGTTGGTCTTTAATTAGCTTAGGAAACCAACCACACTGAAGAGTTTGATTCTGCCTTAAATAGTTAGTATGATAAACAACTATTTAATAAAATCAGAAATATAAAAATTCTGTAATGTAAAGAAGGATAATTCTTTTGGAACCCAAATAGAAAAGAATTTTGATTTCTTTTTACACAAATTTTCAGATTTATAATTATGCAAATCACAAGAAGGTTTTACAAATATTGTATTCTTTGAATTGTTTTTATTAATTTGAAAACCTAATCCTTTTGTCTTTTGTGATTCTCTTTGAAAAGAAAGAATATTATTAAGATTTTCTTTTCCTTTATTAAATTTGCTTACATTTAAACATATATCTTCATATCTTGATTTAAAAGAAGAAATATCTTTATCTAAACTATTAATTCGAATATTTAACTTATTACATTCTGATTTTAAATATTTATTTTCATTAGATAAATTATCATTTTCTTTTAGTAAAGAAAAATTTTCTTCTTTTAATTCAACTAATTGAGAATTAGTAAAAGTAGAGGAATTTAAATCGGAAATTTCTTCAAGTAACCTTTTATTCTCACCTTTAAGAAAATTATGTGAAATTTTTAATCTTATAAAAGTTTCATATAATTCATTAAAAGCATCTAAAAGCTCTTCATTTTCACTTACATCATCTTGTGCCATGAAACACATGTGAGCACTTTCCTTTTCTTCAATTTCTTCATCTGAGGATGATTCATCACTATCATCCCAAGTGACCGCCATTGCTTTCCTCTTCTTGTTATTTTGAATATTGTTGAAGTTGTTGAAATAACTTGATTTTTGTTTATTCTTCAACATTGGACAATCTTTCTTCATATGCCCTGGTTTATTACACTTAAAACAAAGAGGGTTAGTTGAATTTGAATTCTTAAATTTAAAATTACCTCTTTTGATGAATTTTCGAAATTTTCGTGCAAACATGCCCATTTCTTCATCATTATCATCTGAATCTTCTTTATCTGAAGTAGTATTAAATGCAAGAACTTTCTTGTTCTTAGATTCTTCATCATTCTTCCTATCTTCAAGTTGTACTTCATATGCCATAAGATTACCAATAAGATTTTCAACCGTAAGAGTTGACAAATCATTGGCTTCTTCAATAGCGGTAACTTTCTTTTCCCATTGTGGAGTAAGTGAACGAAGTATCTTTCTTACCATCTCCACTTGAGTATATGTTTTTCCAAGACCAATAAGAGAATTTGTGATGTCGGTGAATCTTGTGAACATTTCTCCAATAGTCTCATTTTCCTTCATCTTGAATAATTCAAATCTGTGCACAAGAACAGAAATTTTAGATTCTTTAACTTTATTTGTACCTTCATGAGTTACCTCGAGTGTGTGCCAAATATCATATGCGGATGTGGCCGTTGACACCCTATTGAACTCATTCTTGTCAAGTGCACAAAATAAGGCATTCATTGCTTTAGAATCCAAATTTGCATTGTTCCTTTGAGATGTAGTCCATTCCGCGAAAGGAGTGGTTGGCTTCTCATATTTTGTTTCCACAACGTTCCAAAGTTCGTAGCCAATTGATTGAAGGTATATCTTCATTCGACATTTCCAATAGTTGTAGTTCAAACCATCGAACATTGGAGGACGATTTGTAGAGTGGCCTTCCTTGAATTGTGTTGTATTTGACGATGCCATCTTTCACCTTGCTCTGATACCAAATGTAGGATCTGAAATAGATACACTAGAACACTAGAGGGGGGGGGGGTGAATAGTGTTCTCTTAAAATTATTGCAAAGTAGATAATAAATTGCAAAGAAAAATGGCAATCTCAGAAATTTGCAAACACAAACACAAGGATTTTATACTGGTTCCACCAATCCGGTGTACATCCAGTCCCCAAGCAAATCCCGCTTGAGAGTTTTCACTATGATTTTGAATAAACTTACAAAATCAAACGCAAACCTGACCAATTTGCAAGTCCCTGTAAATTGCAACACCAATTGACAAACTCCTTGCTAATTTGAACACCAATCTCTAAGCCAAGAGATTAACCCTCTCACAACCGAGAGAAAAAACTTGTTGTAGTAAGAACACAATGATCCTATAAGCCTTGAATGTGTAATGAAGTGCAGCAGTGGCTTAGGATTCTTTTAATCTCTGTAAAATTGCCTAATTGATTTGTTTTTGATGAAAGTATATAGACAATTTCAGAAACTCTTCTTTTTCAGAAATTCAGAATGTTTTAGCCTCTTGATAAAAGATAAAAGAGAAAATATGAAGAGGTAAAAAAATTATTTTATAAATTACAATGAAGTTATAATTTTAAAAGGTCATCTCAACTAACAGTAGAGTAACCCTTCACTCCAAATAGAGTTTTTACAAAAATTTTTACACTCAAATCCCTCATCCTTTACCCCTATTTATAGCCTACAGTAATGAATGAGGATCATTATATTTTACTTGGGCTCCAATGATCAAATCTTAGTCATAAAACAAGTTTGTTACGGATCAATTGGTGGCTAATCGGTTGGCCGACCGATGGGCCAATCGGTTAGCCAAGTGATTGGAATTTCAAATTTTTGAAAATTTAGTTAGCTTCGTCTCGTCGAGATAGATGATTTTTATATATTATATATTAAATTTTGCCTTTTGGATTAAGAGATATCGTCATTTCTTTGTGGCTAATCATCTTGAACGTGATTTTGACTTGATTTCTTTTCATATTTGATCCTTGTTTCTTCAGCTTCTGTAGATTGCTTGGCTTATCCCGGGCTTCAATAAAAAAATAAAAAAAATGAGGAAATTTTGAGTTCAGTTTTGAGCTTTTATTCATTAATTCTTCATTAAACTGTAAATTAAGATAAAACATGTTTATTAGTGATATTTTTATTTAAACAAAATAGATAATGAGTGTATAAAAATATAATAAAAATGTGATTATCAATAGTAATAGCACAATTAAATTCAGCGCCCTCAAAATATAATGAAGGGTGGTATTTATAGGATTTATGTTGTTTGCACACATAGTTCGTCTACGTGCAATTGGGCCATGTTTATGTGACAACCATGCTGCCAACTGCTACATCCATCAGTTCACCAATTTTCATTTTCCTATTGATTATTGAAAAATTCTTTAAGGACCCAAAATATGGGACCAATAGGGGGGACAAGTGAGGTGTCCCCCTCCTATTGGATAATGAGTTGGCCATCATTAATGATGGCCAACTCATTATCTAATAGGAGGGGGACACCTCACTTGTCCCCTTTATTGGTCCCATATTTTGGGTCCCTGTAGCAAAGCTCTTGATTATTATAGGCACCTCCTCTTTAGTTACTTCACATTTAATGCGGTGTTGGTCCGCATCCCCACCTAACGGGTGGGATGCCATCATCATTATTAATTCTGTCAAATTAATTAAATGCGTAGTGGCCACCTAAATTTAGCATGAGTGATTTGAGCTTGTACATTGGATATGGTAGTGTGTTGCATAAGGATCATGCACCTTGACTTATATGTGGCGCCAACTTTGCCAAGTTAACACACTAAAAGGACGTCAGCATGATTAGACCATTGATGGAGAGGTCAATCCAATCAGCAATGCCTCGTCTTCCATATGACCCATGAAGTTCTGAGCTTCATGGAATTGGTCTGTGCTTATCTTTACACTGTTTAAAGAGTAGCTTTAGTGGTCACGCCAGTTTTGACTTGCGCGGAGTTTAAGTTTTCACAGGATTGTGTTTCGTGGAGTTATGTCTTTTCTTGAAAGTTTGTTTTAGTTGGATTTGTAGTTTAGTTCGCTTGAGTCCTAAATTCTTCCTTCCTTTAGTCAATTTTCTTAGCTTTATAGGGTTCCTGTGATATTATTCGAATGATCCAATTTTTCTTAGGGGCCCATTCTCATGTTTAACTGATCTAATTGAGCGGTCTGCACTTTTTTACTACCAACGGTAGTGGAGGTGAATGATTTGTTAGAGAAGGAAGAAATTATGTGGCATCTTCGCTATTCAATATATTGGTTACTTGAAGGAGATCAAAACAAAAAAAATTTCCAGAATAAAGCTACAAACCGTCGTAAAAGAAATGATACACACTACAGGAAAATAAACAAACTAGACGAAACAAACTAGACGAAATTTTTTCCGTCTAGTTTGAGGTATATTTCGTCTAGTTTGTTCCGTCTAGTTTGCATTAATCTAGATAGAAATTTCTATCTGAGTTGACAAACTAGACCAAAATTCTAATCTAGAATACAATCTAGACGAAAATTTGGTCTAGATCACCAAAAAAATTTAAGGAAGCCTCTCCCTCTTTTTTTTTTTCTTTTTTCATTTCCCCGACCCTATTTTCATTTCGCCACCTCTTTTTTCTCCCCTCCCCCTCCAAAAAAACCCCAAACCCTTTCTCTCTCTACAAACCCCCAAATCTCTCTCCCTCTCTCTCTCTCTCATATCCACGCGCCTGCTGTTTTCACCTCCGCCCGTCGCAGGCCAGTCTACCACGTTGCTTCCCCACGCCGCCGCCGCCCCACGCCAAAATCTCCGGTTGAAAAAAGGGACAGAGTGACAGAGAAAGGGATAGAGACCATGAGCTCCTCATCCCCGTCGGTGAAGCCCTGGACCTAGATGACGTGGAATCAGCCTTGCCGTCCGTCGCCTGCCCTCCGCCTTGTTCCATCCACTACCACCACCATCCAAGCTCCTGCGCCGAGGTAATTGCTTTCCTTTTTGTTTTCCTCCTGATTTTCTTCATGTCGTAGATCTTGAAATATTTGCTATTGGTCCAAAGAGGAAGTTTAAATTCTGGACTTGATCTTTTGGTATTTTACCTTTATATGCTCTGCATTTTATCTTTTTTGGCTACATTTATCGTATGCAAATAGCAAGATCTCTCTCATGTGCACGTAAAGGAATCATGCAATTTTAATGAAATTTTCATTACGCTTGATTTCTTAGATAAATGTCCCTCGTTCAATCATTTCTCTTTTAAATTGCAGCCCGTTATCGAGTGCAAGGTTCTGGAAAAGAATTGGGGGAATATTATGATTTGTTTTTGGGCCTGAAGTTAGCCCTCTAAATCAGTCACAAATTCAACGGAACAGGAATGTTATGATTTAAAGTTGTATAGGATCTTATAATTTTGACATGTAAAATTTCATACGCAGTTGGGGAATGTAATTACTCCTTTGATCACGTGAGGATTCTATTGTGTCCTGCTACTCGTTTTCCCTATATATGAGAAAATGGCTCAGTCATTTTTGCAAACCATATCATTACTCGCCTGAAATCTTATGGCTGGGAAAAATGAAGATGCAAATGAAAAATTATTTCTTGTAATATGCCAATTTCCTTTAGTTGTTTGTCAAAAACATCTTCCACTTTCAGCAAAGAGTTCAGCAGTTTAGCACTTATTCATTGGAATTTAAAATTTTCAATGTTGCATCAATGCTTTACTTTGACTTTCTTTATGGGCCATCTATTCCTTTATACAAATAGGAGGATTAGAGATTCACTGTTCATGTTACAGTAAATGCTACAGTAATATTTACTGCCGCATGAACAGTGTAGCTAATAACTGATTAAAGATAGTACTGTAGCACACAGGTATACTGTAGCATTTAAAATGTACTGTAACAGAGCGGGACACTGTAGCACTTTCAAAAGTTCAAATCATGCAATATTAAAAAAACAGGATTACTGTAGCAAAAAAATCCCGTGCTTTGCACGGACCGCAAACTAGTATTATGTGATGACGGGATATCAGGATCAGGTGATTCAGGTCTGATCCTTAAATAGCTCAAGAATGACTTAGAGTGCTGTAACTGCACATTTGAAAAGAAATGCTGCAACTGCACCTTTGAAAAGAAACTGACAACATTTGATTTTATTTTGTTCAATGTTTGACAATAAGTTTAATCAAATTTTCTAATCCATTTACTTGGCTTATGCACTTTTGAGTACTGGATCCTGCTTAAGAGCTGAAACAGACAACTTCTTAACAATGTGTCTGTTTCTATTCATGTTTTCATAGTTTCTTTTTCTTTCCTGACCTTTCATGACATATTGGCTCTTATATTCTTGTCAGAGACTCAGAACCTTTGTTATGATTAATAATCATAGTTTGTTCCTTAAAAATGTGGTGTAATCATAAAATTTAAGTTCATGACTAGACTTAATTTAACCTATTAGTAAGTGTTAGTGATGGGGCATACATATGTACCAAAAGTTGTAAGTGCACAATTAATCAAGTTATAGTATAAAGAGTTATCGATCCCACGAGGAAGGTGTTTGTAAGAAATTATTAGAATCGGTTTTTATGTTGTGTGCGTGACAATTATGAGTGATGAAAATTGTGATCGTGGAGAGATATATGAGGAGTGTTGTGAATATATGCAAAAGTCAATAAATAAGATTTTAGATGATAGGAATGAAGAGTGGATATGATAAAAGAATAAATGAAATTATAAGGAAATAAAAATAAAGGAAATAAAAATAAAGGAAATAAAAATCAAGAAACAAATAAGAGAAAATCAAGAACTAAGGAAAAATTAAGAAAGAAAAGAGGGAGGATTCAATTAAAGATATGAGAAATCTAGAATTGAATTCCACTAGCTAATTTCAATTACAAAATATGAACTATTCTCTTTTTATCATATTTTTCTTTAGATTTATTAAGCATAGACTATCAAACAATTTAAGGAAAGTATTACCCATGAAATTATTATCTAAGCAAAATTAATATTCATGACAAGAACAACAACTAGATAATAATTCTAGAATTCATAAACATAACCTATCAAACCACTCAAGATAAGTATAGATTATCAAATTCTTTTTCTATCAATTAGTTCTCTAGTTAATTATCCTATACATGATTATTTTAAGCATAAGAGAATAATTCATACAATATAAAGGAAATAAGGCTAATTTCATGCAATTCTAAGATTCCTACAAAAATTAGTTCCACGTCTTAAGAAATAAAAACAAGGAATGAAATGAAAAGAACAAGAACTAATTACAAAGCATAGAAATAAGAACAAGGAACTTTACACTATGAACAAGAAATAAATCTAACTAAATTACAAAAGAAATAATGCAAGAAAATAAATCCACTCTACAAATTAAAATACAAAATAAATTAAAAATAAGAAAATAAATCTACTCTACAAGACATGAATGTAAATCTAAACTAATAAGCAATAAGAAATAAATTACTAAAAAGAAATAAAAAATAAAAGAGAAAAATAAAATAAAAGCAAACCTTCAAATTGATCTTCATCTCCATCATCATCATCAAACAAAGATAAAAAAATTTAAAGTGGTGAAAAAACTCTTTTATTGATTGCAACAAAAAGTTATAATTTTTGGAAGGTATTCTCAATTAAGAGTAACTCTTCTCTCCAAATAGAGTTACAAAATTTTTCACACCCCTAACCCCTTACTCTCTATCCCTATTTATAGTAAACATCAATGAATGTGAGCTATTGGATCGAAATCTTATCCAAAACAATCAAATTTCAGCCATAGATTCATAATTTTTTCGTCAGCATCGATGGTGGCATCGATGGTGGCATCAATGTGGGCATCGACGCCCAGGTGCCACCTTTTGCTATCCGTAAATTTCTTCTTTGTTTGGCTTTGGGCTCTTGGGCTTTTGGGCTTGATGCTTGTTTTCTTCATTAATATTTGTTGGCTTTTGATGAGAAAGAGATCTTGGTTTTATTTTTGATTAACTTGCAATTAAAGATAAAAGCAATTATTAGTGGTATATTTATTCATATAAAATAGATAATGAGGGTATAAAATTGTAATAAAAATGTGATTATCAGTTAGCTTAGTTCTCATGATGTTATTATATCCTTTTAAATACTACTCTAAACTATCTCTTCCCCTTCTATGCAGATTGTAGCACGGTTTAATGAAGTTGTGAAAAAATTGTTATTGGAAGGAGCTTTGGAGACTTTTAGACGATATTTAGTTAGAGAAGAAGGCATTATAGTATGTAAACCATTTTTTATTTTATTCTTCAATATTTATTGACCTTTGTTAATCAGTAGCAGAAATGTCTTTCAAATGCTCTCGCGCCCTTTATTTTGCTAAGTGGTGGTGTTGATGTATGCATGATCACATGTGCCTGTGGTTGTATATGCATGTTTCTATCGTGCCATGTTGTTATGGAAGTTCCACAGTAACAAAAATGATGATGCTAATAGGGAGGAAAAAAGGCCTTTGTGCCAAATTGTTTGCCCTACAGAAATCCTTTATTGCAGACCATCTGATCTTTTGGTGGTGCTATCAATTAAAGTCTATATTTTCCAATAATTTAAACTAGGCTGTGGTTATGAAGAAATGAAGCTGACATTCTTATGGTCCTCATGATGTTACTCACAAGAGCATATATATGCGGCATACATTTTTTTACTGCCTGATTTGCTCTTGGTATTTATTTAGTTAGCTCTTTCTATATTAAAAGTATCTACCAGGCCCAGTTTTGAGTTTCTACACGCTGTTTCTAGGTTGATACGCTACAAGACTGATGTAGTGTATAATAGTATAATAATCTAAACTACTACTTACCAATTCTTTGATGACTTTTTCGTTCTTTATGAACCATAAATCTATACAAGCTCTCCATCTTTTTATTTTTTCTTGTCATGTTATTAGAAATTATTTATATATTGATATTGTACATGTAATTCACTCTTGCGGTATTTCAGGTTGTAAATTCTAATAGGATGATTGTGTTGCTTTGATTCACAGGCAACACAAGTTGTTAGTTGCTAAATTTCATACATCTTTTCTGTTCTGTAAGTTATAGTGCTACTGTTAGAAAAGGAAAAAGTAAATCAAAATGAACTATTTTTCTAACAAGTAACAGCTTTAATTTTTCCAGGTAGTCAAAGTACCCGGTAGCTTTGAGATACCAGTGGTTGCACAAAAGCTTGGAAAGTCAGGAAACTTCCATTCAATATGCATTGGAGTTGTGGTAACTTCTTTCTCCTTCAATTTAAATTTTACTGTGACTATATATAGCCTATCCTCAATCATATCTGTCATTTTCTAGAGCACTTTTTCTATGCCAGATATCAGTCCTTTGATTCTAAGATCTACTTCCAAATGCTTCTGATTATTGAGTCCACAATTAATTCCCTGTCAAAAAAAGAAAAAAAAAGCTTTATTCGAGTTACAAATCTCCGTCAGAGATATGGGTTCATTGAATTTTGAAGTGGGGAACATGCTGATTATGTAAGTATTTATGAAACATCCTTGTAATTGTGGCATTCCAGTTTGTGATTGTTCATGTTAACCACATTTTACAAGGAGAATTATGCTAATGTATATTCTACATTTATTCTATATCTCTACAGGCCATGAAGGTACTGAACATTATAAAACTTTATGGAAAGCTGATACGTGTGAACAAGGTATCATAAATTTAACCTAAGCTTATGATGATATCTTCATTCAGTTTGTCATTTTTAATCATCATCCAATATTCCAAGTTAGATTGGGTATTTTCTGTTGTTTCTCTTGTAAGTAGTTTAGGTAATTTTCATTATTGACATTTTTAAATGTTATCTAATGTAGAAAGCTTCTCAATAATAGATAAAACTTAACTAGTTTTGCTTTGAGTTTGAGAAGAAGTAATGGTATCATGTGAACGTGACACGGAGGGTACATTCAATTAAACTAGGATATAATACTTTCTAATGCTATTTCTTACTGAATGTAGATGAATTAGTATTTATCATATATTTTTATCAAAAGAAAAGTATTGATGGAAGGATTTTCCATACACAGGTAGCATTAGGCCTATTGATGCTTCAACAACTTGAATGAGTGAATACAATTGGATTCTATAAATTATGAAAAGTTCATGGAGTTATGTAAACAATTGTATTCTTTGTTATCTATGTAAATAATTTATGTATCTCTAGTATTTTGGTGAATGTATTATTTGAATATAATTATATTTGATATTGAAATATAATTAGATTGTGTTGGATATTGATATGATTTGGTGTTGTGCAATATTGTGTACATGTACATGTAATATTATATAGTGTGTAGCGTAGATTCTGCCAAAAAAAAAAAAAAAACGGTAGCATCGCAACTTAGCTGGAATTCCGTCTATTTTGCTACTGTAACCATCTAGGTTGTTACTGTAGCAACATACACGAAAATTCTGTCTAGGTTACTACAGTGCTATCTAGATGGATTTATAAATTCCGTCTAGGTTGTATTCCGTCTAGTTTGTTCAACCTAGACGGAATTCCGTCTAGTTTGACTCAAACTAGACGGATCAACCTAGACGGATTTCTGTCTAGGTTGATCAACCTAGACGGGGTTGCAAGCAACCTAGACGGATTTTTTCGTCTAGCTTGCGTATTTTTCTACTAGTGACAGGACAAGATGGGAAACATATCTTCAAAAGATGAGGATCTCTTGATCGTGGCAATCAAATACTTTGAAAATTTGTTCTCGGCTTAGGAGGAGTGTCAGATGGATGCGGTGTTAAGCTCAGTTTTGTCGTGTGTTGATGATAGAACGTATTCAGAACTCAAATATGCATTTGTCTATAAGATGTTCGGAAGGCTTTATTTAGTAGGCGTCCGACAAAGTCCCCAGGACTTGGTGGTACGTCGCCTCTTTTTTTTTAGCATTTTTGGCATGAGATGGGTAGTGATGTAGTACGTTTTTTCTTTCAATTCGTAGAAATAAGGCCATGCGTGCTGAATTAAATCACATACATATCTGTTTGATTCCAAAAATAAAAAATCCTGTAACGATATCTCAGTTTACGCCAATTAGCTTCTTTAATATTTTGTACAAGATTGTAGCAAAAATGATACCTAACAGCGGTAAAAGTTTTTGTCAATGATTATTTCAGAGATTCAAAGTGTCTTTATTCATGTTCCGCTGATGACCAATAATATTTTAGTTTTTTTCAGTCGATGCACTTCATTGTAAAACCATATAATTTTGAAAATATTATGAAAAATAATATTAAATAAATTTTTTATTATGGTTGATACTATTTATAGATGAATAAGTATGTTAGTAATCGATTAGAGATCGATTAAGTACGTATATGAATGTATAAAAGTGTAAATATGGACATACACATGAGAAATAGTTAGTTGAAAACACCCCTGATTGGTCGACTGACCTTGGGAATCAGTCGATCGATAGGTGTTGGTCGGTTGACTGATGAATAAGCATCAGTCGACCGATAGGTGCACCAACCTAGGTTTCAGGCTGGGTCAGATTTGATACGGGTGTATCTTTTCTTCGGAACTTAGCGATCCTTATGGGAGCTTGAGGATAGATGATTCTCATGATAGCATGAGAATAGAGGTGTCAAACAGTATAGGGGAACGCAGGTTGGAGCGTGGAACGAGACGACGAGCAACAGATTCGAAGAATCCAGTTTTTAGCTCAGGAGTCGACTCATACATGTACATGAGTCGACTCATCAGGTTGAGTCGACTCATGTCTGTCATGAGTCGACTCACGAAGTGCAGCCGTTTTGTCAAAAGTTTCTGCTCGGTCGACTCATCATTTTATGAGTCGACTCATCAGTCATGAGTCGACTCATACAGTTTTGAGTCCACTCAAGAAATCAAGCCCTGTTAGCAAAAGTTTCTGACCAGTCGACTTATCAGTTATGAGTCGACTCATATGAGGTCATGAGTCGACTCATAACTGTTCATGAGTCGACTCATCGAAGTTTTCTAGATTCGTTAAGGACTCTATTTACGCGTTTTCCTGTTTTGGTTGGGCTTGGTTATTTACCACTTTGCCACCCTCGTTTGTACACCTATATAAGGAATTGTTTTAGGGTTTAAAACGATCAGAGTGTTTAATCAAGAGAGGTTAGATTGTAATTGAGATTTGGAGAGCTTGTTCTTCAATTCTAGAGTGAGATTGTGAGAGATTGTAAAGTGCATACTCATAATCTAGAGAAGGTATTTTCCTTCGCCCAAAACCTAAGTTATTCTTGTGTTCTTATTGTTTTCTCCTCAACCCACCTTTGATAATTCCACGATCAAAGGTGCTCGCACGACAACTCGTATCAAGTTGGTATCAGAGCGATCAGATCCTACGAAGGGGGCATCCTGTGTATGGTCCTGACTCGATCGCATTACAAGAAGCTTGGTGAGGCCCTTATTTCATTGGAAGAGGTCCAGAAGATAAGGAGGGTAGATGTCTGAAGCAGATAATTCAGCAAGACTTGACGCTATGGAGAAGTAGATAGAGACGATCGGGACTACTCTTACTCAGCTCGTGGGTCTCATTAATGAAGAGGACAAAACGGAGGAATCTTCTTTGAAGGGTAAGAAGAAACTTGTTGAGTCCGATGAAGAACGCGAGAAATCAGATTCGAAAGAAGAGGTCGAGGTTGTTAAGTCTACTTCACATACAGGGGGGTGGGTAAGAATTATTACCAAAACTTGAAGATTGATTTCAAAGTGGAGATGCGTTGCGATATGGCTGGCCACAATTCTCGGGATATGGCAAGTATAAAGGTGCAGTCAAAGTCATAGCCTCTCCGGGCCGATTCCCACCAGTCAAGGGCTCGGATGAGAATTCGAAAAAAACCGGGAGAAGTGGTTACTCGATAATCACTCTAGGTGATTTACATTTTCACCGAGTCATTCAGAAAGCATAGGATCGAGGGATTCCTATCTATGATGGGAGTGTCAATGTGGACAAGCTCGATGATTGGATTGAGCGTATGGAGATGTACTTCACTCTCTACGGATATTCATCCAAGGAGAAGATCGTGTTCGCGACATTGAAGCTTTCGGGGCACGCGTTGACGTGGTGGAAATCCTATTACAAATAGGAAAAGAAGACGGTGTCGTGGAACAAATTCAAGGAGCTACTGAGGAAGCAGTTCTATCCTGTGGGGTTCCTCGAAGAGCGTTGGTACAAGTGGTACGGCTTGCGCCAAAGATTCAATCAGACCATTCAAGAGTATACGACAGAGTTCCAGCAGCATGCGATGGTTCTAAACATCGCAACGGATGAATACTCCATTTTCATGAAATACATGGCGGGTCTAAATGATTATATCCGGAAGGAGATGAAGCTGTTCACGGTCGAGACGATTGCAGAGGCGAGCGTGAAGGCAATTGCCATTGAGGGCAAACAGAAGAAGGACAACGAAATGAAGGGTGATTCCAAACAGTCGCGAGGCAAGTCTAGTGGCTCTCAACATAAGGAAGAGAAGAAGAAGGGTGATTCGGGGAAGCCAGGATTAACATGCAATCACTGCAAGCAGACAGGGCACGTGGCTGATCGTTGCTGGGAGAAGTACCCTCATCTAAAGCCGAAAGGGTTGAAGAAGAAAGAGGAGAATAAAACATACGTGATAGCGCAGGGTCCGAAGGAGGTTCCCGAAATGGCAGAGCCCAACAATAACCTCAATCTTATGGCGAGGATACGGGCCGCGAAAGAAGACGACGACCCGAGGGAGCAGCTTTTTGTTTTGAAGTTACAGGTCAAGACCAGCTTGGTGGATGCCATTATAGATACAAGGAGTCAGAAGAACCTGATATCTGAAGCATTAGTACAGAAGTTGGGATTGAAGACGGTGAAGCATCCGAAACCCTATCTATTAGGGTGGATTCAGAAGGAAGCGGGATTAAGTGTGGTGAACCAGTGTATGTTCAGATTTGCACTCCATGAGTCGTATATTGACGAGGTCACATGCGATATGGTTCCGTTGGATGTTTGCCAAGTTATTTTGGGCAATCCTTACTTGTGGGTAGACACGCGGTATATGATCGACAGGCCCAAAAGTATACATTCACTAAGGATGGCGCGCAATTCATTTTTCGTTCGGCATCTCTTCCATAGTTGACGAGTTTGGTGACGGTGACTCAGGCTAAGAGGTTGATGAATGCGGGCAGGAAGTTTGTTTTGTTGTTCATTCGGCCTTATGTAGAGCAGCTGAGTAGGATATGCTTGTCCACCTTGAGAAAGCTTCAGGAGGGAGATTAGTTTGAAGGCCAAGTATGCGGATTTATTTTCGGAGATCACGAGACTACCATCACGGCGAGGTGTAGAGCATGAGATTATGTTGACCGGCGAGAGTTCCTTGCCAAACATAGGCCTATATCGCACATCAGTACAGGAGTCCGAAGAGATCAAGAAACAGGTTCAGGAGCTCTTAGAGACGGGAGTGATAGTGCCGAGTTGTTCACCTTGTGGGTCGCCTGTGTTATTGGTACCCAAAAAGGATGGAGGCTGGCGCATGTGCGTGGATTACCGGGCGCTCAACAAGATAACGATCAAGAATCGTTACCCACTACCACGGATCGATGATCTTATGGACCAGTTGGAGGGAGCGAGTTTCTTCACGAAGTTGGATCTGAAGTCTGGCTATCATCAGATGAGGATTCGGGAGGAAGACACTTGGCAGACGACGTTCAAGACCAAACAGGGCCTGTTCGAGTGCAGGACCTGGGAGGAGCATCTTGTTCATGTGGAGAATGTGTTTAGAGTGTTCCAGGACGGACAACTGAAGCTCAACGGGAAGAAGTGCGAGTTTGGGAAGGACGAGTTGGTGTATCTCGGCTTCATCGTGGGGAAGGGCCAGAGGAGGATAGATCCGGGTAAGGTGGCGGTGATCACGAAGTGGCCGATGCCGAAGACAGTGACTGAGGTGAGAAGCTTCATGGGGGCTTGTCAGTATCTGCGTAAGTTCATTCGACATTTTTCGACTTATGCGGCACCGTTACATGGCCTCACAAAGGTTAAGGTTCAGTTCGAGTGGGGAAGGACGCATGAGGAGGCTTTTCAGTTGCTAAAAAGGAAGATCTCGAAGGCACCGGTGTTAGCTTTGCCGAATTTGTAGCGGACTTTCGAGGTGGAGACTGACGCGTCTAGTTATGCGATGGGCACGGTGTTGATTCGGGATTGGAAGCCAGTGGAATACCATTCTGAGATGTTTACGGGTGCTATTGCGAACTACCCGACCTATGACAAGGAGTTCTATGCATTTTATCAGGCAATTAAGCATTGGAGGGTGTACTGGTTGGGGAAGGAGGTGGTTGTGTACTCGGATCATAAGCCGTTAGAGTTCTTACATGCCCAGACGAAGCTACAGCAGGCGCGGCACATGAAGTGGATCTCTTATTTGATGGCTTTCAACATCATTATTAGGTACAAGAAGGGAGCGACAAACAAGTTGGTCGATATGTTATCTCGTCCGCCGGTAAGGACTTTATTAGTGGCGACGCATATTTAGCCCTTGGTTCATTTGGAGTATGTACAGATGTACGCATCCAGTAGAGACTTCGGTAGTGTGTTCGAGCAGATGAAGGCTGGTCAAAGGGGGAGTATGCACTTGGAGAAGATGGCTTGTTGTATCTTGGGACATCATTATGCATTCCGGAGGAGGGTGATAGGTTGCAATGGATTAGAGAGGCACATACCTTGCGTGTGCAAGGACATTTTGGAATTCAAAAGACGCTTCTTAATCTACGACGACATGTGTTTTGGCTCAAGATGTTAGATGATGTGACCAAGTATGTTGGAGGGTATAAGTTATGCTGTATTTCGAAGCCTTCTATTAAAAAGAGGGGATTGTACCTACCACTACCGGTTCCTTCTAGGCCATGGGAGAGCATATCTATGGATTTTCTAGGAGGGTTGCCGACTACCAAGCGTGGGCATGACTATTTATACGTTATGGTGGACCGGTTCAGTAAGATGGTGATTTTGATTCATTGTAAGAAGACCGTGATGGGAGCGGGTGCAGCACAATTGTTCTTTGAGCATGTGTGGAAGCATTTTGGGTTGCCGAGTTTGATTATTTCGAATCGGGATAGCCACTTTCTCGGATATTTTTAGGATTCTTTGTGGAATCTGATAGACACTAGATTGAAGAAGAGCACGGTCTTTCATCCACAAACAGACGGGCAAACAGAGATAGTCAACCGGACTATGGTGCATATATTGCGGGGCTATAATTCCAGGCATCCTAAGACTTGGGATGAGAGCTTACCATATTTGCAGTTTGCTTTTAATCGGGCGATTCATGGATCTTCGAGAAATTCACCGTTTGAGACTTGTTACGGATTCTTACCGCTGAGTCCGTTTGATCTTGTATTTTCAAGTGAAGCTATGACGGACGACAAGGAAGGGAATGAAAGACAACGTGCTCAGCGATTTCTAGAGAAGATTGCGCATATTCATGCCTCGGTTGAAGCACAATTGAAGAAGTTACAAGTAAGGTACAAGGTGAAGCATGACCAACATCGGGTTCCTTGTAACTTTGGCGTGGGCGATATGGTGTGGCTGAAATTGAGTAAGGAGAGGCTCAAGGGAGAAGGGAAGAAGTTGAAACCGATACGTTATGATCCATTTTGGATTCTCGATTAGATTGGTGACAACGCTTTCAAGCTTGATTTACCACCTTACTTAGGCATGTATTCGGTGATCAATGCCGAGTACTTGAAGTTGTTTGAGCCTCCATTGCTGGATGATGAAGGTGATGACAAGGTGATCTTGCCGCATGTTGAAGACTTGTGGTTTGATAGAGAGGAGCCGCTGAAGGAAGATTGAATTTTGGAGCGAAAGACGACCATGACGAGACGGGGGATGAAGGAGTCGTTTTTCATTGGACATCAAGGGTAAATTCCTAGCAAAGCTAAGTGGATCAACAAGGAAGGAGGAGCTCGTGAGTTTCCTCACCTGAAGTTCTAACTTGAACGCGACTTCAAGTTCCTAAAGGGGGGACCCATGATACGGGTGTATCTTCTCTTCGGAACTTAACGATCCTCATGGGAGCTTGAGGATAGATGATTCTCATGATAGCATGAGAATAGAGGTGTCAAACAGTATAGGGGAACGCAAGTTGGAGCGTGGAATGAGACGACGAGTAGCAGATTTGAAGAATCCAGTTTTCAGCTCGTGAGTCGACTCATACATGTACATGAGTCGACTCATCAGGTTGAGTCGACTCATGCCTATCATTCGACTCACGAAGTGCAGCCGTTTTGTTAAAAGTTTTTGCTCGGTCGACTCATCATTCATGAGTCGACTCATATACAGTTTTGAGTCGACTCAAGAAATCAAGCCTTGTTAGCAAAAGTTTCTGACCAGTCGACTTATCAGTTATGAGTCGACTCATATGAGGTCATGAGTCGACTCATAACTGTTCATGAGTCGACTCATCGAAATTTTCCAGATTTGTTAAGGACTCTATTTACGCGTTTTCCTGTTTTAGTTGGGCTTGGTTATTTACCACTTTGCCACCATCATTTGTACACCTATATAAGATATTGTTTTAGGTTTTAAAATGATCAGAGAGTTTAATCAAGAGAGATTAGATTGTAATTAAGATTTGGAGAGCTTGTTCTTCAATTCTAGAGTGAGATTGTGAGAGATTGTAAAGTGCATATTGTAATTAAGATTTGGAGAGCTTGTTCTTCAATTCTAGAGTGAGATTGTGAGAGATTGTAAAGTGCATACTCATAATGAGTGAGATTGTGAGAGATTGTAAAGTGCATACTCATAATCTAGAGAATGTATTTTCCTTCGCCCAAAACTTGAGTTATTCTTGTATTCTTATTGTTTTCTCCTCAACCCACCTTTGATAATTCCGCGATCAAAGATGCTCACACGGCAACTCATATCAGGATTTGAGCCCGTTTGCGTATATATATACATATATACCTGAATTCTTCCTTCTTTTTGGTTTTTCCACGTTATTCAGTAGCCACCATTCCCTCAAAACCCTAGAAATTTTTCTTTTGAGTTTGGGAAAGCTTTGAGAAGCAAAAAGATATAAAAGTGGGCGGGATCGTTGACTTTTGGTGAAGGAGGATCGTGTCTCTCACGTGTTTGGGAGTCCAGCACAATTTTTGAGGCGAGTTTCATCTCCTCCAAACTCATCCCTTGTTTTTTTGGTTTTATTTAGTTTTATTGGATTTAAAAAGCCTAGTTTATGTATAAAGATCACTCTTTTAAACTGTATAATATAAAGATTTGATCTTTTTGATTTAAAAAGTTTTGAAACGGATCATTGAGTTAGATTTTTGATTTGAAGTAAAGTAAACACAATATTTTTATTAATTTAATTTGTTTCCATGATGAAATTACAAATATTATAAGATAGGGTTTTTAAATTCCCCTCAAATATTCATACGTGTGTTTTCATGTAGTAGAATAAACCACCACTATGTTAAACACGAGATTTATACATGTTTATACATCCCATGTTAACGATTCACAAGTTCTTTTGAGAGAAAAATCGGTTTATGTTCCTAAAACCAGTTTTTGTTTCCTACACCTTGATCGGTCGACCGACCCAAAGAATCGATCGACCGATGTACGCTGATCGGTCGACTGATGTACGCTGATCGGTCGACCGACCAAAGAATCGGTTGACCGACCAAAGAATCGGTCGACTGACCAAAGAACGCAACATGCAGTCGGCCGACTGATCTATGCTATTTTGTGAACATTGTTTTCTTTCCTCAAACTTTTGATTGTACGTACAGAGTACGAGTTGCACAATGATACATGTGCGTTGTTTACAAGAGGGCACATATTGGATTTTGAGCACGCACGAGCTATTAAAGGTGTGTAATCTAACATTTTGAGTTTTTCATGATAGAGAGTAATGTTTATTTCATATTACAATAGATTTAGATGCTCGAATGGGGTTAGTTGGTACACCGCAATAAGATCGCTGATTAACTACACTCAGAGTGGGTTCGTTTGCATACTGCAATGAGACCACGGTAGACTACACTACATTATGCATCATTGTGTTCCAGATTAGGTTGATATGTCTATAATCCGCATAGCGAACGAGTTCGATTGTGAGTCACATAAGATTACGTTGAACCATAAGATGTTGTGAGTGCCGAGACTCTACATTTCTTTTATTTGTTTTCTGGAATAGGTTGACAGACCTATATTCCACAGGGTGTTCGAGTAAGATAGTGTGTCACAAAATATTATGATGAGCCACAGGATATGTGAGCGCCTGTACTCCACACTATCCTTTTTGTAGACGAATCATAGAATTGTATTTTGGTCCCCTGTTACTACCCATAGTGTAGGGTATAGGGTTGATGTTTGTAATACACGACGTATACTATACGAGATCTTTTACTAGATAATTATACTTGTTACCACTCCAACTACCCTAGGGTAGTTATGACACGACTTGTTTTGGATGAGGTTTGGTAATGTGATATCCTTTGTTATCTATTCTTATTCCTAGGACTTGGAGTTGGTATTTAGCGATTCACAATTTGAGATATGTGGTATATACATGATGGTTTCTTTGTTTGGATTATTTCACTCGACGTACACATTCTCGTGTTGTGGATTTTTAAATATCAATTTCCTCTTAGTTTAGTGCATATGACCTATATATCTATATATGTTATAACTTGTATTTTTATACACTTAACCCCCTTCCCCCTAGGAGCGGTGGAGATATTCTCGCTAGTGCTTTGATGCTCGTTGTTTCTATCTATTTCAGGTAGCGAGTCAGGTGTCCGGAGAGTCGCAGGTTGACGGAGATTCAGTTTAGTTCACCGATATTTATTAGTAGCTAGTTAGTGCCCCATAGTAGACTTTTATTTGTTTTTTAGTCTCTAGATATGTATTTCATGTTGAAGGTTGAGTACCTTAGTACTCTATTTAGTTGACTCTTATGTTAGGTATTTACTACTCTTATTTCTGACTTATCATATGTAATACTTATCTTCTGTTGGAACATGATTACATTTTTTATTGGATATCTCTTCTCTATATCATGTTTCTTGTATTATTACCTGTTGATGCTCGATATCAAACAACCAAATAATCCCAGGGAGGATGGTTCAGGAGTGATGAGGGAAGTTGGAGGGCCCGCTCCCTTCTCCGACTTTATACCTAGTTCTTGAACAAGGGTTTGAAGTCCATGCTATACAGATAAGAAGAACTCGTGAGAGGGTGGGGACCGGTTCCCCTATGTTTCCTTTGATGGTCAAGTCAGTTGATGAACTTAAGCTTGAGTGAAGTATAGAACTATGTGTTCTGATGCTATGTGCATTAGAGATGATCATCTCTCAGATTGGGTCAAGAGGAAGATTCAGATTGTCTTTTTTGCTTACCTCGCTCTGATGGTTAATAGTATCCATATATAGAGTAGCTCTCCTCTGGAAAATTCTTTATTTCAGCTATGCAGAATGGCGTTGACCAAGTGTGAGCTGGGAGGTGAGTCATCCCTTGCTTTACAGGCATCGACTGGTGATTGGAGGGGAAGTCATCTCAGCATGGGAGAGGGTATCTCTACGATTTTCAAAAAGTGACTTGTTAGTGTGGCAGAAGTCACGTGGGCATACTGAGTCATCTCTCGCTTTACAGATATCGACTGGCGACTGGAGGGGAAGTCAGTTCATTATGGGAGAGAGTGTCTCAGTATTTTTGGGAAGTGATTGAACCGACAAGTCATAGAGGCTTATTGGGCCAAGATCTAGATAAGGCTTGTCCGAGGTGGACTGAGATGTTGACATATGCTCTGGGGGAGAGGCTTGAGGCTGGGGTTGAGTTCTCAACTTACTCAACAGCAGGGAATGTCCCTCCAGTCGTTTCTTAGCAATGCCCAGTGATTGATCGAGTGCCCTAAATAGGGTCATCCTTGATGATAGGGTTGATCGGTACCACCTTTCGTGTCGACTTAGGAGTGTCGGCCTATCCGACTGGTCAGAATGTCATCTTGTCCCAGCTTAATAACTGCCTTTCGAGTCGATATAAAGATGTCGATTCGTCCGGGAGTTCTGGATCTCTCGTACCGGCTAGTATCGCCTCTTGTGTCGACATCTAGGTGTCGGATTGATGAGTCAATGGGGATGAGGCCACTGCAATTGTGCCTTGGATTTATCCCTCATAAGGTATCAAGGTCTTGTAATTTAGCCTAGATGGTCGAGTTGCACTGGAGGATTTGACCATAGTTATGCCTTAGGTTTACCCTGAAAAGGTACCAAATGCTTGATATCCAACTGATAAGTCGAATGCCTAGAACTCTTGAGAGTTGACTAGGACTCTTATCATATCATTTTACGAATACTATATTTTGGGTGAGTGAACACCATAACAGTTGGCCCCTTTCACTCAGAGTTGGATTTTAGTCGACTCCGAGAGAAAATAAGATATGCTCTGATTAATGCAGGCCTGCTGAGGATGAGAAACTAAGAAGTCTCTGTCTTAGAGACGTGGCTTGCCATTATTAGGCATCCATTGTTAACTCCACTATTCATGGCTGACGTCATCAAAAGATATGAACCATCTTTTTAAGAGATAAAATGTCATGGATAGAAGTGTGGATCTTCCACTTTTTGAGTGTTGGGACGTGGGGCATTAAATGAGGGTGGCGCTTTGTGTTTTGAATAAACCTCTCTAGATTCCGAAGTAGATCCGGCCTGGTTACTTCAAAAATCACCGCGTCTCTTGAAATCCTTCTATACTCTTCCTTGAAAGCTTATAAACAACTTTTTAGTGATAAGATAGTTCTTTTACGAACCTTTGCTCTAAAGAAATTCCTAATATTCCTCCAAGCATATCTGCTCAAAGGTCCATATGGATAATCTAGTGGATTTGTATGATCAATATAATATCCCTCGGACTCTAACTTTGGCGGCACCAAAGATGAGCGAGCCAGTGTACTACCATGGCGAGGGTCGATTGCTGTTATACTTAGCCTATTTGGAGCATGGCTTACGACTGCCCTTGCACCCTTTTATTAAGGAGGTGTTCGCCGCTCTAGGAGTCTCCCCTTCCTAGTTCTATCCGAACACAACAGGGGTTCTTGTGACTTTCGTCATCATCTGCCACCATGTTGGAGTCTAACCAAGCTTGAGATTGCTTGGGCATTTGATCAGCATGGGACTGGAGGATGCAGTTCGTGTGGGTATATGGTGGCGAAAGCGTCTTTGCCTGCTCGGACTGGCCGGTGGTGAATGAGGACGCTTTGCAGCCAGTTACCCTTAGTGACTCCGAAATGACGGATTTGGAAAAGATCCGTTCTTATGTCGGGCCACGAGAGAGCGATTCTTTATTTGACGATGTGTCTCTCCAAGCAGCGGGCATGCCCATGATTTTGTCTTCCACTGGCTTCCAGGCAAGGGCAAGTCTTGTTCCCCTGCTAGCGGAAAATCACAAGAGGAATGCAGGGATCGAGAGGGCGAGTTAAATTGTTAGACCCTATAAGAATTCGAGAGGGGCTTTTAGTGCAGAGGAGGTGATTGTCTTGATGCCTCAAGCAGCTAACATTGCCTCTGAATTGAGGGGAAAGACAAGGGTTGAGAGGCAGTGCCCTATTGAATCTGTTGGGACGGGTTTGCTGATAACTCTACTTAACCGCTTGGAAAATGTGGAGCAGATAGACAAGTCTTCTCCTGACAGGGAGACTATGGCTCCAGTGGTCGAGGAGGATGCTGTTGGCCCAAGTACTAATTCTGAGGCGTCTCATCGTCCTGGCAAGGAGCCAATTAGGATGGACTATGTCGTCGAGGGGAGAGATGAAACTCCATCAAACCATATGAAGAATGGTGCTGACGGGAGGATTTAGGAGGATAAGCAAAGTATTGGCATACACCAAGCTCTTCAAGCTTGTTTAGCTCGGGGGACTTCGTTGGGACATGCTCTGTTGGGACTTCATTGGGACATGCTCTGTTTGATCGACTTGAGCATTCCCTAGAAGGCAAAGTAGAGCTGGTTAAGGAATAGTCGGCAAAGGAAGAGGCAAAGAAGAGGATTACTGTCTTGGAGGCCGAGTTAGCTTACAAAGAAGGCATTTGACGCCGGAGTCTGGATGAGAAGAAAGAGCTCCTCAAGAGCTTTCGAATCTAGTTCTCCAACCAGATGGGGACCATCGAGAATCTTCAAAGGGAGATGGTTCACTTGCAGGTGGAGGCCGAGTCCGAGAAGCATCGCAAGATGACGGCTGAAGCAGAGGCTCAAGCGAGTCGTCTATTTCTTGAAAAGACGAGGGGGACTTTGCTGAGTTACAATCAAAGCTTCAGGCATCCAGAGTCCTTGTCGACAAACTAAAGGATCAACTTGCTCGTCTGGACTCGGAGCAACATAGAAAGAAAGTGGTTGATGACTGGCGTCACGGCCTTATAGGGAAGGCTGAAGTAGCCTTAGCTTGTAAAGCTGGGGTTGATTATTTCGCCTCCTTGGTGCCTCGCGACTCTCTTTCGACTTTAGATTGCTTCTATCCTTCCTGCATCTCATGTTGTCATGATTCGTTGAAAGATGTCAAGAAAATTAGAGGCGGGTCGGATTTATCAGCGAATATCGATGAGTTCGAGCCTGTTGTTGGGGCCCCTGGGGAATCTTCTATCCTTGCTGCCACTAGGAGTTCGTCAAGTCCAACTCCCGAGCTTGGTTGAGAGCTTTGATGACCTGTATATTTCCTTTTTTTAAAAGAAGATTGTAACAAAGTTTACTCTCATTGAATGAAAATTAAAATTTTTTTCCATTCTTGATCTTGCCTTCATTGTTTGTATTCTTTTAGCTTTGTAGCTTTGTTCTTATCTGAGATGTTGTCTAAAGTGTGTTAGTTGTAATGTGTCGACCCATACCGGGGACTTATGACAACTAGTTCACTTGATGCCTTATTTTGGCTGAGCGTTTAATTGACCAGAAGTTGACAGACGACTGCTTAAGTTTTTAGTCATACACTTAATATTCATACCTTAGGTTTATGAACACCTTTTTGATAGGATGGTAACCTTGAGGTTGGATGCCTAGGTCTTATGGGGGTGCCTAGGTCTTCATAATCCCCATATTGTCGAGTAATGACTGTGGGAGTCGACCTTTGGTTGTGCCATGGATTTATTTCTAATAAAGAGCTAATGGCTTGTTATTCGACTGAGTAGTCGTTGTGCCTTAGGCTTATCTTGATAAAGAGCCAATAGCTTGATATTCGACTGAGGAGTCGAAATGCCTAGAACTCTTGAGAGTTGACTAGATCTTTCCTTCCCCTAAGACCGAGAGATGACTGTAGGAGTCGGCCAAAGAGTTGTGCCTTGGGTTTATTCCTGATAAGGTACCAAGGGCTTGTCCATGATGATCGATGAGAATCAGAGGAATCGACCATATGTTGTGCCTCAGTCATACCATGATAAAGAGCCAAGGGCTTTGTTATCTGACTGAGGAGTCGTTGTGCCTTAGGCTTGTCTTGATAAAGAGCTAAGGGATTGATATTCGACTAAGGAGTCAAAATGCCTAGAACTCTTGAGAGTTGACTAGATCTTTCCTTCCCCTAAGGCTGAGAGATAACTATAGGAGTCGACCAAAGGGTTATGCCTCGGGTTTATTCCTTATAAAGTATTAGGGGCTTGTCCATTATGATCGATGAGAGCCGGAGGAATCGACCATATGTTGTGTCTCGGTCTTACCTTGATAAAGAGCCAATAGTTTTATTATCCGACTAAAGTGTCGTTGTGCCTTGGGCTTATCTTGATAAAGAGCCAATGGCTTGATATTCGACTGAGGAGTCGTTGTGCCCTTGGCTTATCTTGATAAAGATCCAAGGGCTTGATATTCGACTGAGGAGTCGAAATGCCTAGAACTCTTGAGAGTTGACTAGGTTTTTCCTTCTCCTAAGGATGAGAGATGACTGTGGGAGTCAGCCAAAGGGTTGTGCCTTGGATTTATTCCTGATAAGGTACCAAGGGCTTGTCCATTATGATTAATGAGAGATGGAGGGCTTGACTATATGTTGTGCTTCGGTCTTACCTTGATAAAGAGCTAAGAACTTTGTTATCTAATTGAAGAGTCGTTGTGCCTTAGGCTTACCCTGAAAAGATACCAAGGGCTTGATATTCGGTATGATGGTCGAGTCGCCCTATGAGGATTCGACCATCTGTTGGGCCTTGGAGTTACCTTGATAATGAGCTAAGGGCTTGATTGGGGTGCCTAGGTCTTAGATGACGTCTAGGTCTTTGGGCATAGCGAAACCTTGATCCTTGTGAGATCAGAGTTAATTCATATTGAATAAAATTTTATCAGTTCTGTATTTTACATTTGTCATGAAAAATATTCTCTACAAGCATCTGACGCTCTAAGGGGGTTGAACCACTTGTGATCTTGCTTTGGCTCTGCTTCAAAGGCAATTTTGTAGTGGATGAGGTCGTTAGTATAGACCCTCTATTAGTTAGGTTTTGCTTGTTTTCATAGCGAACGACTTGTTAATAAACAAGGATGAGTCAAAACTCTATTTGCCATCTCATCAGCCAAGGTTCCTTTTGAGTCCAAATCTTCAGGAAGGCCTTGAAGGCGAAAGGTTGGCATGTTGGCTTTTGGCAAAAGGAACCACCCAGATGCCATGAATCATGTTGAATGACGTTCTCTGGGTCGGGTTTGCAAGGGGTGAGGGTATAATGAGAAGTTACATCGTACTCCCTAAAAATGACAAACCATTGTAGCTTTCTTGAAGGAGCTTCAAGAGTACTGAGGGATTGGACCATGCTGTGTATGGAGAATTCTCTTTTATAGGGATCATGCAGGTCGAATGCTTCGACCACCAGAGCTTAGGCAACTTTTGTGGTGAAGGCGTCAGTTGAAGGGCCAAAATCATTCTTCCTGAGAACAATCTGCTGATGATCCCTAAGCTTTTCCTGCAATCTCATCCCTGATATACGGGGAGTTCTCTTCAAAAAGTTCATATGGTCTCAGGCGCCTATCACAGACTTAATCACTGCTCCTATGCTCAGATGAGCTATTATAAGTGGGAGCTTCAGTGATATTGGATTTGTTCATAACCCTTAGCAGAGGTAGGGTTCGACTTTGTGATCCAACTCCGGGGTTCTTGGCTGTCTAGAAGATGGATTTTGTCCGAAGTACATATGTGGCAGTGATAAGAAGCCTGTACTGCATGTTTAAGCCAGACAATCACCATAGTGGTGTGTCTTCTCCAGGAGGGCTTTCGGGGCTCTGGAAGCGGTCCCATCATCTGGTGGATGACTTGCTTGGTAAATATTCCCCAGAAAACTATAGGGGCACTTGAGGGCTATGCTTATGCTGGCTCCTCATAGCCATAGGTTAATCCTCCTTAGATTGAATGATGCAACTCCTAACTTTATTTAGCTTGAATGGTGCAATTCAGGTGTTGTTCTTTAGGGTGATTAAAATCAATCCCTTGATCAGAACCTGGTATGTCTTCTAGGAAAAGAAGAGTGGCCCTACGGTGGATGCCAAACTGTTGATGCTCGATATCAAACAGCCAAATAATCCTGGCGAGGATGGTTGAGGGGTGATGAGGGAAGATGGAGAGCCCGAACCCTTCTCTGACTTTATACCTAGTTCTTGAACAAGGGTTTGATGTCCACGCTGCACAGACAAGAAGAACTCGTGAGAGGGAGGGGACCGGTTCCCCCTGTGTTTTCTCTGACAGTCAAGTTAGTTGATAAACTTAAGCTTGAGTGGAGTATAGAACTATGTGTTCTTATGCTATGTGCATTAGAGATGATCATCTCTCAGATTGGGTCAAGAAGAAGATTCAGATTATCTTTTTTGCTTACCTCGCTCTGATTGTCAATAGTATCCTTATATAGAGTAGCTCTCCTCTAGCAAATTCGTTATTTTAGCTGTGCAGAATGGCAGTGACCAAGTGTGAGCTGGGAGGTGAGTCATCCATTGCTTTACAGGCATTGACTGGTGACTAGAGGGGAAGTCATCGCAGCATGGGAGAGGGTATCTCCGCGATTTTTAAGAAGTGACTTGTGAGTGTGGCAGAAGTCACGTGAGCATACTGTGTCATCTCTCGCTTTACGGATGTCGGCTAACGACTGGAGGGGAAGTCGGTTCATTATGGGAGAGAGTGTCTCTGTATTTTTTGGGAAGTGATTGAATGGACAAGTCATGGAGGCTTATTGGGCCAAGATCTAGATAAGGCTTGTCCGAGGTGGACTTAGATGTCGATATGTGCTCTGAAGGAGAGGCTTGAGGCTGGGGTTGAGTTCTCAACTTAGTCAACAACAGGGAATGTCCCTCCAATCATTTTTGAGAAATTCCTAGTGAGTGGTCGAGTGCCCTAAATAGGGTCGTCCTTGATGATAGGATCGACCGACACCACCTTTCATGTCGACTCAAGAGTGTCAGCCTACCCGACTGGTTAGAATATCATCTTGTCTTAGCTTAATAATCGCCTTTCGAGCCGATATAAAGATGTCAACTCGTCCAGGAGTTCTGGATCTCTCGTACCGGCTAGTATTGCCTCTTGTGTCGACAATCAGGTGCCGGCTTGATGAGTTAGTGGGGCCGAGGCCTCTGTAATTGTGCCCTGGGTTTATCCCTCATAAGATACCAAGGTCTTGTAATTTATCCATGATGGTCGAGTTGCACTGGATGATTTGACCATATGTTGTACCTTGGGTTTACCTTGAAAAGGTACCAAAGGCTTGATATCTGACTGCGAAGTCGAATGCCTAGAAATCTTGAGAGTTGACTAGGACTCTTATCGTATCATTTTGCGAATATTGTATCTTGGGTGAGTGAACACCATAACATTACTTTTATTCTATCTACTTTTACCCACACTTATTTTTATTTGATTTCACTAGAAAGATATTATTGTGATGGTGAAACATGTTATTGCACAGTGTTAGGTGTATGGTAGGTTTGACATCCTTGGGTTCACCTTGAACTGCAGCCTTGTATGAAACCAGGGATATTGTAGTTGGTATCAAAGCTTTACTTCCAGCATCCTTAGGTTATCCCTTGTCGAGTCATGAAGATAGTATAGAGTTTCCTAGGATAAATGTATAGAGTCTGCTAAGAATTCTTAGATTGAGTGAGGCTGTAATAAGCGCAACTCGAAAATATCAAGAATTTTTTTATGTCTACCTTTCTTTGATTATTAATTATTTTGAGGATACTTTATGATATGTTTTCCTATTGTTATATGTTAAGTTATTTATGCTTGAGGTCTTAATTATTGTGTCTTATATATCTCCACCTGAAATTACAGATGCCAGGATGAGGTCGTGGTCGAAGAGGGTCCCGTGCTGAGGGAGCTGGACAGGCTGAGCAAGAGCCCGAGGCCCAGCAAGCTCCGTAGTACTTGATTGACCTCATAGCACCAATTGTAGCTAGGTTGGTAGCTGTTCGCGGGAAAAATCGTAGCTTTCATTGAAGTCATTGTGCTCTTTGACAATTGTTTATCGATTACACAAAGATCCGGTCTTTTTATAAGATCCGGTTACAATAAAATCAAAAGAAAATAAAAATTACAACTTTTTCCTTGTTTGTCGAACGAATCACGAGCTCCTGTTTTGTGGTCACTCGCTTTTGTGGATTCTTCGCCTGCGCCGGGGTTAATACGTGGACTACCGCGTGATCTAGATCCGGTCGGATCTACACGGTATAATGGGTATTATCTCACGAAGGAAATAACAGCCGGGGGTACTATTTCACCAAGGAAATAATAGCCTTCTTGGGATCAAAAACTAAGTTTTGATCCGGAGTATTACCGTGTGGATCTCAGATCTGATCTTCCTCTCACGAACTCCTACCTTTTCTGACGTGGATGCTCACCAAGAACCAGATCTGATGATGTCCAAGTCTTCAAAGCTTTAAACTTTCAAAGTTGAGATCTCAATCTAGCAGAGTTTTGCCTCCAAAAGTTCCAACCTTTGACAAATGAGCCATAGGGGTCTATTTATAGGCAATCGAAAGCGGATCTGGGCTCAGATCTAGGCCCAGATCCGCGCGTCGGAAGGAGGGGGTGGCTCGGCCACCAGGTGGCTCGGCCACCGAGCCACCAAAAGGTGGCTCGACCGGCCACAAAAGGTCGCCTCGACAGGCACGCTTGGTGGCTCCGCCACCGCAGCCCACCTTTTGGTGGCTTCCGGTTGTGGCCGATGCCACCTAGAGTGGCCCTCGGCTGAGCCACCTAGTAAGGTCGCGGCCGCCGAGCCACCACTTGGTGGCTCGGCTCACCGAGCCGCCTAGATGGCTTTTGGCCGAGTTTTTTCTGGTTGTTTGCCGTGTCGCCCGTCGTCCGGTTTTGGGGTTTATCGATTTATCCGAGCTTCGTCGTTGATCTGAACTCTGATTTGGCAGTAAATCCGCTTCGGTGATTGAGTTCAAATCCGTTCTACAGTTGGATGACTCGTTGACCCACCGAACCGTTAACTTGATTCCGCACGCGAATGGATGCATTCAGTTGCTTGCGTGCGATTCGTTAGCATCGTCGCCTCGTTAATCCGCTTCGTTGCGTGTCACTTGGCTTCGATGTTGTGGACTAACGCTCGCGTTTAGATACGTCACCCGATGGTTTATTGGTTTGTCGAATCACCGTGCCGAGCTGTGTTAAGGGACCCATAGGCAGTTTTATACGCCTACAAATACCCCCTCCAAAGTATTTCAGCCTCATTCTTTTATAGAAGAGTCTGGAATACTTTGGATATGATTGTCCCAACCTTCAGTTTGTGTAACAGGATCTTCGAATGGCTTCTGTTCTTGATTCCTTCAATCCTTCAGGCTATTCGGTGCTTTGTCGAATGTCTGTAAGGGTGGCTTCTGTTCTTGATTCCTTCAATCCTTCAGGCTATTCGGTGCTTTGTCGAATGTCTGTAAGGGTTCAGGTGCTGCATTTATTGTCTGACCGTTGTCGAAATTTTGAACTTAAAGTCGATTCCTGATTTTCTGATCTTTAGCTCGTGTTTGTTGGTTCAACATAGAACTGACCATCGATTGTCGGCGTTGAGTGCTTATTTGCGACGCGTTGTCCGGCGTAGTGTTGTTGAGTTATCCTTAAGAATATTTTTAGAAAAATATTCTCCAGGAAATTCTCAACCAAAAATGGGGAATAGTTTATACTCGTATACCTTATTGGAGTGCTAAGGAGCAGTTTATACTCGTATACTTTTCGGAGTATTGATTTTTTCATTGCAACGCATTGATCGACGTTGACCTAGGGTTACGCGTTGACCGACATTGACCCTAGGGTTTCGAACGTCGTATGTTGACTGTTTGATTGCAACGCGTTGACCTAGGGTTACGCGTTGACCGGCGTTGACCCTAGGGTTTCGAACGTCGTACGTTGACTGTTTGATTGCAACGCGTTGACTGGCGTTGACCTAGGGTTACGCGTTGACCGGCGTTGACCCTAGGGTTTCGAACGTCGTACGTTGATTTTTTGATCGCAATGCGTTGACTGGCGTTGACCTAGGGTTACGCGTTGACCGGCATTGACCCTAGGGTTTCGAACATCGTAAGTTGATTTTTTGATCGCAACGCGTTGACTGGCGTTGACCTAGGGTTACGCGTTGACCGGCGTTGACCCTAGGGTTTCGAACCGTCGAACGTTGACTTTTGTCGCAACATCGTAAGTTGATTTTTTGATCGCAACGCGTTGACTGGCGTTGACCTAGGGTTACGCGTTGACCGGCGTTGACCCTAGGGTTTCGAACGTTTGACGTTTGTTGGAGTATACACAGTTTAAGCTCTTGAGGTATTGGAGCATGGCGGTCCTAAATATTGGGCTGCAGGACCAACTATTAAAGCTGATTCATCTGCTGTGTGGATCTTATCCCGAATTTGTTGGATGTCTAAGTCACGAAACCAACTAATGGTGCTGGTGCGTCAGTAACTTTCGCATATATAGGATTTTTGGCAAACCCTCAGCCATCAACGGGTTTGATGCGCCTTTACCGACTACCGTTTGAGTCGGGCTAGCATGCGGATTATTAAATCCGTTCTGCATGTGACGTTGTGCTAAGAGAGTTAACGCTCTTAGTGCTACGATATTGAATACGTAGACTTCGTCTTGTGCTATGATGTTGAATACATAGACTTCGCCATTATCACGGGAATAGGCTACCCGACAACGTGTGTTAGATGCTGACTTATCCCTACTTAGGCTTCGGGATAGAATTCCCCAGAATCGAACTTTAGTGTCTTTTTCTACGGAGAAAGACTAAACCGGCGACGCGTGTTAGGCGTCGGCATATCCTTTCTTAGGATTCAGGATGAAATTCCCCATGCGTGTAAGGCATGGATTTTGGTGTTATTAATAACAACCTGCCACAATGTTGAATATACGGACGGGTGTTCTTTTTAACGGTTAAGAACTAACCGGCAGCGCGGGTTAGGTGCAGACTTATCCTTGTTTAGGTTTCAGGATAGAATACCACAGAATCGAACTCTGGTGTCTTTTTCTATGGAAAAAGACTAAACCGGCAGCGCGTGTTAGGTGCAGACTTATCCTTGCTTAGGATTCGGGATAAACTTCCTAGGATGAATCCTAGACTGGAAAATTCTTAGTGCGGAAAAGGAAGAATTTTATATTCTATTTCCCGGTCTTCTTTTAGGGTGAAGGAGAACCCGACGCGGGAGAGGAAGAATTTTATATTCTATCTCCCAAAGCTGAAGAGGTAGAATTTTATATTGAGAGAGAGAGAAAAGTGGCGGTAAAATTCCCTCCTCCCCTCTCTCTCCGTCTTCTATCTCTCTCCGTCTTCTATCTCTCTCACCCCATTAATATAACCGAACAAGAATTGATAAACAACAACCGAATTTTCATATCTCAACCATGAATCTTGGGGTTGAGGAAATTGTCAAAAAAGAATTAAGGAGACTCGAGGTGGGATCTCCATCCCCAGAATCCGAAGAGGTGAAACTAGGAGTGGGATCTCCACTTCGAGAATCGAAAGATTTAGATAACCCTAACTGTCAGAAGGTTTGATTACCGAACTAAAGGTGAAATTTCTCGTTTATCGAGAGTGAATTATGGTTTTGACCCTAACTGTAGGAATGTTTGATCACTCGATTTGAGAGTGGACCTCTCGTTCATTGGAGGAATCGAGAGGGGATTTTGACTGTGGTCCTAATTGTAAGAAGGTTTGACTAATTGGGAGGTTTGAGACGATCCTAACTGTAGGAAGGTTTGATCGCTCGATTTGTGGACCTCTCGTTCATTAGGGGAATCGAGAGGGGTTTTGGTTTTGGTCCTAACTGTAAAAAGGTTTGACCAATTCCGAATATTATGTCCAGACTCTAATAATGAGAGTGTTGAGTGCACAGACACGGTGAGAATTTGAATGGGAGTTTCTTATTCATCACCTTGTTGTGGTGACCGGGTTATCCCTAAGAATATCGCGTGAAAATAGAGAAAAAAAGAAATATATAAGATAAAAGAGGGAAAAACAGATATCCTAAAGAAAAAGGAGAAGAATAAATTTTTGAGTTCATCCTCCTCATACCAAAGGTAATTGCAGATTTTTTATCATCTAGGTCGGCCGACCAAATATAAGTGCTTCATTTTTTATCTGTTTTACTTTGTACATCATGGAGTTTGTATTGAGGACAATGCAAAATTTAGGTGTGAGGGTGGGAACTAGTTAATTTTTCTCTTTATTTAATTTTATTTCTCTTCACAGTTTAACCTCATGCACCTGTTAGAGGATTGAGAAGCAGTTTATACTCGTATACTCTTCGGAGTGTTGTTTCGACTTAATTAAGTGATATAACGCCGGCTTCAACCAAGGTTTGGATGCTATTCTTAAGAGCAAAGCACTCCTTGGTGGGATGAATGACCCTCCTGTGGTATGCACAGTACTTTGGGTCTGTAGTGTTGTCAGCTTCCTCCTGATTTGTGATAGGTGGTAGCTTAATCTTGTTGCTTCCAAGGAGGGATTCGAAGATGGCTGGAACGTCTTCGTCCTTGAAGGAATACTCTTTTTTGAGTCTCGGGTCCGAAGTTTTTTGCTGGCTTCGGGATTGCTATTGTGACGTTCGATTAGCACCAACAGCAGCTGCAGGTGCCTTGCCCTTACCACGAGAGGCGAAGTTCGAGTTCAGAGGATTAGCCGTCGGTAGGTTCCTCTCGGCCTTCTTCCTTCGGAGGAAGCGTTCGCCTTCTTCCTTCGGAGGAAGCTTTCGGCTTGTTCACCACGCACCTTTAAGTCTTTCCAAGTGTTAGACGGTGCTGTTCCCATTGCCTCTAATACGTCCAATGCGAGGTTGTTGTGGCAAGTCTGGAGAATGAACTCCTCAGTGATCGGGTCCCGATAGTTCATCGCCTTGTTCCGGAACCTTTTGACGAAGGTGTCAACTAATTCGCCGTCTTTTTGTTTCTCATCGAGCAACGTTCCGATGGATATCTCGGTGTCGTCGTCGAAGAAATTTGCAAGGAACTTAGTTTCTATGTCGTCCCAGCTATTCACGCTTTCCTGGCTTGAGGCGGCGATACCAATCGAAGGCGGCTCCACGAAGAGTGCCAACGAAGGACCGTACCATCAGAGGCTCATTACCGAAGATGACTCCTAGGTGCGATTTGAAGTAAATCAAATGCTGAGTGGGTGAACCCCTGAGTCTTCATTGGCATTCTCGTTACCACCCCCTGCATTGACGGGAGGATTATTGGCGTTATGGGTTTCATTCGCACCTGTGTCCTCATCTTCCAGATTAACTTGGTTACGACGACTTGGCTCGCCTTGTTGATTCGTCAATGCTTGGATTTGTTGGTCATGCATTTCTCTCATGTTCTGCATGGCCATCTGCATTTCAAACCTGAAGCTCTCCTGCTGTTTAGCCATGGCTTCTTCGAGCATCTTGGCCACTTGTTCCGCGCGGGGTTGTCCTTCGCTGGATACTGTATTATCTGATGCGACAGCAGAGCAGGCATCCGATTCTTCATCTTCTGAAGGAAGTCTTGTCCGAATCCTACCATAAGTTCCTCGTCTGATGGCTCCGGATTGTAGACGGGTTACACGCCGGGGTACTTCCGGAATTGACTCGGGATTCTCCTGTGTCGACGTCCCTTTGCTGGTCATATTCGTGGTGACCGTCGAAAATTCTCCATCTTCGACTACTCTTCTTCTTCGTCAGAAACGCCTAGGCCTTGGTTTTGGCGTTTCGGCACTGAGCCTTTCGAAAACCGAAACTCTTTCAGGAACTGTATTGGTGCAGTTGCACTCCGACAATACTGCCCGAATGAGTTTGAAACAGGGGCATTGAGTCTCTATTTCTCGAGGACTCCTTTTCCTGATTTTATTCATACCCCCAACACGATAGTATAACTCGTCTGCTTGAAGGTCGGAGTAACCCATCGTGTGTTGGCACGACTTCTCAGGTATAACACTATCGTCATCAGATGACAATGTTTTCTTCTAAGGACGAACTGCCTTCTTTGGGCTTTCAAAAGTTACGCGCCTCGAAACATGCCTTTGTGGGCGTGAATTCTCGGCGGGCTCCTGGACTTCAATGCGCAAATTGGTGCGCTTAGCTGCCCTGATCTCTTTGTCATGTTAAGGGTGGAGGCGACCCCCAGCATGTTGAGTCGTTCGGGGCTTCTTCATCGGGCCCAAACGATCTTGAACTGGAGCTTTGCATTGTCCATCGGGAAGTGGACCGAGACGCTCCAAAACTGACTTCTTTCTTCGGGATGATTCTGCGTGATCTCCCGGAGTAGCCATGGGAATTATCGGCGATTTAGAGTGTTTCGCCGGAGGTTGAGCTTTTGCTGAAGGCTGCAAAGGTTGCTCCTTAGCCTGAATCGCCGCTTCAGACTTTGGCCTCCAGACATGGTGGTTTGGTGGCGGCTTCTTCGTCACCTCCTTCTGCAATCTCCTGCGGGCTTCCTGGACTTGAGCCCGTACTTGCGCTGACAGTGCGCGGCGCTTGCGAATGCCCTCTTCGAGTGTCGAACGATTCCGTTTGACACGGACCCATTCGTTCGTTGGCGGCTTAGAAGAGCTGCCATTCATCGGTGGTTGAGGCTGTTTGCCTCTCCTGTTCTTCAGATCCGCGTGATAGCGGACTCCGTCGGTGGACTCCATCACCTTTGCGAGTTGCCGAGCTAAGCGTTGATGTCGCCTCTAGCGGGCTCTCTTCGAGAGAGTCACAACGCCCTCAACGGTGGAGGCATCGGCGAGAACAAGGTTGACCTGGTTGGAGGTCGGCGGAACTTCACCCAACGCAAGTTTGGCGTCAATTGGGGTGAGAGCTTCGTTGGTGTTCTGTACTTCTTCATACCAACGAACTTTTCTCCTTGAAGAGAACTTCTTGGACTTGCGGGGGGAGGTGGATCTGGACGAGGATGACAGATACTCCTCGAACTTTTGCTGGTCGAATTCATACTCGACCTCCTCCTCGACCAGGATCGAGATCCGCGGCTGCGAAACAACGATCTCGGCAACGAGATCGGTGGCTCCCACTGTGGTCGCCAGATTGTTCGTGGGAAAAATCATAGCTTTCATTGAAGTCATTGTGCTCTTTGGCAATTGTTTATCGATTACACAAAGATCCGGTCTTTTTATAAGATCCGGTTACAATAAAATCAAAAGAAAATAAAAATTACAACTTTTTCCTTGTTTGTCGAACGAATCACGAGCTCTTGTTTTGCGGTCACTCGCTTTTGTGGATTCTTCGCCTGCGCCGGGATTAATCCGTGGACTACCGCGCGATCTAGATCCGGTCTGATCTACACGGTATAACAGGTGTTATCTCACAAAGGAAATAACAGCCGGGGATACTATTTTACCAAGGAAATAATAGCCTTCTAGGGATCAAAAACCAAGTTTTGATCCGGAGTATTACCGTGTGGATCTCAGATCTGATCTTCCTCTCTCGAACTCCTGCCTTTTCTGACGTGGATGCTCGCCAAGAACCAGATCTGATGATGTCCAAGTCTTCAAAGCTTCAAAAATCCAAGATTCAATTCTTAATCCGGCAGAGTTTCGGCTCCAAAAGTTCCAACCCTTGACAAATGAGCCATAGTGGTCTATTTATAGGCAATTGAAAGCGGATCTGGGCTCAGATCTGGGCCCAGATCCGCACGTCGGAAGGAGGGGGTGGCTCGTGGCTCGGCCGCCGAGCCACCACTTGGTGGCTCGGCTCACCGAGCCGCCTAGATGGCTTTTGGCCAAGCTTTTTCCGGTTGTTTGCCGTGTCGCCCGTCGTCCGGTTTCGCGGTTTATCGATTTATCCGAGCTTCGCCGTTGATCTGAACTTTGATTTGGCAGTAAATCCGCTTCGGTGATTGAGTTCAAATCCGTTCTACAGTCGGATGACTCGTTGACTCACCGAACCGTTAGCTTGTTTCCGCACGCGAATGGATGCATTCAGTTGCTTGCGTGCGATTCGTTAGCATCGTCACCTTGTTAATCCGCTTCGTTGCGTATCACTTGGCTTCGATGTTGTGGACTAACGCTCGCGTTTAGATACGTCACCCGATGGTTCGTTGGTTTGTCGAATCACCGTGCCGAGCTGTGTTAAGAGACCCATAGGTAGTTTTATACGCCTACAGTAGCGCTCGAGGATCAAGTAGCGAATCAGGTTCTGCTAGCAACACTACTTCCAGTGGTGCCGCAACCAGCAACACTTGTGCCTATTGCAGAGGAATCGCCAGCAGTTACACCATAACCAGTTGTCAATAGAGCCACAGAGCAGGAGACTTGGTTTCGTTTAGTGGAGAGATATCAGAAGATGAGGGCACTAGAATTTTAGGGCACATCGGATTCACTTGTAGCCCACAAGTGGAAAGAAGATGTGGGGAACATCCTAGATATGCTTAACGTCGACTCAGTTCAAAAGCAAAGGTTAGCAGCTTTCAGCCTCAAGGGCGTCGTCGGCGGGTGGTATAGGCTTCAATTCACACTGGACCAGCGAATGACACTTACCTGGGAGGATTTCATCTACTTCTTTAACGAGCAGTACGTATCATCAGCGGTAAAAGCCGCGAAAGAGTTAGAGCTAGCCCGGTTGGAGCAGGAAGACATGTTTGTAGCTAATTATGAAAGAAAATTCATAAGTTTGCTCAGGTTTATGGGCACGTGGCACACAGGGGAGTGTTAGGCTCATATGTTTTTGATGGGACATTGCCCTAGATTTTGTCGCTACCTTGTATCTAGGCGTTTTTACTTAGTGCGAGAGGTTGCCGATGCTGTCATCTCACAGGAGACTAAGACTGCTATATTCCAGAAGAGTAAGGTGGGAAGTTCTAGAGTCAGATAGTCCAGAGATAAGGAAAAAGCAAGAGATCATTTTTAGGATCCAGAAAACCCCAGCAGTATGGCAAGGGTTCACAACAATAGTAACAAGGTCCTCATAAGAAGGGGCCGCAACATGATCAGAGAGCACCGCAGCAGCATAGATCTCAGGGTACTTGCTTTCACTATCACAAGTTCGGTCATAGAGCCATAGAGTGTCGTAGTACACTAGCAGGAGGCCAGCAGGACAAGGGTCAGGTTAAGCCCTTGAGCCGAGTCCAAGGCCACCAGCTGAGACTAGAGGTGCCGCAGAAGTTCTAAGGATAAAGGGTTAGGTGTGCACTATTCAGGAGGTACCACAGAGACGGATAGTTCCATACATTTCAGAGTCTTTGGCATAGTAGACTGTAGCTTCAGGCAGAGTGTATGCAGTCGTAACACGTGATCATGGTGCGAGCGTGGCTATTATGGAAGGTACGTTCCTTATGAACTCCTTCTCATCCCGTATCTTATTTGATTCAGCAGCTTCGCATTCTTTCATCTCTTATGCTTTCATGGATAGACTTCAGTTAGTTGCACATCCTCTAGACGTACCATTACTAGTGTCTACTCCTTTGGGTGAGGTGTTCCTATTAGAGAGAATATGTAGATGATGTCGTCAGCCTAGACGAGTCTGAGTTCATAGTCGATTTGATAGCTTGCGCATGTCTGAATTCGATGTGATCATTGGTATGGATTGGCAATCTTCCTGCCATGTTAGTATCGACTGTTTTGCTAAAATAGTTACTTTGCGAGCATCCAATAGGACTGAGTTGGTTGTAGCGATCTTACAGGGGAATCAGTTTGCGGAGTTATTTCTGGCATACGTCAAGGAGGTGTTGTTGGCAGGATCAAGGTTTCGATTTGTGTGAGACCAGAGTAGTCTCAGAGTATTAGGATGTCTTTCAGGACATACTTGGATTACGTCCAGGAATGGTATCGATATCATGTGCACCTTATCGTATGTCACCTGCTGTGATGAGGGAGTTACAGACTCAGTTAGAGGAGCTCATGTCTCAGGGTTTTATTCATCAGAGTCATTCTTTGTGGGAAGCACTAGTCCTTTTCGTGAAGAAGAAGGACGACAACCTTCGTCTGTGCATTGATTATCATGAGTTGAATAAGGTCACCATCCGGAACAGGTATCCATTACCGAGGATGAATGACTTATTCGACCAGTTACAGGGAGTGCATTGTTTCTCGAATATTAATCTTTGATCTGGCTATAATTAGTTACGAGTACGGGAGATAGATATTCCTAAGACCGCATTTCTGACTATATATGGCTCCTTTGAGTTTCTTGTTATGTTATTTGGGCTAACTAATGCACCTGCAATATTCATGGATTTAATGAATCGAGTTTTTTATCCATATTTGGACTAGTTCCTGATTGTTTTTATCGATAACATCGTCATCTACTCGAAGTTAGAGGCCGAACATGAGCAACATCTTCGTTTGGCATTGTAGACTTTGCAGGAGCACTAGTTGTATGCTAAGTTTTACCAAATGTGAATTTTTGCTTTCCGAAGTCAGATTTTTAGGTCACATCATAAGCAATGAGGGCATTGCAGTTGATCCAGCTAAAGTTGAGGCAATTCTTCATTGGGAGCCGCCAAAGACCATTACAGAGATTTGTAGCTTCTTAAAACTTGTCGGCTACTATAGAAAATTTATTTAGGATTTTTCCAAGATTGCTATCCCGCTGACACGCCTAACAAAGAAGGGCATTCAGTTTGTTTGAGAGCCAGAGTGTCAAAAAGCCTTTAAGACTTTGAAGGCCAAATTGACTACCGCACCAGTGTTGATCATTCCAAACAGTGACAATACTTTTTTTGTCTATACGGATGCATCATTGTCGGGACTAGAAGGTGTTTTGATGCAGACTCAGAAAGTAGTGTCTTACATCTCATAGTAGTTTAAGACTCATGAGCAGAATTATCCCACTCACGACATGGAGTTTGCGGCCGTGGTGTTCTCACTTAAGACGTGGAGGTATTACCTCTATGAGGTTCAATTCGAATTGTTTATAGACCATTAGAGTCTAAAATATCTCTTCTCTCAGAAGAAACTCAACCAGATGTAGCGGCGATGGGTCGAGTTTATCGAGGATTACGAGTTTGCACTTTAGTATCATCCAGGAAAGGCAAACGTTGTAGCAGATGCTTTGAGTGGGAAGCATCACCACAAACTTGTAGATTTGAGGTGTTTGTTGTATAGAGACATTCTTACCCTTGGTTAGTTTGACTTTAGACCAGAGATTGGTGGATGTAGTGCTTTTTTAGGCGCGTTAGCCGTACAACCATCGTGAATGGATAGAGTGGTTAATGCTTAATTGGAGGACTTTTGGATTCAAACACAAAAGGGGGAAATTTTCAAAAAGACCAAGGCAGATTGGACCATCGGATCATATGAGGGGCTTCGAATGAAAAGCCAGTTAGTAGTGCCAGATTTTTCATAGTTGAAGAAGGATTTATTTGATGAAGCGTACCATACCAGACACACAGTGCATCCAGGCACAACTAAGATGTATAAAGACTTGAAGAGACATATTTGGTTCAGCGGTATGCGTTGGGATATTGCAGAGTATGTATCTAAATGTTTTACCTGTCAGCAAGTGAAGGCAGAATATTAGAGACCCGTGGGTACCCTAGAACCTTTACCTATTCCTAAGGAGAAATGGATAGATATTTCGATGGATTTCATAGTAGGATTACCGAGGTCTAGCAAAGAAAATAATTCCATTAGGGATTGTTGATCGATTGACAAAGTCGGCACACTTCCTACCAGTTAAGACAACTTATACGGTGGTGACCAATATGAGGATTTTCATACGGGAGATTATGAGATTGTATGGAGTTCCGAAGACGATTGTGTCAGATCGTGGCTTAGTTTTCACATCTCATTTCTTGAAGAGCTTCCTGAATTCTTTCGGCATCTAGCAAGCTTATAGCAGTGTTTTCCACCCGCTGATAAATGGTCAAACAGAGAGAGTTAACCAATATTGGAGGATATGCTTCGGGCATGTGTGTTAGATTTCCAAGGCAGTTGGAAGGATCATATTGTAGGCGTCAAAAATTGCATGTACGTCCCAACACACGGCTCGAGACGGAGAGGAGACGATGAACGTTGCTATTCGAGTCACAGAAGCTCATTTGACGACGACAAACACATGAAGTGAGTCGACGGACCATGCGAAGTAACGGAATTTCGGAATAACCGAAACACAAATGAACCGGGAGCTGCACGTCGCTTACGAAAGACGAAGTGCCCCTCGTGTCCTATTTACTCCATACATGATTCAATCATGAGAGCTTGTAGATCTCCTCGTCGGCTTTTTGATGCATTCTGGATCGCGTGATTCCGAGTTTGGATGATAAAAATACGACAAAAACGGACGGAGCGCGCGAGACTAAGCCCTGAGCCAAACCAAGACACCCCATGGTGTCTCGGCTTGGCCAAAACACCAAATGGTGTCTCGACCAAGCCTCCTTGTCGGCTTTCCAACACATCTTAAACCGTTTAATTCTGAGATCGAACAATGAAAATATGGCGGAAACGGACAGAGCACAAGTGTCTTGGCTTGGCCAAGACACTCACAAGTGTCTCGGCCACGCCGAGACACCCGTGGGTGTCTGCAACAAAAATAAAATCAGATTTGGCGGTTCTGAAGCCATTTTTTCGATGTTAACCACCTAGATTTATTCTAACTGATCTGATATCATCTAAGAACGTGGTTAAGTGGTTACAACTAAGGATAAGAGGGAATCAGTCGTTCTTATCCAAAAATAGAGGTCCCGAAGCCTATAAATACAGTCTCAGGGCCTTCATTTTTTAGATCTAGAATTCTCGAGTGTTGGCGAAGCCCTGCTAAATTAAAGACTGAAGGAGTACGAATTTTAGAGGAGAGGAGGAAATAGATCAAGTTTTTCGACACAGGAAAGAAGAGTTTGTCAGATCTGCAGTTCCTGTGTTCTTCCCTTGAGATTACCCCGTTACGATAATCTTAAGAAGAGTAATTATCTCGCTGTTGTTGAGATAATTGCTTCGGCCTCTTGATTCCTTCACGAATCGATAAAGCTTCGGATCTAATCTGATCGTCTGGTGGTCCACGGATATTGACGTCCCCATCACCGGCCAAGAACCCACACAAGCAAGAGTCGATAAATGAATCTTGTGTTTATTTTTGAGAGAGTTGTATTTCTTTTATTTTTGTTATTTGAATTCGTTGTAAACGATTAAAGTTATAATAAAATCAATCACAAATACAACTTTTGAAGGAAACAAACTGGCGACTACAGTGGGAGCCAACAGCCTCTCTGCAGAGGCTGTCATGACGCAATCGACTACAGTGGGAGCCAACAGCCTCTCTGCAGAGGCTGTCATGACGCAATCGACGATCAAGATCCTGGTAAACGAAGAGGTCGAATACGAATTCGACCAGCAGAATTTTGAAGAGTATCTCTCTTCCTCCTCTTCCAAATCCACCTCTCCCCATAGGCGAAGGAAGGCCTCGTCTTCCAAGAACGTTCGCTGGACTTCAGGCTCAAAGATCCAAGATCCTCTCGCCGCCACCGCACTTACACCTCGCGACGCCCCTCCAGCATCTAACGAGGTCCATACTGTAGATCTGGGCCTCCCCTCTAGCAAAAGCTTAGCTGGTGAAGACATGCTAACTCTGTCAAAGAGAACGCGCCAAAGACGAAGCCAACGCCTTGTGCGTCAACTGGCCAAGGCTTTGGAGCCAATGGACGGGATCCGCTATGATGTGGATCTGAAATCTAGGCAGCACTAAGAACAACAACGATGAGCAAACAACCCCTCCTCCAAAGCAGAGAAAAATGAATGGGTCCGCGTCAAAAGGGCCCACTCTACCCTTGAGAAGCAAATCCGAAAGTACTGCGCATTGCTCGAGTACGCCCAAGTCTTTTTGCAAAAAGCAAAAGAAATGCAGAAGGAAGAGGCGGTTAAAAAGTCGCCCAATCATAAACGGGTGTGGGTGCCGAAGGCAAAGTTAGCGCCTAAGGCAAAAGTGGATGAAGTTACTATTCGGTCTGCATCAACTTTAGATCTCGTTTCCCCTATCCCCGTACTTCCGACGGAGCCATACGGTAGCGTAGATCTCACCAAATTCAAAGTTTCTCTGAAAGACCGCCTTGGTCCTCTCCTCAAAGATCGAGGTAAAGCACCTATGAAGGAGCGATTGGGGCCTTTGAAAGGTTCTCAAACAACAATTCAAGCTGGGGGTCGTACTAATCCACCCAATAACAATAAAGGAAAAGTCCCTATGACCGACCGCATCGGATTGCGAGTCGAAGTTCAAGAGCCCGTTAGAGTTTCACGCTCACGAAGGCGTAAGTCTGAACGCGTGACTCTTGGAGACGCCAATGAAGCGTCATATCCCCAGAGGGAAACAGGTTTGTCCGATGACGACATTATACCTGAGAAGTCGTGCGAACACACGATGGGTTGCTCCGGTCATCATACCAACGAGTTGTATTATCGGGCTGGGGGTGCGAATAAATCCCAAAAAAGAAATACCCAAGACATGGACTCGTACTATCCGTGTGCTAAGATAATCAAGACGGTGTTGTCAGAATACTGTTGCCCTAAGGCCCCACAAAGAGTTTCAGTGTTCAAAAGAATCTCCACCGGAACATCCGAGGCTAAACCGATGCGTTTCCACAGAAGAAGGTCAGCCGGCACAAGTAACGAGCACTGGCGAGTTACTATCAACATGGTCGACAAAGGCAAATCCGTGCGGCGCTTCAGTCCTGAACCTTTTGCAGAAGTATCTTAACGCATGACTTGGCTGCGATCTGGAACTATTAGACCTAGACCCAGAAGGTCACGATCCTCGGATGACGAAACGTCAGATGCTTGCTAGGCATTGGCTTCTGATGATACGACATTCAGTGCAGGACAATCTTACGAATCGTTCATGATTAATGCCGAACAAATAGCTAAGATTCTCGAGGAGGCTTTAACCAAGAAGAAAGAGAATTTTAAATTTGAATGGAGATGGCTATGCAGGAAATGAGAGATATGTACAGCCAATAAATTACGGCACTGACGAACCAGCAGTGAGAGTCCAGTCGTCATAATAATCCTAATCAGGTTGACAGCAATCGGGAAGCAGACGAGAACGCTAATATGGAAATCCCTCCCATTGATAACAATGCTGGGGGTGGACCCTCAGATGACAACAATACAAGGGAGGACTATGTTACTTCTCCCCATAATCGCTCGAAGAAAGATATGAGTGAGGATAAGAAGATGAGGGACTTAGAGAGCAAAATCAACACGTTGATGAGTGCTCAGGAGATAAAGAAGTCCGGAATACCATGTCCATACCTGAGGGAATGGGAGTCAATCTCATACCTAGCAAAGTTTAATCTGATTAACTTCACGCCATTCGACGGAAAGGGTTCCCTCACCTATCATTTGATATATTTCAAGTCCTATTTGGGGATAATCTCCTACAATGAACCTTTAATAGTACGGTCATCCGTCAGTACTCTTCACGGAGCGGCTTTCGATTGGTATCGTCGCCTCAAGCCAGGGAGTATCAACAGTTGGGACAACATGGAAGACATATTTCTTACGAATTTCTTCGATGACGATACCAAAGTTTCCATCGGAACGTTGTTCGATGAGTAACAGAAGGACGGAGAGTTGGTGGAGAACTTCATTAAAAGATTTCGGAACAAAACGATGAATTGTCGAGATCCAGTCAGTGAAGATTTTATCCTTGAGACTTGTCACAACAACCTTTCGCTAGATATCCTAGAAGCTATAGAAATGGTGCCGTCCAAGACTTGGAAGGACTTGAAAATGCGAGGAGAACGAGCCGAACGTTTTCTCAAATGGAAGAAGGCCGAAAGAGGTCAAACGACTGCTAATACCCCAAAGCAGAATTTTGTTCCTCGAGGTAAAGGGAAAGCTCAAGCGAATGCGGTGGATACGAACCAAACATTCGAATTGCAACCACAACAGCAACAACAAACACAAAAAAGACCTCAACAATCGCAATGGCAACAGAGGTCACAAAAGCCAAAGATTGCAGAACCAAAATTTTCAAAAGTTTATTCTTTCAAGGAGGACGAAGTTCCTGGTCTCTTCAAATACCTCGTGGAGAATAACAAAATCAAGTTACCTCTAATCCAAGATCAGGAAGATGCCAGGAAGGTTAATGACCCGAAATACAACGCATTCCACAGAGCGGTGCATCATCCGACCAAAGCATGTTACGCCCTCAATGATAAAATCCAAGCGTTGATCGATGTTTGAGTTCTTACGGTGAAATCATCCAAAGAGAAGAAAGTGGGTGTAAATGCCATGTCAATTAGCTTCGGATCTGTTACTTTGAACTGGTTCCAGCCTGAGCAAGTGATAAATGTAGCTATGAAGACCGTCAACGACGATTCTCACAAACAACGCCAGAAAGGACTTGTGCCACACACAACCCCGAATAGCAAAATTCTCTGGGTCTATCCTGATCTGATCGAAGATGAACAATGGGCTGGGTCATCATCTAAGAAGAAATCAAAGGGGAAAGGAAAGTCCTGTTAAGGAGTTGCAACTATTCCAAAAGAAAATGATGAAGGAATTCCTACTTTCCCACTCTCCGAAGACGAGCAAGAGGTCTTTGCTACCAGGAGTGGAAATGAATATCATTTCAAGTATACGAGTGCTTCCGATCAATTGGCTAAACAGGAGGTAACTAAAACCATCCCCTCTAAGACATTAGCAAAAATGGGGGTGGTCACGACTCCCCCGACACCAGTTGAAAGGACTTAGCAAAATCTAAAGGAGAAAGAGCCGTTATACCAAGAGGGCCAGGACCCGAAGCAGTCTCGATTTAATCAACCGATTGGGAGAGACAAATCGGGGACCTCGAACACTACACAACGCTTCGATATTATGTCGTAGTTAGCCAATATACCGGCTAGAATAACTCTATACGAGCTACTACGTCTTTCGAAGGACACAAGGGAAGCATTACAGGAAGCCTTAGCCAACTCTGACGTTTTCCTGACTCAAATAAAACCATTCCCTGAAGAGCCAGAGCCTTCAGTGCAGCATTCAACCTCGCGGCACAACACCTTCCTTGCATTTCTTTCACCAAGGAGGACATGCAAACAAAGAATTCAAAGCATGACCGGCCCTTGTATTTCACCGGGCATATTGGCTCCAGCGTTGTCGATCCGAGTTCCGTTATCAGCATCTGCCACTTCGATTGATGTATAATCTCGAAATACCGGCTAAAAAAAAAACCCCCATAAACATCATAGGATAGTCTTTGTTCTTCTAATAATAATGGCGGGTTGGGTTTGTGAGACCAAAGGGCTTTTAATAGTTCTTTACTAGCTAAAAAAAGTTGGCATTTACTGCGAGTGGGTGTTTCTCACTTTAACTGGGTCTTTCACTATAAATACTTCCGTCACTCTTTATTTGCTGCAGCCTCAATGGGTAATCTTCATATATATATGGAGAAGTATCATGACGGGAAAGAAGGTTCTTGATAAAAGCTGGTTTTGGAGAGTGGGTAACGTTGAATCTATTCGGATTTAGGATGGTAGATGGATTTCTTCGAACCCTAATTTTCAAGTCTGCTCTCCGAATGTAGTTAGTGTTTGGAGGGTTTGTGATCTTATTCTTCCAAATCGCAGGTAGGACTATCATCTTATAAATTCTATTTTTTTTCTCGTTTTGAAGCTTCAGCTATTCCTAGCATTTTTTGGGGCAATATAATTACGAAGATGGAATTGTTTGGAATATGGAGAAAAATGGATGTTTACTGTGAAATATGATCTACTTATAGCACAAATGAAACTTAATTGAGTTAGGGTTTATAAGTGTTTAAAAAAATATGATTACTAGTGTTGTTCAAATGAATTAACATGTAGTTGAATTAGGGTTTTTAGAATTCAACTCGTTTATCTTTTTTATCATAAATTAGAGTTTTAAACTAAATTCAACAATAAATAATAATAAAATTAAAAATTCTAAAGCTCAGTAGAAAAATCATACCTTTTAAGCAGATGAACAACTGAGCACGGAGTAACTGCGTACGCCGTGTGGTCACGTTGGCCTCTAGAAAGCTGGGGAAGAGGGGAGGGGTAGGGTGAGGGTGAGGGGAGGGTGGGGAAGGTGGGAGGGGGCTGCCAAGGGGGGGAGGGGGCTCGGAGGGGGGGGAGGGGTCAGGAGGGGAAGGGGCTCGGGAGGGGAAGGGAGGGAGGGGGCTACCAAGGAGAGGAGGGAAGGGGGGCTGCGAGAGGGGAGGAGGGTCGGAGGGGGAGGGAGGGTCGGGAGCGAGTAGAGAAGGGGGACAGTAGGGCTGGGGGAGGGGAAGGGGGGTTCAGGAGGGGCCGGTGGAGGGAGGTCGGGAAGGGGAAGGAGGGTCGGGAGAGGCGCGGGGGGAGGGGGTCGGGAAGGGAAGGGGCGGGGGGAGGGGGGAGAGTGAGAGAGAGAAGGGGGGCCTGGCGGCTGGGTTAGGGAAGTGAGTTGCCGCTAAGCAACCTAGACGGAATTCGTTAGATTGACAGGCACGGCTAAGACAGGAATTCCGTCTAGGTTGAATTTTTCGTCTAGTTTGTCAAACTAGACGGAATTTTTCTAGTTTGATCCAAACTAGACGGATCAACCTAGACGAAAAATTTCTTTCTAGTTTGATATAACCTAGACAGAAAATTTTTCCGTCTAGCTTGTTCCGTCTAGATTGGTGGTATTTCTACTAGTGTTATTTCTCTGAAAAATTTATAAAATATCCTCATGTAGTTATAAACTAGCACATTTAGCGGCAACCCCCCACCGAGCCCCCCCCCCCCCCCAACAAAAAAAAAAAGAAAAAAAAACAAAAATACTTTTTTCATTAAACAATATCGCAGGAGTACCATGTGACGGCCCATGTAATGGCCTAGATATCGCATTTATTTTGTGAAGAAAATAGAGAGGGGGATTTTTACCATTGCATTGTCCACACGACAGCCTATGACCTTTTAGGATAGGCAAATCAAAATAAGATGGCAGGAATTTTAATTTTAAAATCTTAAAAGAATTTTTTGTCATGACCACAGGCTGTATTTCTTTCATTCTCAATTTATAATAACTTACAAAATTTAGATTTCAGCTTTTGATCCAATTTCAAGGATCCAAATCAAAACATTAACTTGTTATGGGAGCAGGTTATTGGATGATTTGGCCTCATTTTGTCCCCTAAGTCCTCCTCAATAATTTTATTTTATCTATCATCATCACATTTTAATGGAAAAAGAATGTAGGTTTATCCTACATACCAACGCGTACAGTTGTAGTAAACTCAATTAGCCTTCAGTTTGAGTATAGTAATACAGTTTCTAGGGCAAACTAAAAGAAACCTGTTACTTAATTAGCTAAACAGAGTTAGTTAGGGGATTGTGTGTTTAGTTAATTTGTAGGGCTCAGCTACATCAGAGGAGAAGCAAGCAAGATGGCTCGCCCATAAGTTCTCTCCCTCCACATTCCTTGCCTAATTTGACTTCCCTTGCCATCCTAGCAAATGAGCAGCTCCCCTCTCTATCCTCCATAAAAAATTATCGTTTATTTCCTTTTTTTTTGTGATTAATTAATTAATTAGCCCGGTTGACTTGACTCCCACAGTATCAGTCTCCCCCACCCACCCGCCTCCCCGATCTACCCGCCTACCCTCCTCTCTCCTCCTTCATCCACTTGTCACCAAGGACTCCAACCGAGCCCAACGGGCTCTCGCATCCGCAACCAACCAACATCCCAACTGTAGCCCTTCAAATTTACTATTCTACCTCTCCTCACTTAGCTTAGTCTTGCACCATCCAAACTCACTAACTAATAGCAGCACCCACCACTACAAAACCAACCACCCAACCTCCTCTTTAATCTTAACAAATTCCTCCGTTTATTTTTACTAATTGATTATTTTACAATGGCTATGATCATTGACCAACAGCAGCAAACTTACAAACACTACTGCAGGATCTGCAACAAAGGCTTCGGCTGTGGTCGGGCCCTCGGGGGCCACATGCGCGCCCACGGTATCAACGATGACGGAGGCGAAGGAAGTAAGGCCGACGGCGACGATGATCCGGCAGATGGATTTCTATCGACCCTAATTTACGAACCAGCAGTGAGAGTCCAGTCGTCATAATAATCCTAATCAGGTTGACAGCAATCGAAGCAGACGAGAGCATAATATGGAAATCCTCCATTGATAACAATGCTGGGGGTGGACCCTCAGATGAAAACAATACAAGGGAGGACTATGTTACTTCTCCCGCATAATCGCTCGAAGAAAGATATGATTGAGGATAAGAAGATGAGGGACTTAGAGAGCAAAATCAACACGTTGATGAGTGCTCAGGAGATAAAGAAGTCCGGAATACCATGTCCATACCTGAGGGATGGGAGTCAATCTCATACCTAGCAAGTTTAATCTGATTAACTTCACGCCATTCGACGGAAAGGGTTCGCCTCACCTTCATTTGATAATATTTCAAGTCCTATTTGGGGATAATCTCCTACAATGAACGCTTTAATAGTACGGTCATCCGTCAGTACTCTCACGGAGCGGCTTTCGATTGGTATCGTCGCCTCAACCAGGGAGTATCAACAGTTGGGACAACATGGAAGACATATTTCTTACGAATTTCTTCGATGACGATACCAAAGTTTCCATCGGAACGTGTTCGATGAGTAACAGAAGGACGGAGAGTTGGTGGAAACTTCATTAAAAGATTTCGGACAAAACGATGAATTGTCGAGATCCAGTCAGTGAAGATTTATCCTTGAGACTTGTCGCAACAACCTTTGCTAGATAATCCTAGAAGCTATAGAAATGGTGCCGTCCAAGACTTGGAAGGACTTGAAAATGGCGAGAGAAGCGAGCCGAACGTTTTCTCAAATGGAAGAAGGCCGAAAGAGGTCAAACGACTGCTAATACCCCAAAGCAGAATTTTGTTCCTCGAGGTAAAGGAAAGCTCAAGCGAATGCGTGGATACGAACCAAACATTCGAATTGCAACCACAACAGCAACAACAAACACAAAAAAGACCTCAACAATCGCAATGGCAACAGAGGTCACAAAACCAAAGATTGCAGACCAATTTTCAAAGTTATTCTTTCAAGGAGGACGAAGTTCCTGGTCTCTTCAAATACCTCGTGGAGAATACAACAACAAGTTACCTCTAATCCCAAGATCAGGAAGATGCCAGGAAGGTTAATGACCCGAAATACAACGCATTCCACAACGGTCGGTGCATCATCCGACCAAAGCATGTTACGCCTCAATGATAAAATCCAAGCGTTGATCGATGTTTGAGTTCTTACGGTGAAATCATCCAAAGAGAAGAAAGTGGGTGTAAATGCCATGTCAATTAGCTCGGATCTGTTACTTTGAACTGGTTCCAGCCTGAGCAAGTGATAAATGTAGCTATGAAGACGTCAACGACGATTCTCACAAACAACGCCAGAAAGGACTTGTGCACACACACCCCGAATAGCAAAAATTCTCTGGGTCTATTCCTGATCTGATCGAAGATGAACAATGGGCTGGGTCATCATCTAAGAAGAAATCAAAGGGGAAAGGAAAGTCCTGTTAAGGAGTTGCAACTATTCCAAAAGAAAATGATGAAGGAATTCCTACTTTCCCACTCTCCGAAGACGAGCAAGAGGTCTTTGTACCAGGAGTGGAAATGAATATCATTTTCAAGTATACGAGTGCTTCCGATCAATTGGCTAAACAGGAGGTACTAAAACCATCCCTCTAAGACATTAGCAAAAATGGGGTGGTCACGACTCCCCGCACCAGTTGAAAGAGCTTAGCAAAATCTAAAGGAGAAGAGCCGTTATACCAAGAGGGCCCAGGACCCGAAGCAGTCTCGATTTAATCAACCGATTGGAGAGACAAATCGGGGACCTCGAACACCTACACAAGCTTCGATATTATGTCGTAGTTAGCCAATATACCGGCTAGAATAACTCTATACGACTACTACGTCTTCGAAGGACACAAGGAAGCATTACAGGAAGCCTTAGCCACTCTGACGTTTTCCTGACTCAAATAAAACCATTCCCTGAAGAGCCAGAGCCTTCAGTGCAGCATTCAACCTCGCGGCACAACACCTTCCTTGATTTCTTTCACCAAGGAGGACATGCAAACAAAGAATTCAAAGCATGACCGGCCTTGTATTTACCGGGCATATTGGCTCCAGCGTTGTCGATCCGAGTTCCGTTATCAGCATCTGCCACTTCGATTGATGTATAATCTCGAAATACCGGCTAGTGGCTAGCCTCCATAGACACTACGATCTATGGATTATCATAGGATAGTCTTTGTTCTTCTAATAATAATGGCGGTTGGGTTTGTGAGACCAAAGGGCTTTTAATAGTTCTTTACTAAGCTAAAAAAAGTTGGCATTTACTGCGAGTGGGTGTTTCTCACTTTAACTGGGTCTTTCCTATAAATACTTCCGTCACTCTTATTTGCTGCAGCCTCAATGGGTAATCTTCATATATATATGGCGAAAGTATCATGACGGGAAAGAAGGTTCTTGATAAAAGCTGGTTTTGAGAGTGGGTAACGTTGAATCTATTCGGATTTAGGATGGTATGAGGATTTCTTCGAACCCTAATTTTCAAGTCTGCTCTCCGAATGTAGTTAGTGTTTGGAGGGTTTGTGATCTTATTCTTCCAAATCGCAGTAGGACTATCATCTTATAAATTCTATTTTTTTTCTCGTTTTGAAGCTTCAGCTATTCCTAGCATTTTTTGGGGCAATATAATTAAGAAGATGGAATTGTTTGGAATATGGAGAAAAATGGATGTTTACTGTGAAATATGATCTACTTATAGCACAAATGAACTTAATTGAGTTAGGTTTATAAGTGTTAAAAAAATATGATTACTAGTGTTGTTCAAATGAATTAACATGAAGTTGAATTAGGGTTTTAGAATCACCTCGTTTATTCTTTTTTATCATAAATTAGAGTTTTAACTAAATTCAACAATAAATAATAATAAAATTAAAAATTCATAAAGCTCAGTAGAAAAATCATACCTTTTAAGCAGATGAACAACTGACACGCCGTGGTCACGTTGCCGGGGGGCTAAAAAGCTGGGGGAAGAGGGGAGGGTAGGGTGAGGGTGAGGGGAGGGTGGGGAAGGTGGGAGGGGCTGCCAAGAGGGGGGGGGGCTCGGGGGGGGAGGAGGGTCAGGAGGGGAAGGGGCTCGGGGGGGAGGGAGGGAGGGGGCTACCAAGGAGAGGAGGGGGAAGGGGGGCTCGAGAGGGGGGAGGGTCGGGAGGGGAGGGGGGTCGGAGCGAGTAGAGAAGGGGGGACAGTAGGGCTGGGGAGGGGAAGGGGGGGTTCAGGAGGGGCCGGTGGAGGGAGGTCGGGAAGGGAAGGAGGGTCGGAGGGCCGGGGGGAGGTGGGTGGGAAGGGGAAGGGGCGGGGAGGGGGGAGAGTGAGAGAGAGAAGGGGGGGCCTGGCGGCTGGTTAGGGAAGTGAGTTGCCCTAAGCACTAGACGGAATTCCGTTTTAGATTGACAGCAACCTAGACGAATTCGTCTAGGTTGACAGGCAACATAGATAGAATTCCGTCTAGGTTTAATTTTTCGTCTAGTTTGTCAAACTAGACGGAATTTTCTAGTTTGATCCAAACTAGACGGATCAACCTAGACGAAAAATTTTTTCTAGTTTGATTATAACTCTAGACAGAAAATTTTTCCGTCTAGCTTGTTCCGTCTAGATTGGTGGTATTCTACTAGTGTTATTTCTCTGAAAAATTTATAAATATCCTCATGTAGTTATACAACTAGCACATTTTAGCGGCAACCCCCCCGACACCCCCCCCCCCAAAAAAAAAAAAAAAAAAAAAAAAAAAAAAAAAAAATACTTTTTCATTAAACAATATCGGCAGGAGTACCATGTGACGGCCCATGTAATGGCCAGATATCGCATTTATTTTGTGAAGAAAATAGAGAGGGGGATTTTTACAATTGCATTGTCCACACGACAGCCTATGACCTTTTAGGATAGGCAAATCAAATATAAGATGGCAGGAATTTTAATTTTAAAATCTTAAAGAATTTTTTGTCATGACCACAGGCTGTATTTCTTTCATTCTCAATTTATAATAACTTACAAAATTTAGATTTCCAGCTTTTGATCAATTTCAAGGATCAAATCAAAACATTAAACTTGTTATGGGAGCAGGTTTTGGATGATTTGGCCTCATTTTGTCCCCTAAGTCCTCCTCAATAATTTTATTTTATCTATCATCATCACATTTTAATGGAAAAAGAATGTAGGTTTATCCTACATACCAACGCGTACAGTTGTAGTAAACTCAATTAGCCTTCAGTTTGAGTATATAATAGAGTTTCTAGGGCAAACTAAAAGAAACCTGTTTACTTAATTAGCTAAACAGAGTTAGTTAGGGATTGTGTGTTTTAGTTAATTTGTAGGGCTCAGCTTACATCAGAGGAGAAGCAAGCAAGATGGCTCGCCCATAAGTTTTCTCCGCTCCCATTCCTTGCCTAATTTGACTTCCCTTGCCATCCTAGCAAATGAGCAGCTCCCCTCTCTATCCTCCATAAAAAATTATCGTTTATTCCTTTTTTTTTGTGATTATTAATTAATTAGCCCGGTTGACTTGACTCCCACAGTATCAGTCTCCCCCACCCACCCGCCTCCCCGATCTACCCGCCTACCCCTCCTCTCTCCTCCTTCATCCACTTGTCACCCAAGGACTCCAACCGAGCCCAACGGGCTCTCGTCATCCGCAACAACCAACATCCCAACTGTAGCCCTTCAAATTTACTATTCTACCTCTCCTCACTTAGCTTAGTCTTGCACCATCAAACTCACTAACTAATAGCAGCACCACCACTACAAAACCAACCACCCAACCTCCTCTTTAATCTTAACAAATTCCTCCGTTTATTTTTACTAATTGATTATTTTGCAATGGCTATGATCATTGACGCACACAGCAGCAAACTTACAAACACTACTGCAGGATCTGCAACAAAGGCTTCGGCTGTGGTCGGGCCCTGCGGGCCACATGCGCGCCCACGGTATCAACGATGACGGAGGCGAAGGAAGTAAGGCGACGGCGACGATGATCCGGCAGGTTGTGGGAGTGGGGATCCTGACCGCCGAGCAACAAGCGGATGTACGCGCTTCGTACCAACCCGAACCGCCTCCGAAGCTGCCGCGCGTGCGAGAATTGCGGCAAGGAGTTTGTCTCTTGGAAATCCTTCCTCGAGCACGGCAAGTGCAGCACCGATGACGATGAGCCCGAGGACAACGATTCAAGCTTCCTCTCGTTGTCGGATGCCGACGATGATTTCGATCGCGGAGGCTGTGCCGGATGGACGAAGGGGAAGCGGTCACGTCGAGCGACTTATAATAATAAGATGGTCGTGTGTCCGTCTACCGAGGAGGAGGATCTCGCTAACTGTCTTATGTTACTTTCTTCCGCTCGTGTCGATCCGGTGTTCGCTTCAGTGGAGCCAGAGGAGTCGTGTGCATCGGCGAAGTAGAGCGAGGAGGAGGGACCGGAGACGACAGATTATCCTGCGGCTAACTGCCGGCCGAATGCCGAGAGATTGAAGGCGGCGATGGTTCATTCAGCAGCTAATTATACACTACCGAAAGGGATGTTCGAGTGTAAAGCTTGCAAGAAAGTATTCACTTCTCATCAGGCGCTTGGCGGACATAGGGCCAGTCATAAGAAGGTTAAGGGGTGCTTCGCCGCAAAGCTTGATGACATCGACGATCCACCAATCAAGGATGATACAGCTATCGGAAATGAGCAGAATCAAGATGTGTTGGCAATGGCGATTGTGCCATTTAACAACGTCCCGCTGGCGGTGACGCCGCTGAAGAAGAAGTCAAAGGTGCATGAATGCTCGATATGCCACCGGCAATTTGCATCAGGTCAGGCTCTCGGAGGGCACAAGAGGTGCCACTGGATCACGTCGAATTCAGGTCATGACCCGAATCCAATGGCGAAGCCTCACCATCATCCACAGACGCATCAAGAAGAGAACAACCGGATCGGTACTAATCATGAGCTAACGTTAAGACCAATGTTCGACGCATCAGAGACGCTCGACCTCAATCTTCCAGCAAGGCACGACATCGGGAGCCCGTTGACGCTCGACGTGCCGACAGCGTTGTACTTGCAGCAACCGTGGGTGGATCAGAAGAAAAAGGGTGTAGCTACTAGCGGTGTGAAGGATAAGAAAGAAATTGATAATGAAAATGGAGGAGGATGTAGCGTTACTAATAAGACTGATGATTACATAATGGAGGATGAGATTGATAGTAAGGTGAAATTAGCTAAGCTGAGTGAGCTCAAGGATATGAATGTGGGAGAAGAGTCTCCTTGGCTGCAGGTGGGGATTGGTTCTTCAGAGAAACCACGAGACTGTATTTTTAGACCCAAGGTTTTCAATTTTCACTTGGGAAATTCATTTCTTTTTTTTCTTTTCACTTGGGAAATTCATTTTTTTTCTTTTGCCCTTTTCGGTTTCAGAAAGTTGTAAATAAAATAGACCTGTCTCATGAAGGCTAATTAAAGTTTCGAATAAAAAATTATTCTTTTCATTCGTTTAATTTTTTTATTGTCTAACTGGATTTTCTGGAGGACCAGGGTTAGTGTTGGAGTATATCTAAGTCCTTGTTCTTCTCCAAATACAAATCATTTTCCTAGTCGTCATCCTATTCTTTTTTCTTAAAAATGATATATAGAGCGTGTTTTATATTCTGAATTTACTTCGAAATTGGACAATGGTTAAAAAATATGAAGACGAAAAATATTTAAACTAAAGTATTTGAAAGGAATTTCCATATAATGTAGTACATAGATTTAAAAAGCTAAATGATAGGAGATAAATTATATTTAATTTAATTTAGTTTTTTAATGATGGAAGGCAAAGATTGCATGGATATACATTTGTCATCATTGCAGAATCTAGAAGTCTACCGAGAATCATAGAAGATCATAGAAGGTTAAAAAAGTCTTTTACCCTATACATACTAAACTACAGTGGCAACATACAAAACGTTTCTTTTCATCATTGCCATTAGCATATTGCAGGGGTAAAAAAAAGAAATTCCGCAACAACTAGGTACTTGTAGCCTACAGTAGATTACAAGTATGTGAAGCCATGGTGTCCTTTATAAAAAAACACAAAATATCAAATTGATATAAAACTAGTGCTCTTGGAAGAGTTGAGGAAAGTGTTTTGAATAATTTCCATCCTTTATATATGAAGTACGTAGCTGTTACTTGTTAGGACACCAAAAGGACTTCATACATAGTTGGGTCCTTTCATTGTTCAGGAAATCCAAAAATAGTAAAATGTATAAGGAATAATATGTTTATGGATCACTCAACAGTGTAGAGTAATTGCATAGATAAAAGAAGAATTTTTAAAAATTAGTAGCGCCCGAATAATACTTCTAGCGAAAAATCTTATTTAGTAAAACGATTTTAAGAATGGACTGCAATAATAATTTTAAGTATGTAGGCATTCAAAAATGCCAAACTTCAAAATATGAGAATGATTGTCAGGAAAACGAACCTCGTCTCAATCCGAGATGAGGCTCGTCGTTTAGTGAAGATCCACTTTGAGAACGTGGGTCGCCGAGCAGCGAAGCTCAACAACAAAAGCGAAGCTCAACAAGAAAAGCGAAGCTCGTCAGTAGAAACGGGGTTCGTAGTTCATAGTTTGAAGAATGAGGCTTGTTAGTGAAGATCAAACTTATCGCCAGACTTAAGCTCGTCAGCGAAGACGAGATTCGACAAAAGTAAAGTCACCAAATTTACTATGCAGTTGGACCCAGCTATTGAAGACGAAGTTCATTTGTGAAGATGAAGTTCGTCAGACGAGGTCAGTGAAGACATAATTCGTCAGAAGAAGCTCGCTTACTGCAAAGTTTGCCTTGTAAGATGAACCTCATTACGTATCGAGGCTCGTCCAACTTGACGAACCTCGTTTCAATTAAAGACGAGGCTTGTCATCCACATGAGATCTAGCTGTAATGGCTCCGAAGACTTAGTCAGCCACGTGGATTAATCTTCAGGAGCACGTTACGGCGAGCGCTGATTTGGAGGAGGTAGTTATGCTCCTTTACCCGTGATCTTAGCACGTCAGTTACGTGATTACACCCTATAAATAGTCATGGATGGCTACAAAAGAAGGGGTTGGAACTTTTGAGCTCATGGCAATTTATACGTCGAGAATCATCATATATCAGAGCTTCTGCGTATAGATCTAGAATTCGAACCTTGATTTTAGCAGTCTAACGAATGTCAGAAGGTTCAGAAATCTTGTTATGATCGTCAACGGGAGGTAATCTTGACTTGAGCATCGAGGAAAGTATCCTTTCGTTACCAAGAGTCCACATTAAACAAGTAAAAGCTGAATTAATCTTCTCTTCATCTGTAATCGAGATTGTGTGAGTGATTGTAAGGTTTCGTACTAGGTGATTGAACCCATTTCTCAAAACAAGAATTAATCAAACATAAATTTTTCGACCCTACTGACGATGGTGACCACAGTGGGAGCAGCTATTCATTCTGATGAAATGGTGGTGGTGCAGTCAGACAAGATTACAGTGGGAACTAAAGTTGAGACCCTGGTCATCGAGTTTGACCAGACCAAGTACGAGGAGTTTATCTCCTCTGGAGCATCCAGTCCCACAAAGGTATGTAAGTGTTGTCGAGTTTCATATGAGACTTCAGCCCAAGTGGCTTCTGATGATTCAACTCGAGTTAACCTTGAGGAAAAGTCCATGCCTCTCAAAGAGGAGGCTCCAGCAACTAGCCGTCACGCTAAGAAATGGGTTGTCAAGCAACCTAGCCAAACTTTAGCTTCTACCAGCCAAACTATGGCTTTTGATAACGAACCTCACTCAGTTTCGGCCGAGGTAAAAGTTCCTATTAGTCCACTGTCGAGACGCGCTCGACAACGTCAACGCCAGAACGAAGTTCACCATAGGGCTCAAGCTTTGGTCTCGCTAGATGGTTTTCACTATCGACCGAGAGCTGACCAACTCAAAGTTAACAAGTCTGATGAGGGTCAAGTGACCAAGGAACGTAAAAATGACGGACCTCATCCTCATACCTGAGTAGGCTCAGAACATGAATCTCATCATCAAAAAGAGGTTCAGCAAACTCAACAAGTGGTTCATACCGAGGTTTGTCAAGAAAACGAACCTCGAATTAAGAACCAATCGAGAAGGCGAACTTGCCAACGAACCTCGTCATATGAATGACGTAGTTTGTCAACCTACCCATGTTAATCAACCTCGATCATTCAGAGGGTCTCACGTGGGTAATGCTAAGATGACATAGTCAGCTGGGGGTTGTCCTACTGGTGACCTTCGGGATTATCTCTTATGCAAGAACAGTATAATTCAGATGCACTCTCATTGGTACCGTGAGAATCTTATTTATACAGTACTTTCCCAATGCCCATGTGGGGAGTTAGCACATAAATATTTAGTCTTCGAATAGTTGACTGAGCCATCGACGATCTCGTCATCAAGAAGAAGTCGCTTTCGTCTTAAGAAATAAGCACCCAATAATCGCCACATTGAAGTGACAATTAACATAGTCAGCAAGGGCAAGAGCAAAGCCTCAACTGATTCTTCTGAATCTTTTGATCCTGAATACTCTCCAAGATTAGGTGAAATGCTTGTTGAAGGATAGGGGGTGTATCAACACACTCATACTCATACTAGTTTGGTGGTCCCATTTGATTACCGACGATTAGCGGGCATCACAGATGAGGCTGAGGAAGAGCTTAAGAACTCAGCTGTTTGCAACTTCTCAGACTTCTAACACCGATCAAAGTGAACAAGCAAATGCTCACATGGCCGAAAGTGAGGAAGACATGGTAAGAAAGATGGAAGAGCAACAATCAACCATCCGTTAACAATAGGATTTTATCAGACGCTTGGAAGAAATGGTAGAGAAACTCATCGGGGATAAAGAAAAGAAAAAGAAGAAAGTCTATCCCCAAGCCTTGGGATCAAGGCATAGGCGACCTTCACACGTTGATGAAGAGAATAGTCGTTGACATCAAGATGACAATGATGAAGATGACGAAGAGGAAAATGTCGTGAGGGTTTATTCTGAATCGTCTGAAGCTGAGTCCAATCATCGTACAAAAGTACGAGACCAAAAATTGGAGGATTTCCAGAAGCAACTTAACGCATTAAAGCTCCAAGGAAACTTCAAAGACCTGGGGGTAGCCAAGCCTTATCCAGCTGAGTGGGGCACCGTCCCCTATCCCCCGAAGTTCAAACCTCTCAATCTAGTATCATTTGATGGTAAGGGTTCCACTACTCAATACATCTTTTATTTCTAGGCACAAACTGGACACATAGTGGGTAATAACCCAATTATGACTAGACTATTCATCAATACCCTGAAAGGGATATCTTTTGAATAGTTTCATAGACTCGAGCCGGGGTAAATCTAAAGTTGGAGGGATTTGTAGAAACCTTTCCTAGCTCGATTCTTTGATGATGATACTGAAGTGTCCATGGCCACGCTATTAGCTGAGAAGCAGAAGAAGACAGAGTCTGTTAGCGACTTTGTCAAGAGATTTAGAAATCGATCGTTGCATTCGCGTGATCAAGTTTCCAAAGCTACTCTTATGGAGATGTGCTGCAAAAATCTTTCTATCAATATCTTATCTAAAATGGGTGCTGTTTAAGCTCATTCATAGAAATATTTGGTTTGACAGGGAGAGCATGTACAGAACATGCTCAAGAGGATGGATTCTAAAGAACCTCAGGAATCCCAACCTAAGAAGGGAGGGGGTAAAGGCAACCGTAATTCCCAGAAGCAATTAAAAGGGAAGGATACTCTACCTGTTGAAGTAGCCCCATCCCCTAAATCTTCCTTAAAACAGAAGGGAAATACTTTCGACAATCATTTTTAGAAAAAGTACAATTTTAAAGATGAACATGTGGTTTCCATCCTCACATCTTTGATCAAAATAAAGAAGATCAAATTGCCGGAGGTGAAACGGAGCGAAGAAGTGTCAAGGACCAACGATCCTAACTATTGCATCTACCACAGAATGGTGCATCATCCAACCAAGGCTTGTTACATCCTGAAGGATAAAATCCAGGCTTTGTTAGATGCAAGTGTGATGACTCCTCAAGCTGAGTGGAAGAAGGTATCTGCAAATATGGTCTCACTACAATTTGGAGACTTTACCAAGGTGCAAGTCCAGGATGGCATGAAACCAATTCCCCAGGCAGAGATGAGGGTCGTAAACCTTGACCCTCATCAGAAGAAAGAGAAGGAAATAGTCCCCTACACCATCTTTGAAGGTAAAGTCATGTAGGTTCATCCTGACTTACTAGTGGACGAGCAGTGGACATCGGCGAACTCGAAGAAGCCTAAAGTCAAACGAAGATCTTGCAATGCTGTTTCAGCCATCCTAGACGAGGGAATTAAAACGACGTCACTTAGCATGAGCAGCCAGCATTCACCGTACAACCTGCACAGATATTAGGAGCACACGGAGGAAAGGAATATTTGAAGAAATACCCTGAAACAATAGTTGTACCACCCAAACTTGGGAAAGAAGTGGTGGAGTAAACACAAGCGATTCTAAGTGATCCCAAAGTGAAGGAACTTCATTACGGCGAAGCACTCAGGAAGGATGCACCAGAGAGCTCGAAAGATCCATTTAGGTTCGATGTGCTGGCTTAGTTAGCCAACATCCCAGCAAGGATTACCTTGTTTGAGCTTCTGCATTTATCTCGATCAACAAGGGAAGCTCTTCATAAAGCGTTGGTAGATAATGAGGCTTTTCTCACCCACTTTCCACCAAACCTAGCCAGAGCAACGCTAGAAGAAGCTTGTCCTCAGTGTTATCAAGTTATTCAAGAAAGAATGTCGTGCATCACCTTCTCTCAAGAAGATATGCATGTAAGAAACCCAAAACACGATAGACCTATGTACTTCACAAGGTATATCGGTTCTATTCAGACAGACAGAATTCAGGTTAACCCCGGTTCTACTTTGAGCATCATACTATTTAGGCTCATTCGCCACCTCAGAGTTCCATTGCATTGTTTATCAATGATGGGGACCAGCATTTATGGCTTTAATGCCTCCAACACTCGTCCCCTTGGCAAAATCAAACTTAAATACCAAATGTGTGACTTGAAGGCAGATGTCATCTGCTATGTCATCGATGCAGAGACATCTTACAATTTGTTATTAGGTCGACCATAGATCCATAACAATCTGATTGTTCCATCGACTCTACATCAATACATAAAATATGTAGATGAGAGTGGTGAAGTCAAAACAATGGTCGCAGAAAAGTAACCATTCAAGGAGTTGGAGGATTATTTCACAGATTCGCAACCTCTTTTGGAAGAATCCGTGAAGGAGGAGAAAGATCCGCAATTCTCGTATTTCACACCAACAACCCGAAAGCTTATGAACAAAAGAGGATATAATTTCACAATAAAGAGGGCTTAAATTTTGGTAAAGGGATCCGGATGCCAGTCTGATCTGCTTATGTTTCGATAGGAAAGTCGGAGGATTACTATCACAAAACTCGTAGTAGATTAGGTTATGAATCCACGCCGTTCACGCTGTGTTATGGAGCTAAGGGAGAATCGGATGATGATCCTTATAGCTCATCTTCTGGATCCATTTGTTGGGAGTCTGACACCAGTACAGGAGCTGTGTTCAAGGCACTCATGGCCAATATGACCTTGGTATCTCCGGTAGAAAATCAAGAAGATGATCATTTACCTTTGCTTGATGATCCGCTAAGCTGACAGCTTGATATACAGTAGGAACACCGCTTCGAACAACGCGAACCTCTTATTAATAACAAAGTGATCCAAGTGAATATGGGAGATGAAGTTAACCCAAAACCCATATTCATAAGTGACAACTTGTCGCCCGAAGAAAAAGAAGACTTCATTACATGCATTAGCCGCCAGAGTATCTTCACCTGTTAGCCACTTCATGGCCATTTGAGATGTGGGGGATGTACATTATTAGCCCGATATTCCCACCCTCTTCTAAAGGACATCACTTTATTTTAGCGATGACTGATTACTTCTCTAAATGGGCTGAAGCAATCCCATTAAAAGAAGTCAAGATAAGTGATATGGTCAAATTCATAAAACACCACATCATATACAGACATGGTGTCCCGAGGCGTATCGTCCATGATAATGGGCCCCAGTACATTGGCCAAGCCTTCACCTAATTATACCATAAATTCAGGATCAGGAATCTGGCCTCAATATCTTATAACCCACTGCTAACGGGCAAGCATAAGCTTTCAACAAGACCATTGTTAGAATTCTCACTAAAGTGGTCTCGACAAACAAAAGAGATTGGAATGAGAAGTTGGGTCAAAGCTTGTGGGCTTATCGCACAACAGTTCGTATGCCGACAGGTGCAACACCATACTCCTTGGTATATGGATGTGAAGCCGGATTACCATTGGAAACCCAAATTCCGTCTCTGCGTATATCACTTACAACTGGCATGACAACGAAAGAAAATCATCACCGACGTATTGAAGAACTAGAGTTGCTAGATGAAAAGCGACTACAGGCTCAACAACACATCGTATTTTATCAAGCTTGGGTTTCCAGAGAATTTGATAAAATGGTTAGATACCGCACATTCAAAATAGGTGACTTGGTTCTCGTCGTCTGACGCCCAATGATTCTAAACTCTAAAAAGAAAGAGAAGTTTGAACCAAAATAGGAGGGACCATTTGTGGTAGAAACTGTCTACTCAAATGGAGCATATCGTCTTATCACTCAAGATGGCGACAAACTCATGATGCCTATCAATGGTAAATTTCTGAAGAAGTATTACCCATAGGCCTCTTGGCCAAACACATCTTATAGCAAGAGGAGAAGCAAATAGAGGTAATAATTTTTCTACTTTGTCACCTCCAAATTTCCCTTGCTAATCCTCTTTAATAGGATGGTGGAACCATAAAACTATCATGTTAATGATTACCTCTAATAGTCTATATTTAACTTTTGTTCAAAAATATATTTCTAATAGTAACTTACTATGTGATGTGTTACTGTACATGATTTTCCTAACATTATCATTTTCCCAAATAACGTGCATTTTCTAACATAGGCCTACCAAGTGATGCGCCTTTGCTTTCTGTAGGCGTATAAAATTACTTATAGGTCCCTTAGCACAGCTCGGCACAAACCGACGAACCATCGAATGTCAGTCCACAATGCCGAAGCCAAGTGACACGCAACAAAGCGGATTAACGAGGCAACAAGGCTAACGAACCGCACGCAAACAATGGAATTCATCCATTCGCATGCGGAATCAAGCTAACAGTTCGGTGAGTCAACGAGTCATCCAACCATAGAACGGATTTGAACTCAAACACCGAGGCGGATTTACTGCCATATTGGGATTCGGACCGTCAAATCAGTGTCCGGATCAACAACGAAGCGTGTTTACTGCCAAATCAGGATTCAGATCAACAAATCAGAGTCTAAATCAACCACAAAACTAGAAAAAACGACAAAAACCATAACACCTAGGGGACTCGGCCAAATTCGAGCCACCTATAGGTGGCTCGGCCAAGGCCGAGCCACGTAGGCGTATAAAATTGCTTATAAGTCCCTTAGCACAGCTCGACACAAACCGACGAACCATCGAACGTCAGTCCACAACGCCGAAGCCAAGTGACACGCAACGAAGCGGATTAATGAGGCAACGAGGCTAACGAACCGCACGCAAATAATGGAATACATCCATTCGCATGCGGAATCAAGCTAACAGTTCGGTGAGTCAACGAGTCATCCAACCATAGAACGGATTTGAACTCAAACACCGAGGCGGATTTACTGCCATATTGGGATTCGGACCGTCAAATCAGAGTCCGGATCAACAACGAAGCGGGTTTACTGCCAAATCAGGATTCAGATTAACAAATCAGAGTCTAAATCAACCACGAAACCGGAAAAAACGGCAAAAACCACAACACCTAGGGGACTCGGCCAAAACCAAGCCACCTCTAGGTGGCTCGGTGGCCGAGCCACCTATAGGTTACCGGCCCAGATCTGTGCCAAGTTACAGATCTGAGAGGCTATAAATAGAGGGCATGGTTCATTTTTGAAAAGGAGAGAACTTTTGGAGCCGAAACTCTACTGGATTGAGAACTGAGCTTGGAGTTTTGAAGGCTTAAAGACTTGGACGTTCAGATCTGGTTCTTGGCGAGCTTCCACGTCACAAAAGGCAGGAGTTCGAGAGAGAGAAATCAGATCTGAGATCTACACGAAGTAATACTCCGGATCAAAGCTTGGCCTTTGATCCCGAGAACTAAAGACTATTATTTCCTTGGTGAAATAGTACCCCCCGGCTGTTATTTCCTTAGTGAGATAACACCCGTCAAATCGTGTAGATCCGACCGGATCTAGATCGCGCGGTGGTCCACGGATTAACCCCGACGTTGGTAAAGAACCCACAAAAGCGAGTGACCGCAAAACAGGAGCTCGCGATTCGTTTGACAAATAAGGAAAGAATTGTAATTTTATTTTTCTTTTCATCTCGTTGTAACCGGATCTTATAAAAAGACCGGATTTTTGTAATCGATAAACTATTACAAGAGTGTGCAATAGAATCAATGAAGAACACAATTTTTCCCGCGAACAATCTGGCGACCACAGTGGGAGCCACCGATCTCGCTGCCGAGATCGTCACGTCGCAGCCGCGGATCTTAATCCCGGACGAGGAGGAGGTCGAATATGAATTCGATCAGGCCAAGTTCGAGGAGTATCTGTCATCCTCGTCCGGATCCACCTCTCCCCGCAAGTCCAAGAAATTCTCCTCCAGGAGAAAAGTTCATTGGTTTGAAGAAGTTCAGAATGCCAACGAAGCTCTCACCCCAACTGACGCCAAAGTTGCGTCGGGTGAAGTTCCACGGACCTCCAATGAGGTCAAACCTGTTCTTGCCGACGCCTCTACTGTTAAGGGCGTTGTGACTCTCTCAAAGAGAGCCCGCCAGAGGCGACATCAACGCCTTGCGCGGCAATTCGCTAAGGCAATGGAGTCTACAGACGGAGTCCGCTACAACGCGGATCTGAAGAAAAGGGGAGGCAAACAGCCTCAACAACTGAAGAATGCCAGCTCCTCCAAGCCGCCAAGGAACGAATGGATCCGGGTCAAACGGAACCATTCGACACTTGAAGAGCGGATTCACAAACGCCGCGCGTTACTCGCACAAGTAAAAATTCTTGTGCAGGAGGCCAAGAAATTGGAGGAAGAAAGAGTGGCCAAAAAGCCATCACCAACCCGCCAAGTATGGAGGCCAAAGCAGCCTCCAACAAAAGTTCAACCACCGACGAATCAACCCAAGTCGTCGATAATTCCAATAGCTTCTCCGGGAGATCATGCAGAATCATCCCGAAGGAAGAAATCAGTTTTGGAGCGCCTCGGTCCAATTCCCGACGAGAGAGGCAAAGCTCCAGTCCAAGAACGTTTGGGCCCGATGAAGAAGCCCCGAACGACTCAACATGCTGGGGGTCACCGTCACCTCCAACATGAGAAGGAGTTCAAGGCAGCTGCGCGCACCACTTTGCGCATCGAAGTCCGGGAGCCCGCTGAGAATTCACGCCCACAAAGGCATGTTTCGAGGCGTGTAACTTTTGAAAGCCCAAAGAAGGCAGGTCTTCCTCAGAAGGAAACATTATCGTCTGATGACGATAACGTTATACCTGAGAAGTCGTGCTCACACACGATAGATTACTCCGATCTTCAAGCAGACGAGTTGTACTATCGTGCTGGGGGTACGAGTAAAACCAGGAAAAGGAGTCCCCGAGAACAGGAAACTCAATGCCCCTATTCCAAACTCATTCGGGCAGTATTGTCTGAGTGCAACTGTATTAAGACGGTCCCCGAAAGAGTTTCGGTCTTCGAAAGGCTCAGTAATGAAACGCCAAAACCAAGGCCTAAGCGTTTTCGATGAAGAAGAAGAGTAGTCGAAGATGGGGAATTTCCGAGGGTCACCACCAACATGACCAGCAGAGGGACATCGGCACGGGATAATCTCGAGTCAGTTCTGAAAGCATCCCAGCGTATAACCCGTCTGCAGTCTGGAGCCATCAAACAAAAAACTTACGGTAGGGTTCGGACAAGGGTACCTTCAGAAGATGAAGAGTCGGATGCGGGTTCGGCGGTCGCATCTGACAACACAGTATCCAGCGAGGGACAACCCCGCGAGTCATTAATGATAAGCGCGGAACAAGTGGCCAAGATGATCGAAGAAGCCTTGGCTGAACAGCAGGAGAGCTTTAGGTTCGAAATGCAGATGGCCATGCAGAACATGAGAGAAATGCATGACCAGCAAATCCAAGCATTGACGAACCAGCAAGGCGAGCCAAGTCGTCGCAACCAGGTTAATCTGGAAGATGAGGACACAAATGCGAATGAGACGCATAATGCCAATAATCCTCCCGTCAATGCAGGGGGTGGTAACGAGAATGCCAGTGAAAACACAGGTGAAAGCTTGAAGATCAAAACCCTCGAGAGCAAAATCAATACATTGATTTCCGCTCAAGAGATGAAGAAAACAGGCATTCCTTGTCCATACCCAAGAGAGTGGGAATCAATCCCATATCCGGCGAAGTTCAACCTAATTAACTTCACGCCATTTAATGGGATGGGTTCACCCACTCAGCATTTGATTTATTTCAAATCGCACATGGGAGTTATCTCTGGTAATGAGCCTCTGATGGTACGGTCCTTCGTTGGCACTCTTTGCGGAGTCGCCTTCGATTGGTATCACCGCCTCAAGCCAGGAAGCGTAAATAGCTGGGACGACATGGAGACCAAATTCCTCGCTAATTTCTTCGACGACAACACAGAGATATCCATCAGGTCGTTGCTGGATGAGAAGAGAAAGATGGGGAATTGGTTGACACCTTCGTCAAAAGGTTCCGGAACAAGGCGATGAACTGTCGGGACCCGATCACCGAGGAATTCATACTCCAAACTTGCCACAACAACCTCGCGTTGGACGTGTTGGAAGCAATGGGGACAGCACCGTCCAAGACATGGAAGGATCTGAAAGTCCGAGGAGAGCAAGCTGAACGATTCTTCAGAAGGAAGAAGGCGGAGAGAGGCCAACCAGCGACGAATGCTCCACAGCAAAATTTCGTCCCACGAAGGAAAGGTAAGGCACATGCTAATGCAGTTGATGCTAATCAAACTTTCCAATTGCAACCTCAGCAACAGCAGCAGCAACAAGCACCACAATAACCTCGGGGGCAATGGCAACAACGGCCTCAGAAGCAGAAATCCTCAGAGCCGAGGTTTCCTAAAGTGTACTCCTACCAACAAAATTCAGCTGTCGGCGATTGTGGATCAGGAAGGGGCTAACAAAGTGGCGGATCCGAAGTATTGCGCATACCATAGAGCGGTCCATCACCCTACCAAGTCGTGCTACCACCTCAAGGACAAGATCCAGACGCTAATTGATGTAGGCGTCATAACCCTGAAGCCGTCCAAGAATGTTGGAGCAAATGCGGTGTTAATTAGCTTTGGATCGGTGCCCACAACATGGTTCAAACCAGAGCGCATCACCAAAGTAGGGATGAAGACTGTGAACGATGACCCACATGGACAGCGCCAAAAAGGCCTTGTGCCACACACAGCCCCAAACGGCGAAATCCTCTGGGTTCATCCCGATCTAATTGAAGACGAACAGTGGGCGACTTCCTCGAAAAGAAAGGGCAAAGGCAAGTCCTGCAATGCTACGTCCGCAATCTTCGAGGAGGATGGCGATGAAGCTCCTGCCTTCCCACTCTCCGAAGAGGAACAAGAAGTCTTTGCCACTAGAAGCGGAAATGAGTATCACTACAATTATTCGCCGCCTAGTGAGCAGGGGATGAATAAACGGGGACCAGGCAAAACTCTCACGGAGATGGGGGTGATTACGAGTCCTACACCGGGCGCAGAGGCTCGACAACAGCCAGTGAATAAACCAAAAGAGAAGAATCCCCAGGAGGTTCAGAATCCGAAGCAGTCTCGTTTCAGTCACCCTATTGGAAGAGACAAGCCGGAAAGCGCAAAAACTCCACAAGTCTTCGATATAATAGCTCAACTAGCCAACATTCCAGCACGGATAACGCTGTATGAGTTACTGCGGTTGTCCAAGGAAACCAGGGAGGCCTTGCAAGAAGCTTTGGCCAATTCAGAGGTGTTTCTGACTCAAATCAAGCCGGTGCCTGAAGGGCCAGAACCGCTGAGTCAACACTGCAATATAGCGACTAAGAACCTTCCTTGCATTACTTTCACCAAAGAAGATATGCAGACGAAGAATTCGAACCATGATCGACCGCTATATTTCATCGGGTACATTGGCTCCAGCAAAGTCAACTGAATCCAAGTGGATCCGGGTTCTGTTGTGAGTATTATGCCGCTTCGCTTGATGCATTTCCTCGGTATTCCAGTTAGCAAGTTGGCGTCAACAGGCATTGTTATCTATGGATTCAACACTAGCGGGTCAAGACCCTTGGGTAAAATCCGGGTAAAGTGTCAAATGGGAGATTTGAAGACGGATGTCACATGTTATGTGATCGATGCCAAAACTTCATATAACTTACTATTGGGTCGGCCTTGGATTCATAGTAACGTTATAATTCCATCCACTCTCCATCAGTGTTTAAAGTACGTCGACACTGATAATAAGGTTAGGACGGTGGTCGCGGATAAGCAACCATTCAAAGGGTATGAGAATTATTTCACTGATTCTCTCCTTTATAGTAACGAATCCGATACTGAATCATCGGCACATGGCACGGACAGCGGAGAAGAAGCTGATACCGAAGCCAGATTTGCAATGGAGGTTATGTTCTAAATGACATTGTACCCTTTGTAATCAACCTTGACGATAAACAAACGTCAGAGGGCAGCTGTAACTGGCAACTTGCCAATAATGAAATAAATAACGATTTGGAGTACTCCCTGTCTCTTGATGATGTGATGAAGGAATTGTACGATAATCCTGATTTGTATATGCCGCTTCGATCGTCCTATGTAACAAAGGAACGCCTCCAGCATTCTTTCGGAACAACCATGGTCGTCCCGAACAAAATAAGAGGCGCTAAAGAAGTGATTTACGGTAAAGGAAAAAGCTCCCCATTACCAGATCATTTCTTAAGCGAAGATGAGGATGATGATAAACCTGGTCGGCATCCATCTAAGTATAGTCCAGAAGCGCGCAAGCTCATGGAAAAGCAGGGGTACGATTTCACACTCGGAGAAGGTCTATACTTCGATCGAGGTCCTTGTGCTCCAGCCAAAGCGGCATATGTACCAAAAGGGAAACCCGATGATTATTATAGATACGGACGAGGGTTAGGGTATGAATCTTCTTCAGAAGACGAATGCTGCTGGTTAATTAATGACCAATCATCTAAGTAATACAAAGATGGAAATTCGTCAGATGCCTTGGAATGGGATTCCGATACAAGTCTGGGGGAAGCTTTCAAAGCCCTGATGGCAAACATGGCTACAGCTGATCCGTCCACGATGGAAGACGACGATCAAATGCTAACATGGGAAGACCCGTGGGTTCATCACTTGAACATGCAGTATGGTGATAGGTTCGAACAGAGAGAACCCCCCCCACTGAAGATAAAATAGTCCAAGTTAACATGGGCGATGAGGCCAACCCAAAGCCGATATTCATCAGCGATAGTCTCCCCTCTGAATTCAATGAAGAAAGATACAATTTTTCCCGCTAACAATCTGGCGACCACAGTGGGAGTATGAAGATATGCCAGGGCTCGACCCCAATGTGGCAATGCACCGCCTCGATATCAAGCCGGATGCCAAACCTGTCAAACAACAGCAAAGACGGTTTCGTCCGCAGATTATGGAAGCCATTGAGGCAGAGGTTAAGAAATTGATCGAAATCAGGATTTATCCGAGAAGAGCAACATCCAGATTGGTTAGCCAATATCGTTCCAGTCATGAAGAAGAATGGTAAAATCAGGATTTGCATTGACTTCAGGGACCTGAATACGACATGTCCAAAAGACGACTTTTCTCTCCCAATCACGGATGTCATTATCAGCAATACATGCGGATTTGAGAGAATGTCTTTTATGGATGGTTTCTCAGGATATAACCAAATCAAAATACACCCAGATGACGAGAAGCATACAGCATTCAGAATGCCTCTTGGTGTCTTTTGTTACACGGTGATGCCTTTCGGTCTAAAGAATGCAGGCGCCACGTACCAGCGAACAATGACTAAGATTTTCCAAGAACATCTCAGGAAAACAGTCGAATGCTACGTCGATGATTTGGTTGTAAAAAGCCGTAACAAAGAAGATCACATCAAGGACCTGAAGACAATGTTCGATCTCATGCGGAGCCATCAGTTGAAGATGAACCCTACTAAATCCTTCCTTGGAATGTCCAGCAGAAAATTTCTTGGATTCGTCATCACCACTAAAGGAATACATATCGATCCTGACAAGGTGAAGGCAATACATGAGCTGCAACCCCCTAGAAATCTGAGAGAGCTCAGAGGATTGCAAGGGCGTTTAGCTTACATCAGGCGGTTCATCTCAAATCTTTCTGGGAAGTGCCAACCATTCTCTAAACTAAATAAGAAAGGGGTGTCATTCATCTGGGACGACGCCTGCCAAAAAGCATTCGAAGATATCAAAACATATCTGGCGAATCCGCCTGTTCTCATTGCAACGAAATCAGGTAAACCGTTCTTGATTTACATTAAGGCGATGAACCACTCGATAAGTGCTTTACTAGCACAAGACGACGATAACGGTCACGAACAGACAGTCTATTACTTAAGTCGGACCTTGATAGGCGCCGAGTCTCGATATCTGATGATTGAGAAAGAATGCCTCGCATTGGTATTCGCAATGCAAAAGATGCAGCATTACTTGGTTGGACAGACGATTTACGTCATTTCCAATGTTAATCCAGTACGGGTGTTTATGAAGCAACCGGCCTCTATGAATTGGCGGTTAGCGAAATGGGCCCTTCTCTTGTCCCAATACGATTTGCACTTCAAACAACAGAAGTCGATCAAAGGACAAGCGATTTGCGATCTTTTGGCGGCAAACCCGACCACAGATACGGCCGAAGTATATGATGACTTGCCGGACGAAACCCACGAGGTTAACGCTACATCGTACCAACAAGTATGGCAATTATATTTCGATGGTGCTTCAAGAGTAGTTAATAGGGTAATAACCCCGGGAGGTTCTACAGTCTCCTCCGGAGTTGGAGTTGTCTTAATTTCTCCGGGGAAGCATGTGATGCCTCGGGCTGAGTACAACGCGCTTCTCATTGGACTCAGTTTCGCCAAAGAGCTGGGGGTCGAATATCTCGAAGCTTTTGGGGATTCTCAATTGATAGTCAACCAAATCCGTGGAGAGTATGAAGTCAGAAACCAAGATCTGATCCCGTACCACCAGGAGGCCATCAAAATGGCAAAATCTTTTGAAGAATTCTTTATTGAATACATCCCTCGTCTCCAGAAAGCTTATGCGGATGCACTGGCAGTACTAGCGGTATCACATGCGCAGCCCCCCGAAACTGAGTTGTTAGTCACAGTGAGGACGCATTAACTCTGCATACCCATATACGATATGGATATTGAAGAGGAAGATGACGGAAACATTAACGCCAAGGAGGTGAATTCAACTCAAATTGGGTTTGAGTCCCGAGATTGGTGTTTTCCCATCATTGACTACGTCCAGTATGGTATTTTGCCAAAGGATGTAAAAGAAAGGGAATCAATCCACCGAAGAGCACCAAGATTCTTCTATAATACCGAGACCCATACATTATATCGTAGAGGGTACGATGATTTGTTACTCCGATGCCTTTCGAACAAAGAAGCAGAAGAAGTTCTTAAGGAAGCACACGAAGGAGAATGCGGTGCACATCAGCCTGGTCCCAAACTATATGATCGCATCAGGAGAATGGGATATTTTTGGCCGACAATGGTTCGTGACGTAATCGAATACGCCCGAGAGTGTCATGCTTGTCAAATACATGCAAATTATATGCATCAACCACCAGAGCAGTTGCACACGTCAACCACATCTTGGCCGTTCGAGACATGGGGAATGGACATTGTCGGTCTTATTTTTCCCCCTTCAGTCAAAGGTGATCGATTCATCCTCGCAATCATGGATTACTTTTCAAAGTGGGCTGGAGCGATTCCACTTAGAGAAGTGAAGACGAACAACGTCATCAGTTTTATCAAACATCATGTCATCTACCGACACGGCGTGCCAAGACGAATCATTCATGACAACGGTCCACAGTTCATAAGCAACGCTTTCGTCAGATTTTGTGACAAGTTCAAGATTCAATATGTTTCGTCAACAGCTTATTATCCCGCTGCGAATGGATTAGCTGAGGCATTTAACAAAACGATCATTAAGATCCTGTCCAAGCTCGTGAAGACCAATAAACGAGATTGGGATGATAAACTCGGTGAAGCACTCTGGGCTTATCGTACCACCATACGCACACCTACGGGAGCTACCCCATATTCGTTGGTATACGGATGTGAAGCTGTGCTACCATTGGAGATCCAAATCCCATCCCTTCGGATCGCTCTCGCAACCGAGATGACGACAGAAGAACAAAATCAGAAACGTCTCGAAGAACTCGAGAGGCTGGATGAAAAGCGCTTGGAAGCTCAGCAACAAATTGAGTTTTATCAAGCCCGAATATCTAGGGCTTTTAACAAGAGAGTCCGACAGAGAAGCTTCAAAGAAGGAGATCTGGTCCTCGCTGCCCGCCGACCGATAATCCTCAACCCCAAAAAGAAAGTTAAATTCGAACCCAAATAGGAAGGGCCGTTTGTGATAGACACAGTCTACTCAAACGGCGTATATCGCCTGATTACTCAAGAAGGCACCAAGCAATTAATGCCAATAAATGAGAAGTTCCTGAAAAAATACTATCCATAGTACGTTCAGGATAACTCATTTATCGGGAAGTTCCTTGGAGAATATTACACCTAATATTCTAGAGGATAACCCAAAATCATTTTCACCACCAAAATCCCTCACTAATCAATTTTAATTGACAGTGGGTCCACCAAAAATGTCTTTCTAGCCCTCTTGACTCTTTCCACGAACAAGAGGTCAACTTTCAGTTCAGAGTCCCCTTTCGATAAACGAAAGAACTCCCTTCTTTTTCTCTTTGGTTAAGCCTTCTCATGGTTATAACCTAAGTTGAAATTTCATTTCGATAAACGAAAAACCTGTCTTCAGTTTAGATAACCAATCCTATAAAAGGTAAGTTTATCTAGATTTTTCCAGATTCTCGAGTGGAGATCCCACTTCTAGTTTCTTTTGCGCTGGAAATAGAATATAAAATTCTTCCTTTCCAGAATCAAGGAATAGAATATAAAATTCTTCCTTCCTTGTATTCGGATTCGCCTTCACCCTAAAAGAAGACCGGGAAATAGAATATAAAATTCTTCCTTTCTCGCACCAATCTTTTCAAGAATTTATCAATTTAGGATTCATCCTAGGAATTTTATCCCGAATCCTAAGCAGGGATAAGTCTGCACCTAACACGCGTCTCCGGTTTAGTCTTTCTCCGTAGAAAAAGACATCAGAGTTCGATTTTGGGGTATCCTATCCTGAATCCTAAGTAGGGATAAGTCTGCGTCTAATCCACGCTGCCGGTTAGTTCTTAACCGTTAAAAAGAACACCCGTCCGCATATTCAATATTGTGGCAGGTTGTTATTAATAACACCAAAATCCATGCCTTACACGCATGGGGAATTTCATCCTGAATCCTAAGAAAGGATATGCCAACGCCTAACACGCGTCGCCGGTTTAGTCTTTCTCCGAAGAAAAAGACACCAGAGTTCGATTCTGGGGTGTTTTATCCCGAAGCCTAAGTAGGGATAAGTCAGCGTCTAAAACACGTTGCTGGGTAGCCTATTCCCATAACAATGGCGAAGTCTACGTATTCGAAGTCGTAGCATCAAGTCTAAGAGAGTTCATTCCCTTAGCACAACGTCATATGCGGAACGGATTTAGACAATTCGTATGCTAGCCCGATTCAAACGGTAGTCGGTAAAGGCTTATCAAACCCGTTGAAGGCTGGGGGTTAGCCAAAAATCCTAAAGTCAACACCTAACACGTGTCGCCGGGTAGCCTATTCCCGTAACAATGGCGAAGTCTATGTATTCAATATCATAGCACAAAGTCTCAGAGAATTTACTCTCTTAGCACAACGTTACATGCGGAACGGATTTAGACAATCCGCATGCTAGCCCGACTCAAACGGTAGTCGGTAAAGGCTAATCAAATCCGTTGATGGCTGAGGGTTTGCCAAAAATCCTAAAAGTATTATGGTCAATCATTTCTAACGGAATGAGGAGGAATCATAATAAAGATAAAGATAAAAAACAGTTCCACTAAAAGGATCAAAAGTCAAAACATTCAGCAAATGAAATCATACATCAAGAACATGGCCAAAAATCTGCTGATTAAGCTTAGACAGCTTCTCATCATAAGCTTGCCTCAGCTCAGCTCTGATGGACTCCTCAGTGGTGGCTAAAGTCTTCGCAGCAACCTCCTCCATCTCGGTCAGCGTCTGTTTCAAAGATTTCAACTCCTCAGATAAAGCAGTGTGGGCTCGCTGATCCTGTATCTTCGTCATCTGAAGAACACCCAAAGTCTCCTCCTTTTCACGGAGTTCTCTTCGGAGTTGGTCTATCTGGGTCTCACAAGAAGTAATGGAAAAATCAAGCTCGTCGAGTGAAGATGATCTAGCAACAAGGTTGGCCTCAACTCGGTCCACTCGATCCCGCTGCACCTGAATCTCGAGCTCAGTAAAAAGCTGAGTATCGCGCCGAAGAGGCACCTGCATCCCGGAGCTCGTGAAACGTCTGAAGCTCATGCTCTAGGCAGTCAAGATCATCAACTATAGCCTTCGCCAGATCCGGGTATCCTGCATCCCTTATTGAATTTATCTTAGGATTAAGGAATGACTTAAACTGGTGAAGGGAAAGTCCGCCGTGGAAGAGTTTGCCAATCATAGCATTCACAAAGGAGAAGAAGGAGCGGATTTCTATGCAGATGACGATCTTCTCTGGGTCGCTGTCCGATAATAACTCCTGCACAAGGACGTGAAGCTGAGAAGAAAGCCCTACACAAAAAAAAGAGAAATCTGTCAAAAGCCTTGATGAAGAAATAAATAACATTTCTCAGTAGCTCAATTTATACCCTCTTCCCCTTGAGTCACTGGGGGTAGTGGAGGTGTAACGGCTGTGGGTGTATCAACTGGTGTAGTTGGTCTCACAGCTGGCTCAACAGGATCAGTCTCGACAAAAGCTCCTGTCAAATACGAAATAGAATCCTCAGATGCATCACATTATAGTTGCATTAGTCAAAAATTGGCTAGTCCTATAATTAACTTGAGAAGAGCTACGTACCTTCAGAAAAACCATCCTCGGAATTCTTAGGGAGCGTAGACTCAGGAAATACATCTCCAGGCAACTGGTCATCAATCTGAGGAGAGTCATACATAAAGTGGAGCATCGGAGTGTCCACAAGCAAGCCTTCCTCGTCAAAATCATCAGTCGAGAAATCTGATACAAGAGGATATAAGTACGAAAGAAGAATAAAGAGACTACAACCAATAGAAATGAGTTACCTCTTATAGGTGCGTCAGCCTCTCTATTCCCAAGATCCACGTTTGCCTCCTGCAAATTATCTAAAAGAGCGAGAAGCACATAGACAATCAGGGAATGCACAAATCCCGAATCATTCAACTCCTTTGTATATTGTTAATGGTAGATGTACCTGAATTCATCAAACCGGGTCCTACATTGACAGTCTCCCTAATGTCGGCAGCTTCGGCAGGCCTTTCTACCTGGTGCGGTGAGTCGGGTTCACCAGAAGATGCAAAATCATGAAAAGCAGGATCATGACTCATCTCTCTCTCCCCACACTCTCCTATATAGAGATGGAAAAGCATGAGTCGAAGTTCTGAATGATCAAGAGGTTGGTCTATAGGGTAGATGTTACCTCCGTCACTAGCAGGATCGTCACCGACCAAATCCATATCGGATGCTCGCGAAACTACACGCGGCTTGCGGGCTAATCTCTTCCGCCTAGCAGCAGGGACAACAATCGAAGGTCTCGCCTGGGAAGAAGGACAGAACTCTTCATCTTGGTCAGCTATGGTCCCTGAAACATCAAACCATTGTCAGGTTTAATAATTCTGGAAGATAGAAGGAACGAGTAAGTAACTGACCTCGTTCAGAACAGTCCTCGTAATCTTCAAGATCTCCGCCTGAAGCCACGTCAGCAGAATGAAAGATCTTCTTTCCCTCTTCGTCAATCCGACGAGTCTTGTTCCGTGTCCTTTGTGACCGAGCATTTTCCCAAATCATACGAGAATCGGCCTGAGAAGCCTCCTCAGCCTCTAGCTCTGCAATCGGCTTCACGGGGACAGTTTTATTAGCTGCTAACAACCACTTGCAGCTTAAGAAGGTGAGGTTCAACTGCCGCTCAGAACTCGGGAGACTGAACTTAGCACCAGTACAGGCTGTCACGGTCCACAACCATGCGCGAAGACCGTCCACCAACCCGCCGTGGGTCCGAAGCTGCTGTCGTGGATTCCCGACTTAAAGCTGATCATAGCCAAACTGGCGAGCGAACCGGCAGGGTAGGTATGGCTCTATGAAACACTGATTCCTCACCCGGAAAGTCAGATAACCCGGCCTAATGTTCACCAGCCAGTTAAAGCAGCCGATGTCTAAATGAGTTCGATACTCCCTCGGCATCTCCTCATCAATCAGACACTCGCCGTATCGGCCGGAAAACTGCGGAAAGCAAGTGGAAAACGCCCAACACTTGTGGACCTGTAGCTGCTGTCTAATGTCAGGGAATCCTCGTCCCTCCCACTTACCATTCTCAAACAACTGTAGTAGGGGAACGGAGGGGTCTGTGGTGTTCGGTACCGACATCATATCAGAACGATGAAGTACGAACCAAGCCATCAAATAAGTGTACGGAAGCTCCACCTTAATAGTAGGAATCTGAGCCGGGAATTCGCTTTCCTTCCGTGTAAAAGCACTGGAAATCTGTCGAAGCCCTCGATGAATGTTAGGTCGAATCGGCGCGGTCGCATGCCATAGAAATGATTTAAACTTGGTCCCTGCAGGAAAGCCACTCTCAGGACTGCTAATGGTGTAGGAATGAGCGTCAATCTTCTTCAATAGACTATTCACCCCTGAAGGAGTGAGTAGTGCTAACTCGCAAATAGCCTCGCCGGAATAACTCTCTAGATTTCTGAATAAATAGCATGCGAACTGCTTCAGACTCACGAATGACTTAGTCCTCTTCGCTAAAGGTTCAGACTGCGCCAAAACAATATGATAGTGACATGCAAGGTCCCATAAAGTCTCGTAGCGGTCGGGCATGCGATCCTTCAGCTGACTCAATTCATGGTTGGAGGGAAAGCATTCCTGATACAGCATCTATCCCATGGGCAAACCAGAAATCCTGTGCATCTCATGGAGGGCCAAGCCCAACTCCCATTGCCGGGTCAGAAAAGTATTCGAATCTGGAGTATAAAGCTCGCACAAAGCGAAGAAATGCTTCGCGCTGACAGGCAAACCATACATGGTGGCACGAACGGCTGCATATAGACCACAAGCGTGCAACTCCTCGCTCCATCGGCTTAAGACGTACTTCGTCATGCGAGTCCACCAAAGCTTGTCCAAAGAATGGACCCAGTCATAAAATCTATGACGCGTCATAGGCATCTCCCGTCCTAAGGCAGCGAGACGATTCTTCAAAGTAGAAGCAGAGGCAAGAAGCTCGTTACGTGGCGGTGCATCTAACCCCAATACTCCAGGATGCAATCCAGTGATATGACTCCTGTTCGAACCAGGAGCTGCCTGATGAGTGATGTAACCACAGTGAACACTCTCATGCTCCTCCGTCAAATGCCACGACATCTCCCGTGTCACAGCCGGACGCCTGAGCTCAGTCAACGAACGATGCCAAGGAATCTTCAGAAAATATATGAAACCACCGCCAGTTTTATGAAGCCACTGCTCGGTGTCAATAAACACTGCGTTCGGATCTCTAGCAGAGTCGCCAAATAAAAAGTCGGTCTTCCTGAGAGATTGAATAGAACTGGCATCCTTCACAAAAGGTGCATATGTAATCAACTGTCGAAGAGCTCGATGTCCACCTTCCTTCACCACTTGGGCAACATCTGTCGACGTGCCCGAGGCAAACTGAGGAGTAACTGCAATAGGGGAAAAATCGTCGGAAGTCGAATAATACTCACCACGACGCCCGTACACCGCGTGAGATGAGAACGCTCCAGAAGGATATCTCACTAGAAACAAACAGTTAAACATTAGTTAGTCTCAATTATAAAAGGAAGTTGAACTCATCCTACGAATGGGTAAGATACAGTCCCTGCCTTATAAAGGGTGAGACGATTTGGCCACATTATGCACTTATAAGGTAGGATATATCAAAAAAGCATATCCCTGCCTTATAAGGCACAACGCAGCGACGAAACGCCCTTTATTTATTATGAGATATGGTTTTGACCAAGCAAAACCCATCTTTAAAGCGTCGATCCTCACCAAGGAGAATCAAGGCTCTTCCCGATTGCCTCACCAAGGAGAACAACGTGGGGGTAAAAAGGACTAATTTGCAAATTTCCAAGGAAAAAAGGACTAATTTGTAAATGTGTCAAAAATAGCTCACCAGCATAAGAGGGAGGCGCGCCATCAGCCGACGCGGTAGAGGACTGACCTCTCGCAATACGAGACATGGTGACCTGTAAAATAAATTAAGGGATCAGATCCAGAAAAAAGTTCCTCTTTTTATTGCAGAGCTCGAGGGGCCTGAGAGGAATTTTTGTATGAAGATTTTTGAGGGATTCTTCAGTCTAAGATCCAAAGGAAGGCTAGATCTAATGCAACTATGAAGTTTTGAGGGAGAACGGATGCTCGAGGGAAGGAAAAATCCAAAAAAGAGGAGGTGTGGCCGGCCCTAGAGGAGGAAAAGAGGAGGAAAAAGAACTCCTTTTATAATGTGAACCAGCCTTGAACCAGACCGGACCAGGTTGAACCAGACCAGACTAGTCCAAATCAGTTCAAAAGAGGATGAACCAGGCCAAACCAGGCTGAACCAGGCCAAACCAGACTGAACCAGACCAGACCAGGATGAACCAGTCCGAACCAGTCTGAACCAGTCCTGAACCAGCCTTGAACCAGGTTGAACAACATCGAAACGACTTCAAATCGACCGAGGGTTCAATCCTTTGTTTATGCTTGCCTCTCCCACACATTCGGAAGGGTCGGAAGATTTTTTGAGCCTAATTACTACCTTTTTTGGGTCATTATTAGGCCGGTTCGGCTCATTCGGACATGAAAAATACTCCAATAAGGATAACTCAACAACACTACGCCGGACTACGCGTTGCAAATAAAGACTCAATGCCAACAATCAGTTCTATGTTGAACCAACAAGCACGAGCTAAAGATCAGAAAATTAGGAACCGACTTCAAATTCAAAATTCCGACAACGGTCAGACAATAAATGCAGCACCGGAAACCTTACAGACATTCGACAAAGCACCGAATGGCCTAAAGGATCGAACGAATCAAGAACAGAAGCCATTCCAAAGTCCCGTTACACTGACTGAAGGTTGGGACAATCATATCCAAAGTATTCCAGACTCTTCTAAAAAAGAACGAGACTGAAATACTTTGGAGGGGGTATCTGTAGGCGTATAAAATTTCTTATAGGTCCCTTAGCACAGCTCGACACAAACCGACGAACCATCGAACGTCAGTCCACAACGCCGAAGCCAAGTGACACGCAACGAAGCGGATTAACAAACCGACGAACCATCGAACGTCAGTCCACAACGCCGAAGCCAAGTGACACGCAACGAAGCGGATTAACGAGGCAACGAGGCTAGCGAGCCGCACGCAAACAATGGAATACATCCATTCGCATGCGGAATCAAGCTAATAGTTCGGTGAGTCAACGAGTCATCCAACCATAGAACGGATTTGAACTCAAACACCGAGGTGGATTTACTGCCATATTGGGATTCGGACCGTCAAATCAGAGTCTGGATCAACAACGAAGCGGGTTTACTGCCAAATCAGGATTCAGATCAACAAATCAGAGTCTAAATCAACCACGAAACCGGAAAAAACGGCAAAAACCACAACACAAGGGGACTCGGCCAAAACCGAGCACTCGGCGGCTGAGCCACCTATAGGTGGCCGGCCCAGATCTGTGCCAAGGCACAAATCTGAGAGCCTATAAATAGATGGCATGGTTCATTTTTGAAAAGGAGAGAACTTTTGGAGCCGAAACTCTGCCGGATTGAGAACTGAGCTTGGAGTTTTGAAGGATTGAAGACTTGGACGTTCAGATCTGGTTCTTGGCGAGCTTCCACGTCACAAAAGGTAGGAGTTCGAGAGAGAGAAATAAGATCTGAGATCTACACGAAGTAATACTCCGGATCAAAGCTTGGCCTTTGATCCCGAGAACTAAAGGCTATTATTTCCTTGGTGAAATAGTACCCCCCAGCTATTATTTTCTTAGTGAGATAACACCCGTCAAATCGTATAGATCCGACCGGATCTAGATCGCGCGGTGGTCCACGGATTAACCCCGGCGTTGGCAAAAAACCCACAAAAGCGAGTGACCGCAAAACAGGAGCTCGCGATTCGTTCGACAAATAAGGAAAGAATTGTAATTTTATTTTTCTTTTGATCTCGTTGTAACCAGATCTTATAAAAAGACCGAATTTTTATAATCGATAAACTATTATAAGAGTGTGCAATGGAATCAATGAAGAACACAATTTTTCCTACGAACACTTTCCATCATCGTCGTTATACTCCTAAGTCACTGAACGACATGATCTTCCTAACTTCATCATTACCCTAAATGATGTTTGTTTTCCAAACATAGGCCTATCAAGTGATGCGCATTTGTTTCCATCATAGTCGTTATACTCCTAAGTCACTGAACGACATGATCTTCCTAACTTTGTCATTACCCCAAATGATATTCGTTTTCCAAACATAGGCCTACCAAGTGATGCGTCTTTGTTTTCATCATCATCGTCATACTCCTAAGTCACTGAAAGACATGTTCTTTCTAATATCGTCATTACCCCAAATCCTATTCGTTTTCCAAACATTAGCCTACCAAGTGATGTGTCTTTATTTTTATCATTGTCATTATACTTTTAAGTCACTGAACGATATAATTTTCTTAACGTCGTTATTTCCCCAAATGACGTGCATTTTCTAACATTGGCCTACCAAGTGACGTGCCTTTATCTTCATTATCATCATTTTCCCCAGTCGTTGAATGACTTAATCATCTCAATGTCGTTATTTTCATAAATGACAATCATTTTCAATGAACCTACTATGTGTTGAGCTTCGTTCTTAACACCTAGTCATAATTTGAACTTCATTATTATACATTTGATCTAAAACCTAAAAAAAGCTAAGGATAGAAGATAAATATTGTTCGCGGGGAAATTCGTAGGTTTCTTTGTTATTGATTCCATTGTACACTCTTGTAATAGTTTATCGATTACAAAGATCCGGTCTTTTTATAAGATCCGGTTACAACGAAAATCAAATTTGAAAAGAAATGAAAAATTACAACTTTTCTCCTTTATGTCGAATGAATCGCGAGCTCCTGTTTTGCGGTCGCTCGCTTTGTGGGTTCTTTGCCTGCGCCGGGGTTGTTTGCCATGGACCACCGCGAGATCTAGATCCGGTCGGATCTACGCAGTACGACGGGTATTATTTCACCAAGGAAATAATAGCCGGGGAGGATTGTTTCACCAAGGAAACAATCGTCCAAGTCTCGGGATCTAAGACCAAGCTTAGATCCGGAGTATGCCTGCGTAGATCTGAGATCCGATCCTCTCGAACACCTGCCTTATTTGACGTTGATGATCGCCGAGCACCAGATCTGAAGGAGTGAGTCCCCGAAGTCCTAAAGTTCCAATCTTTTTTGCCGAGCCACCAAGAGGTGGCTCGGCCGGCCACCTTGGTGGCTCGGCCACCGAGCCACCTCTTGGTGGCTCGGTGGTGGCCGAGCCACCTTGGTGGCCGCCGAGCCACCAAGGAGGTGGCTCGGCCTCCGAGCCACCATTTGGTGGCTCGGAGGTGGCCGAGCCACCCCAAGGTGGCTCGGCCACCGAGCCACCTAGGTGGCTCGGCCGAGCCACCACTTGGTGGCTCGGCCACCGAGCCTCCTTGGTGGCTCGGTGAGCCGACCTCCAGGGGTTTGTCGTTTTGCCTCTTTGTGCCCGTTTTCCGGTTTTGCAGTTGATAGGTTCGGATTCGATTTGCTGATCTGATTTGGCAGTAAATCCGGATCCCGATTAGGCAGTAAATCCGCTTCTGAGTTGGAGTCCGAAACCGATCTTGATTCGATCGTCATTCGTCCGAGTATGCCTTTGGTTGGGTGACTCGTTGACTCTTCGAACACTTGGCTTGATCCCGCACGCGAATGGACGTATTCCGTTGCTTGCGTGCAATTAGCCAATCTCGTCGCCTCGTTGGTTTGTCGGTTTGTACTGAGCTGAGCTAAGCACCTATAAGCAAATTTATATGCCTACAGATACCCCCTCCAAAGTATTTCAGTCTCGTTCTTTTATAGAAGAGTCTAGAATACTTTGGATATGATTGTCCCCACCTTCAGTCGGTGTAATGGGACCTTGGAATGACTTGTGTTCTTGATTCCTTCAATCCTTCAGGCTATTCGGTGCTTTGTCGAATGTCTGTAAGGGTTCCGGTGCTGCATTTATTGTCTGACCGTTGTCGGAAATTCGAACTTGAAGTCAATTCCTGGTTTTCTGATTTTTAGCTCGTGCTTGTTGGTTGAACACAGAACTGACCCTCGACTGTCGGCGTTGAGTCTTTATTTGCGACGCGTTGTCCGGCATAGTGTTGTTGAGTTATCCTTAAGAATATTTTTTAGAAAAATACTCTCCAGAAACTTCTCAACCAAAATTAGGGAACAGTTTATACTCATATACCTTATTGGAGTAAGAAGCAGTTTATACTCGTATACTTTTCGGAGTAAGAAGCAGTTTATACTCGTATACTTTTCGGAGTATTTAAGAAGCAGTTTATACTCGTATACTTTTCGGAGTATAAGAAGCAGTTTATACTCGTATACTTTTCGGAGTATTTAAGAAGCAGTTTATACTCGTATACTTTTCGGAGTATTAAGAAGCAGTTTATACTCGTATACCTTTCGGAGTATTAGTTCTTTCATTGCAATGCATTGATAGGCGTTGACCTAGGGTTACGCGTTGTCCGGCGTTGACCCTGGGGTTTTGACTGTCGTATGTTGACCTTTTGATCGCAACGCGTTGACTGGCGTTGACCTAGGGTTATGCGTTGACCGGCGTTAACCCTAGGGTTTCAAATTTTTTGCTTGCAACGCGTTGACTGGCGTTGACCTAAGGTTACGCGTTGTCCGGCGTTAACCCTGGGGTTTTGACCGTCGTACGTTGACCTTTTGATCGCAACGCGTTGACTGGCGTTGACCTAAGGTTACGCGTTGTCTGGCGTAGACCTTTAGGGTTTTGAACGTCGTATGTTGCTCAGGTCACGAGACCAACTAAAGAAGCTGATGCGTCAGTGACTTTCGTATTTATAGGATTTTTGGCAAATCCTCAGCCATCAACGGGTTTGATGCGCCTTTACCGACTACCATAATATAAATAGCTTTAACAAGTGCCCTATCTCATAAGTCATAACCCTAGATCTGATTCATCTGAAACCGCCGAAACTCCCATCTCCCTCATCATCTTCGCCGCAACTCCCTCGTCATCTCCGCGCCTCCTCTACCTCCGCCGCCTCCAATCACCGCCTCCAGCGCTCAGCGCCGCCAAACCCCCAGCCCGCAGCCTCCAGCTCTCCATCTTCGACCCCCTGTCCAGATCCGCCCGAACTCACCTCAGGCCGCCGCCTGACCGCCGCCGGCAGCCTCGAGATCCAGCGCCCAGCCGCCTCTCCCCTGACGTCAATGGTAAATCTCTGTATCTGTTAAATATGCATATTCTTATGATTGTGGCTTTTTCCTTGCAATGTTTCTTTGCTCTATTCGGCCATTGATTTTTCTTTGCTTCTACTTCTAATTTTCCTCTCAAGTTTCAGACATTCTTGTTCATCAAGACCATTTTCATTTCTGGATTTATAGTGAAATAAGTATATTCACAATTGTTCTAGTACATTTGTGGCTTATCATAGTAAGGTTACTAAATTCATTAATTAGCTTCTGGCTAATAAGATTGGGAATCTTTGTTCTGCCCATTAAATGCTAATCCTTTTGATGTATGAAATGTTAAAGATATTGATTTTGTCTTGTTGAAGCAGTAAATAAACTCAATGTTAAAGATCTCCTTTTGATGTGGCTAGTTTGTGGTCTGGATTTGGTTACTATTAAAGAAGAGGTTCAAAGGTCAGAAACCTATTAGTACTCATTTTACTACAAAAGTTAGAGTGTAGCTTCATGGCAAGTGGACTTTTAGAGTTATCATAGGGGTAGGTATGTGTTTTGGGGATCAAAATATAGTTTGAGATATTGATGGCACGTAATTGTGATCAGAAGTTGCGTTGCCAGCCCTAAGAATCAAACAAACACAAATTAGAGATCTTTTTTAATAACATATAGCAAAAATATGTTAAAGCTTTAGTTGACATGATATCAAGTTCAATACTTCCATATGCATAAATTTGTGTTTCAGCTTTACTTCTACAGCACACAAAGAAAGGCTAAAGTAATATATCAATATATTAATTAAAATGCATCATGTCAGAGTTTTTTTTTGTTATATGTAAGCTTTGCCAGAAGCAGAGGATAAACTTTTTGTAAACTATATTATATACATGCCAGTAAACAACAAAGCAAATAATTGTGGTCTTCTCCATTGACATATCAAGCATTAAAGGTAAAATATTATACAGTTAATTGGGCAAATGATGATCCAGAATGATTACAAACAATTTATTGATTTTGTCTCTTAATTCTTCGTGCAGGTGTCCTCAACACTGAAGAGCGTTCGTTACCTGGAATTCAAGAAGACTTGTGGTTATCAACAGAGTCAACCTCTACCTTAGATGGTGAAAGCTACAAATTGGAAAATCTTGAAGGAGACTTGTTTGAGAATGAACGAGCTTCCATCCACTTTTTTCTTAATATGTTCTTTTGGAAAGTTGTAAAACTTCTTTATGTATGAGTTAAGATCTTGGTGTGTAGCAAATTTCACTTTAAAATACCTCTTTGTTTCCTATGTATGTGGTAATGTGATACTGACTTACTAGATAAGTTGGATTATTGGATAAGCTGGTAACTGGTGATTGCTATGTTGTTTTAGATTCCAATTTCTTAATATATTGATTTGCGAATAATTGTCGAATATATATTGAATAGTTGATGAATAATTTGATATTTAAACAGGAAATAGTGTTAATCGAATGTTCGCGAATAGTTATCGAACACGAGCACAGATAAACGAAGCGAATTCGAAGTTTATATAGTATTCGTGTCGAATTCGAACACGAACACGAATAGTCCTAATTGAGCCGAATTCGAATTCGAATAAGACAGTATTCGTTCAAATTCGCTTCGTTTCCACCCCTAGTCCCCATATGATTCAAATTGAAATGATTGAAGAAAAGCACAGGGTGTTAGCAATGTGTTGCATTGTGGCAGCGGCGGTGGAGTGGGCGAGAGTTATATTGAGTGGTGCGGACAGTTGGCTTCGTTTTCATTCTGCATTTCTTCATGTGCATGTGCGTGAGCGTGTTGTCTCCATGTACGTGGCTGTGGGTAAATTCCACAAAACCTCCGACT
>NC_033797.1:110133859-110163618 GCF_001876935.1 Asparagus officinalis
CTGACCACTTATAGGGTGCTCGTGCTCGAAGCCACCTGTTGGCCCGCAGCCACAACAGTGGCTCGGTGACGCCCCAAGGTAGGCTCGCTAGAGCCAACCTAGTGTGGCTCGCCAGCCACCACTTGGTGGCTCGGCCACCGAGGCCTCCTTCGTGCTCGCGTGAGCCTCCTCCGCGAGGTTTGTCGTTATGCCTTCTTTGGTGCCCCTTTTCAGGCTGCAAGTTATAGGTTCGATTCCGATTTGCTGACTGATTTGCCAGGTAAATCAGGACCCCGATTAGCGCAGTTAATCCGCTTACTGACTGGAGTACGAAACCGATCTTTTGATTCGATCGTCATTCATCCGAGCATGCCTTTGGTGGGGAACTCGTTGACTCTTCGAACACTTGGCTTGATCCCGCACGGATTTAGACTATTCCGTTGCTTGCGTAGCCAATTAGCATCTCGCGCCTCGTTGGTTTGTCGGTTTGTACTGAGCTGAGCTAAGGGACCTATAAGCAATTTTATATGCCTACAAATATTAGCACTTAACTCTAAGAAAAACTCTTTGACAATTCATCATACTGAGGGAAAAGTATGACTAGTTCAACTCAAACGGCAGTTGGTAAAGACAACTCAAGTCTATTGATAGCTGGTGGTTTACTAAAAATCCTAAGTTGAAATTCTTCAATTACACAAAAGGAAGAGAGCAACATGTGGATAAAACTATAAATTTTATTCATATAATGATCGAAATTACAAAAAGTTGAAATACATAAATTAAACTTAGAAGACTCGAACTAAACTACGAAGTTTAGTTACAAGTTCTTTCGACGACCTTCAAACTACACTACGAGTTTAGTTACAAGTTCTTTCGACAACCCTCGAGTTACACTACGAGCTTCACCGCAACAATGTCACATTTCTTGTTATTGAAGTTCCATCTTCCGTTCCTTGACATGAAGTCTTCTCCATGCCCGACTTTTAACTTTGATGCTGGTAGCACCCGCCCATCTGCTTGGGTAAACTGAGTGCTAATAGAAACACCACAAGCTCTGAGCATAGGGTCAGCATTTCCCCCATCTCCTAACTCTTGTGAAAAGAGCACTTTACTAAATCTGCCAAGCTGCCATATAGCCTAAAGTCCAGATGAAGGATTGCTTGCTTGGGTGTGCATGGCATGTCAAAAATGTAAACATGCTTGAACTTGGGATACCTCTTCGAGGTCACATTCCAAAGTACAACAAATTGTCAAAATATATCATGACTTTGGTTCGGAAAGATTGAGAAATACCTAAACGAGCGAGCCACTACAAGGATCAATAGGTTAGAATTGCATAAAATGAGGACTTGAGGTCTGTTAATGACTGAACCTCATCAAACTTTCAAACAACAAGAGCAACCATAAGATCAAGGGTCAGAAATGTTACCTGAAGCAGTGGCGTCATTAGTTTTGCCTAACTCACCAGTGACGACCATCGAAGACAAGAAAACTTGAAGCTTTGAAGGAGATAAAAAGGGGGATAGTGAGAGGCAGAGACTCCTCTGAGTCATTTTGAAACAAGGCTCAAAGAAGAAGAAGATGGATCTTCTTGAAAAGTGATTGCCTATTTATAGGCAAAGAAGTCAACCAAGCATCTGGGATTCGTTACATGAATCCCTCAGCATTGAATCGCCATTGGAAATGAAGCAACACAATTAATTGCGTTCGTAATTAACGTCGACGAAAATGTGACTCGATGCGACGCATTAAGTACAAAATACTTAATGCTGATGAAACAAAGTGATGGTTCCATGTTGATCAACAGTTTGACGTCTGTTAAGATTGGATTAACATCATTCAACGAGATTTACTCTCATCCCAAAGTCAAAAGTGAGGAAGGCCACTATTTCATTTAAACTTAAATGTCGAGACTTAGTCAAAATTAGTTTGAACATTGTCTTCAAAGATTATTATGATGAAGGTCATTTACCGAATTATGATTGTATTTGGAGCCTTAAGTAAAGCTAATTTGAACCTCGTCTCTGAACCTCGTCTGATATAACAAAGGTCACTTCTCTAGTTGAGTTCAAATTTTGAGACTCAATTAAGAGGAGTTTGAACCTCGCTTCACAACTTCAGACTAACGAAGTTCGTTAGGTTGAACCTCGATTGAAGATGAGAAATTTGAAATGTAAGATAAAGTTCACATCAGACCTCGTATCAGGGTGATAAGACTTGTACTTCAAGTCTTAAATCTCAAGGTAATAAAGTTATGAACTTCAATATCAGATTAATGTAGAAGACTCATACGTATTGAGGCGTAAAGTAGAGCTAGTAGATAAAGGAAGCAAAAGTTCTACTTATAAAAAAAACTACAAAACTCTGGTTACAAAAAAAAATGATGCTAAATAGATCCAGTGGTCCGACGAATTTCTTCAGCAAGCCTAGAAAAAGATTCCTAATGCTCTGCCTCAACTTCAGCTAAGGCATGTCTGCGTTGTTCCTCATCAGAATATGCGCTCATATAACTAACAACTTTTTTTAGTTCTTCCATTCGATCGAGCTCTGCTTGGAACAAGGGTTGATGTTGCACCAATTTAGATGCTAATGTCTGCCTCATATCAACTATGCCTATCAACTCTGCCTCAGCTTCTGTCAGCTTAGTCTGAAGAGCCGCAAGTTGAGCTTTAAAATGCTTGACCTGACATAGTTTCTGAAGTTCAGTGTCTGCAACCTTTTTACCCTCTCGGGATAAATTCTCTTCGATCTCTCTAAGCTCCTTAACTCGTTGCTTAGTCTCAAGCAATTAACGATCAAGTTCAAATAAGGAGTCATCCCTTTATCGTATAGTTTGTATAACTCGTTCTTTGGCCAGAGGATAAAGAGATTAAGATCGATGATTTTGCCATTGCCTGGAAAGGTCCTCAACCTTGGTCAGATGCAACAAGTAGGGTAGTACCGTGAGGTCAGAGGTCATACTTTTCATTAAGTTTAAAAAAGGCAGCAACACCTCTTTAACTCCTACAAAGTACCCTCCATGATCTAAGACTTGAGCGGGAGATTCCCTCAAAATGCTGAGGAAGTTCTCCAATATTTTGGATACGGTAAAATTTCTTGCTAAGATGATAGGAGAAGAATGTGTGCTACTAGAAGACACCATTTCAGGATGAGCTACAGAAGAAGCCGTAGTTTTTGTGAAAACTATCGGCGTAGTGCACACAGCGGGGGTGGCAATGGTCGTAGAAACAATCGCAGTAGTGGCAGGAGTAGTAGCAACTACAGTACTTGATGTGATGTGAACTTCAGTCGTGATAATGAAACTGGTAGACACAATACTTGTGCCCACAATAGCTTCCGCTTCAGCTATGGTAGTCAAAGCAAGTTCTATTCCCTTAGCTACATCAGGATCAATAGTCAGATTATCAGTCATGCCTGTTTTCATAGCTAAACTTGGAGACATCCTGCTTTCAATAGAGTCACTAGGAGCTAACTCTGCCTCAATACCTACATTAGTAAAGGCAGCAGCGTCTGTGAAAACAACTAAACACATCGAGCAAAGTTGTTAATACCTTACAAATCCATAAAGGTAAGTGGATGCATGTTTATCTTACCAGGGTCAACGGGAGCGTCTTCGATATTGGTGCTTGGCACTGGACGCAATCCGATATGGAGTCGGGCTAAAGGAGCTTCATCCTCAGATTTCGATTCTGTTTCAACTCTGGTTGACTCTGTCAAAGGGGTTCTAGTTAGAGAAATATTTCGTCTTTGTTTCTTGGCAAGATGCTTGGACTTGTGCGTTAGTCCAATTATTTTAGACTTTTCCCCCACCTATCTCGGGGCCTCAAACTTTTGTAGCTTATTTTGTATAAGAAGTATCAGAGGAAAGTAAATCAAAATTAAGATAAGTCAAAGTTGGCATACCAGTGATCCCTGTGTCGGGATGTGGTTCTTCAAGAGCCCAGAATTCCTGATGAGAGCCTTTTGTAGTAGACTCAATGCACATAGGAAAATTCTCAGAAGCATCATGTTGAGGAGGCTCATGAGGTTCATCAGCAGGGGAGAAATCCTTAAACCTGCTGAAATTTTCTCCATCTCTAGGAGCATCTCCCATATCGGAAGCAGCATGCATGTGGCTCCCATATTCATCAACGTGAGGAGATCTATGAAGCATGTCCTTATTCAAAACCGTGTATATCTCTTCTTGAGTTTCATGAGGACTGGAAAGGCGAGATTCTTCCACCTCAGCATTTTCCTTGGCATATAAGAACTCTTTGAGTCCCGGTATACAACTTTGTTTAGAAGCATTTCCAGATCTATACCGTTGTCGAATGAGTCATAGACATGAAGAGTTGACATTAAAGTTTAGGATCGCTGCATTCGCCATGCAGTGCCACTTGTAATAAGCAAGTGTTGTCGGAGGCTGAGGATTCTATTGTGGGAGCGAGAAACAAGCACCCGTACCTCCAGCAATAGTCCAATACCAAGCTCTAGCTCTGATAGTTAGGCTACAACCCTCAGATTCTAGTTGAGTGTTGGGGTTGCCGATGTACAACTGAGCGTAGCTAAATTGGCGAGCAAAGCGGCAAGGCAAGTAGGGCTCTAACACACACACCAGGCTAATGCAAAAAATATGATACCCGGGACAAATGTTCACGAGCCACGTGAAGCAACCGAGTGATAGAGTAGTGTATCCCTGACCGTTTGATACATCCACTATGGCTTGCCCATAGCTGGTCCTGGGAAAATAAGGAAAACATCGGTTGAATTCCCATTTATTATAGTCTAGGAGAATGCATCTCACCAAGGCCATATAGTGTTTCTCCCAATCTGAGTTCTCCGATCTCTGAATGAAAGGACTAAATTGGCCCTCTATAAGAGCAGAAGTCATGCTCATAAGGGTTGGATAGTGCAGGACAACCCACGCCATGAAATAAGTGTAGGGTAACCCTACCTTTGGATTCTCATTGTCGCGACAAAATTAATAACATAAACTCCACAATCCACAATGAATGCGAGCGATCATGGCAGGAAGGAGGGCATAGGAATGGCCGTATGCAAAACATACGGCTGGGAACACCACTTCCATTGGCAACATGCCAAAGTTTCCAGAAGCAACAACGAATTGTTGAAACCATAACATGAGATATCCCGTTAGAAAAGCCTTGGAAGAAATTGGCTCTCCACATTAAAAGAAATAACTCTCAAATGCGGTACTTGTAAGGTAACCTTGTTCATTCGATTCTAGTATGTGATGCAAGGGTGGATAGGCGAGTAGCCGTCTAGACAATTCACTTGCCTCACAAGGACCCAATGACACTTCTGAATCCTTCTTGTGATTCAGATTCTTGAAGACATAATGCGTCCAGATATTATGACTGAGGAGCTTTTCATCTCTCTTATTAAGCCGTCCTTCCACGTTCATGAAAATGTGGTAATAGCACATTACCTCCCAAAAGGTCTCAACTACCTGAGGGTGTTCTTTTTCTAAATTAGTTAATTCCCGGTGGCCTGGAATGTATTCCTCATATGGATATTTCCCATATGGAAACCCAGAGACTTCCTCCATCTCATGAAAAGTAATTCCTATTTCCCCATCGGGAGTCAAGAAAGTATGGGTTGTAGGGTTATATAACTCCAAAATACCGAAAAATTGATGGGAATTATTGCTTAACCCGAACTGCATCGCCATGATAGGTGCATAAAGACCAAATTTTGCAGGTCTTCCTGATTCTCCTGCAAGATGTATTCGACGACACGAGGCCACCATTGCATAGGGCTCCAATGAGACCAGCTGGGAGTTCTAAAGTCTTTAGCAAGGAATTGCCCCTTTAGTCTAAAGAATGCACGACCAAAAGTGTTAGCCTCATCAACAGTCTCACCAGCAGGAAGTTCTTCTTGAAAAAGCCTTGGGTACAATCCGGTAATGTAACTTCTACTACTATCTATCTTGGCACCACTTCGGGAAAAGTAACTTCATATAACCCCATCTTGTGTTGGGGTTAAGTCCTAATCCATCCTCCTTGGGGCTGAAACAATCCTCCTTGGTGTTGTACCTGTCGGTATATGAACTGTTATGCGATAAGCCCATAAACTTTGACCCAACTTCTCATTCCAATCTCTTTATTTGTTGAGAACAACTTAGCAAGAATTTTGACAATGGTCTTGTTGAAAGCTTGCTTGCCCATTAGCCGCAGGGTTGTAAGCTGTTGAGGCCAGATTCCTAATTTTGAATTTATTGTAGAATCAAGTAAAGGATTAGCTAACAGACTAGGGCCTATTGTCGTGGATGATACGACGCGGAACACCATGCCTGTATATGATGTGGTGTTTTATGAATTTAACATCACTTGTCTTGACTTCTTTTAGTGGGATTACTTTGTCCCATTTAGAGAAGTAATCCATTATCGCTAATATGAAGCGATGTCCCTTTGAATTTAACAACATCAATGTAGAAGTCTTCAAAAGAACTAGCCAATGCAATGGCTGCGATATGATAAGGAATAAGATCCTTATTTCTAACTTCATATTCTCCTTTTACTTGGTTGACGATGAGTTGTGAATCATCATACTCCTTTAGATGCTTCACCCCCAGCTGTTTGGCTATGTCCAGAGCGATTAACAAAGCATTATATTCGGCTATATTATAAGAGCATGGCTCTGTTAAGGAAATAGCTCGAGGTAATACATGGTTCTGTGGGGAAATGAAGACTACCCCTACTCCGGCAATAACTGGACCAGTAGGGCTTGCTCTTGTTGCACCATCGAAGTATAATTATCATACATATTCTTTCGATACGATATTAGCTTTATACATCTCATCAGGTATATCTTGGTACAATTTGACCTTCCCGTTCAATGGATGATTGGCCATAAGATCGCAAATAGCTTGACCTTTCACTACCTTTTGAGGTTTCAAGTGAATGCCATACTGGGACAGCAGTAATGCCCATCTCGCAAGTTGCCAGTTTAATGCACCGGGCTGCGTCATGAACACCCATATATTATTGATCTGATAAATGATATGTATGGTTTGTCCAACCAGGTAATGTCACATTTTTTTGTATTGTGAAGATCAGAGCTAAGCATTCCTTTTTAATAAAAGAATAGCAAGGTTCAGCTCCTGATAAAGTCCTACTGAGATAATATATGGCTTGCTCATGGCCGTTATCATCATCTTATGCTAAGAGTCCTACTAAGGCATGCTTTGTAGCTCAAATGTATATCAGGAATGGTCTACCTTACGTTGGTGCAACCAATACAGGTGGACTGGATAGATATTGATTGATCTCTTCAAATACTTTTTGACAAGCCTCATCCCATACGAAAGATACCCCTTTCTTCATGAGTCTCGAGAATGGTTGGCACTTGCTCGATAGATTGGAGATGAACCTACGAATGTACGCCAAACGCCCCTGTAGACTACGAAGTTCCTTAAGGTTCTTTGGAAACGAAAGCTCTTGAATAGCCTTGACTTTATCTGGGTCAAGGCGAATTCTGTTGGCTATGACTACGAACCCTAGGAATTTACCACTAGTCATTCCTAAGAATGATTTGGTAGGGTTTATATTCAATTGGTGCATCCGCATAAGATCAAATATTGTTTTCAAGTCACGTAAGTGATCTGCCTGGTCATGACTTTTGACCACTAAGTCATCGACATAACACTCACAGTCTTCCTTAAACGCTCTTGAAAAACAGTGGTTATGGCACATTGATACGTAGCGCCAGCATTCTTCAACCCAAAGGGCATTACTATATAATAGTATATCCCTTAAGGTGTTTGACGGGACATAAATATGTACCAAAAGTTATAATTGTACAATTAATCAAGTTAGAGTATAAAAAGTTATTGATCCCACGAGGAAGGTGTTTGTAGAAGAAAATTAGAATCGGTTCTTATGTTGTGTGCGTGACAATTAGGAGTGATGGATGTGTGTGATTGAATCCACTAGCTAATCTCACTTATAAGATATGAATCATTCTCTTTTTCACATTCTACCTTAGATTTATTAAGTATAGATTATCAAACTACTCAAGAGAAGTATAACCTATTAAATTATCATCCAAGCAAAATTATTGCTCATGAAAAGAATAACAACTAAATAGATTATCAAACTACTCAAGAGAAGTATAACCTATTAAATTATCATCCAAGTAAAATTCTAGAGTTCCTTCTACCAATTAGTTGAATAACCTAAGCATAAACAATTTAAGCATGAGAGAATGATTAACAAATCATAATAGAAATAAAGCTAGTTTCATGCAATTTCCAGAGTTCTAATAAGAATTAATTCTATATCTAAGAAAAGGGCAATTCCTTAGAGGGTTTTAGCCTCAAGGCAAATCAAAGAAAATGAAAACAAGCAAAAAGAAAAACTAATCCCAAGAGGGTTCTAACCTCAAGGCGAATAGTGCAAGAAGATAAAATCTAATCTACAAAATAAATTATAAGAACTAAACTACAATAAATTGCAAGAATTAAATGCAAGAAATTAAAGCAAGAGAATAAAAGCATGAAAGTAAATCTATACTACAATATATTAATGTAAATCTAAACTACTAAGCAATAAGAAAGGAAATAAAAAAGAAAATAAAAACAAACCTCCAAATTGATCTTCATCTTTATCTTCATCATCCAACAAAGAGAAGAAAAATATGAAGTGATGAAAAAATTATTTTATTAATTATAACAAAAATTTATAAATTTGGAAGGTCTTCTCAATTAAGCGTAACCCTCCTCTCCAAATGGAGATACAAAATTTTTCATACCCTCAACCTCTCACTCTCTACCCTTATTTATAGTAAACATCAATGAATGTGAGCCCTTGGATTGAATTCTTATCCAAAAACCTTGATATTCAACCATAAAATCATAACACACTTGTCGGCATCGATGCTGGCATCGATGTCCTATCAAAATTCTACCTTCACAGATTGCTTCATCTCGTCGAGATAGGCGATTTTCCTATATTACTAGCATGCCACACGTGCGTTGCACATGATGCATATTAAGAACTACAAGAGTTGAATATATTATACAAGTGCATGCTATGACACAAAGCTTTCTCTTGAATATATTAAGAAACTTTCATTTCAAATAAAAACAAACCTCCAAATTGATCTTCATCTTTATCTTCATCATCCAACAAAGAGAAGAAAAATATGAAGTGATGAAAAAATTATTTTATTAATTATAACAAAAATTTATAAATTTGGAAGGTCTTCTCAATTAAGCGTAACCCTCCTCTCCAAATGGAGATACAAAATTTTTCATACCCTCAACCTCTCACTCTCTACCCTTATTTATAGTAAACATCAATGAATGTGAGCCCTTGGATTGAATTCTTATCCAAAAACCTTGATATTCAACCATAAAATCATAACACACTTGTCGGCATCGATGCTGGCATCGATGTCCTATCAAAATTCTACCTTCACAGATTGCTTCATCTCGTCGAGATAGGCGATTTTCCTATATTACTAGCATGCCACACGTGCGTTGCACATGATGCATATTAAGAACTACAAGAGTTGAATATATTATACAAGTGCATGCTATGACACAAAGCTTTCTCTTGAATATATTAAGAAACTTTCATTTCTATATATAAAAAAGTATATATTCTAAGTCATCTGTTAGTGCAAATTTAGAGACTAATGGACATCAAACATCAGTTGTATCCCCTGGCAATTTCCCATTAGATGAAAATAGGAAGAGCACTCAGCTTCCCCTAGAGAATCATCCTGAGAGGAGTCCAATCACAAATACTGCACCGAGTGATAGTCAAGGCCTGTAATATCCTTGTCAAGAGAATTTGCGGCATAATATTGTAATCAATTTCAAAATAAAAATAAAAATAAAAATAGTTGGACCTAAAAAAACAACCGAAGCAGTTGTTTCTTTAAAGCTTCAAGATAGCAAGGAAACAATATACTCTGATCAAAATGAAGGAATCGAAGAACACATTAATCATGCGGAACATTCAACAAGAACTTTTGAATAATCTGATGGCCTATCCACCTTCTACCAATATTTTCTTCTTCTGAGTAATGGATTGATTTATAACATGAACAATGTCTGCAATGTAATACTTGTCAACCCCATCCTTAAGCATTTGATTGCTATTTTTAAAACATGAAAACCTTAAAGCTCCATCTTTCAGCAGAATCTTGAGTTTATCATGAAAGGTATTCATATGCCTCAGATCACAAACCCTGATCCCATTACGGATAGTCTTTCTTAAATAACAAGGCCCGATTCCTCTCTTGGTAGTCCAGATGAAGGAGTTTGCAAGTTCAGAGTCTCATAGCCCATCTACATACCTAATACTGGAAGAGGATTTGCATATTTTGTCCTGTAATAAAAACATTAAAATCAAAATAATCACGGTCTAAGGATTTTTTACCCCCTTAAATATTTGTACCTTTTCTACGGATCAGGTAACATTCTGCTGCCAAAGAGAGCATCCTCAATCTCAGCCTCTTTCTATGCAGCCCTCCTCTCCTTGTGTCTTGCATCTTTTGCAGCTGTATCAGCTCTCACTTTCTCCATTACTTTATTGAAACCATGAGTTGTCCTATCTAACTTGTTGTACACTCTATAGCTCAGGTTGTGAAAGATTCTAAACATCCTCTGCATAAACAATTTGTATATATTGTTAGTAGTTACTTTGCTTTATGAGAAGAAATATAATAATATCAATGCCATTTGATGACTGCAAAGTGTAATTGAAATTACTTATCATACAGAACATAGCAGGTTGATTGCAGAATGAACGGTTATGACTGAACAATCTTACAAGGGTACAATTTAAAAATTAAAATTCAATAGCATATCTTAAAAGACAATACCTATTTGTATGGATCAAAATAAAGTGGCAAGGCAAACCTGATGCTCGAAGTAACTATATCATTGTTTAATAATGTATTAATTCAATGAGCATAAGTTAATAGCTGAGAGCTTAATCACCTTCATGACCTTAAGGCAAGAGGAATCTCAACTTGTAGCAATGCAATCAAGGATAACCAATCTGGGAGTCACAAAAGAGGGTCAAAAGCAAAACCTTTCATGGTCGAGAAGCGAGAGGACAACTAAGTGCCTTGTCATGGACTCCACATCGACATCCACATTTGCTGCTCTCAGATAAATCCTGCAATATTGTTGCATCTCAATACCTACTTTCTTATAGCTCCCTCGATTAATGAAATAAATGGGGAAATTGTTTTCCCACAAGAAATTTTGTGTTATGGGCAGCATGCACTGGAAATTGAGAACTTCTAGTACCAGCCATTCCATTGTAACTACTTCAGATCGAGCATAGAGATTGTCTCCCACTATGAAATATCTTCACCAAATACTAATCGAGTACAAGGAGACAACAATTAAGAACAAATCATGTCAGGAAAAACTTAGGTTTACTCTATAAAATGGAAAATGTGTGAGCAATGAGAGCCTCTACTTGTTCCAAGGATGGACCTCTTCAAACCTAGTAGCGATAGTGACAGACGCGAGTGGTTGAAGGCTCCTTTTAGTCTCATAGTATCCACTACTAAGAAATTTGTCCATCAGGCTCACACTCAAGAACAAAGTCTCAGGCTGCAGCTCCATCTCCTACGAATGCTTCAATTAATGACACAATAATATTTCATCCGCCTAGTAGCCTATTTCATGATTTAAATTGCCATGCATCAAATTTAATCATTTCAGGCTTTTCCATGATTAATTTCGCGACAGCTTTTGATCACTCAAAGGAAAATTGGCAACAGCTTACAGGAGTACAATTTAAAATTCAATAGAATTTTGCTCACTAGAAAAGTCTCAATAATCATTACAACAATAACTTTACCTATCGTGTTCTACTTATTCCCTAAGAAATCATGTATTACATATTTCAATACACATAGAAATTACTGAATAGTAACAGAGGAAGTAAACCCCAAATTCTACCAACTAACCAGTTTCATTAGAGCATTTTAAGTTCATCAAATACACAACTATTTTCTTGATGCTCTGAAAAATAGAGGAGTGATTCAGAGTCCCTATACCAGTGTATCATGCTTCTAACACTATTAAGAAATAAATCGACAACCATATATGAAAGCACCCTAGTGCCACTAGAAAAGAACCCTAGAGTGGGTGAATAGGATTTATGCTAATCTAATCCGATTTTATGCCAATTAAAACTTATTAACAAGTTATCCTAGCAAATAAGTTATGCAATAATTATATGCAAGGATATGAAACTAAACAGGGGCAATATAAATATAAACACAACAAACAAGATAGTGGGTAAATGAAACAATGCAAACACAAGCAAATGATCATGGAGTTCGGACCTTTCATCCTACGTCTCCGCTCCCCACACCCGGGGAGAAATCTACTATTACATTGGGTTTTCAACTCTCACCCGAAAATGTTTACAACGACACACTTAGTTTTCTAGCTCACCGAAAACTTTATAACACTCATAATGTAACTACACTAACTACCACCTCAAGTGTTGGTCTCTAGCCCGTGTCCTTCCTTAAGTGCTCAAATTTATTACCTCTCTCTAGGCTTTACTACAAACGTCACTCCTCTTGGAACCGACCCCGTCTCTCACCACACACTCCTCTTGGTGTACTAGTATAATACAAAGTTAACCTCACAATAATAGCTCAATACAAGTGTTTGTTCTCGGCTATGGATGAAAACATAATGAAAGCTCACACTCTAAGTCACAAACCCACAACCCTAAATATACTATGTATGCAAATACAATAAGCTCAATGGTTGTGTGTGTAGGCGTCAAAAATTACCTATAGGTCCCCACACATGGCTAGAGATAGAGAGAAAATGATGAACATCACTATTCTGGTCACAAAAGTTCATTTGATGATGACAAACGCATGACGTGAGTCGACGGACCATGTGAAGCAACGGAATTTCGGAACAACGGAAACACGAATGGACCGGGAGCTGCACATCACTTACAAAAGATGAATAACCCCTCAGGTCCCATTTACTCCACATGTGATTTAATCATGAAAGTTCGTAGATCTCCTTGTCGGCTTTCCAACGCATCTTGAACCGCGTAATTCTGAGATCGGACGAAGAAAATACGGCGGAAACGGACAGAGCGTGAGAAACTATGTTCTGGGCCTCACCGAGACACCCGTGTTCGCGGTGAAAATCGTTGCTTGCGTGCGATTCGTCAACCTCGTCGCCTCGTTGGTTCGTCGGTTTGTGTCGAGCTATGCTAAGGGACCTATAAGCAATTTTATACGCCTACAGATACCCCCTCCAAAGTATTTCAGCCTCGTTTTTTTATAGAAGAGTCTGGAATACTTTGGATATGATTGTCCCAACCTTCAATCGGTGTAACGGGACTTTGGAATGGCTTCTGTTCTTGATTCCTTCAATCTTCCAGGCTATTTGGTGCTTTGTCGAATGTCTGTAAGAGTTCCGGTGCTGCATTTATTGTCTGACCGTTGTTGGAATTTTAAACTTGAAGTCGATTCCTGATTTTCTAATCATTAGCTGACCATCGATTGTTGGCGTTGAGTTTTTATTTGCGACGCGTTGTCCGGCGTAGTGTTGTTGAGTTATCCTTAAGAATATTTATGAAAAATATTCTCCAGGAACTTCTCAACCAAAAATAGGGAATAGTTTATACTCGTATACCTTATTGGAGTAATTTCTGTGCCCAAATAAACTGAACCGGCTTGATAATGAGCCAAAAAAGGCAGTAATTCGGCTGAAAAAATCTTCTGATTTTTTCCGAACATTTGGGAGAGGCAAGAATAAACCAAGGACTGAACCCTCTGTCGATTTGAAGTTGTTTCGATGCTCGATTCGGCTTCAATTTGAATTCTGGTTCAAACCAGGTCTAGTCCGGTTCAACTTGGTCTGGTCCGGTTCAACTTAGTCTTGGTTCAACATTATAAAAGAGGGTTTTTCCCCCTTATTAGGCCCCCCCCCCCTCTACCCTTTTTTCACTTTTCTCTTCCCTCGAGCATCCTTTCTCCCTCAAAACTTCATAGTTGCATTAGATCTAGTCTTCCTTTGGATCTTTGACTGAGAAATCCCTCAAAACTTCCATATTTAGAATTTCTCTCAGGCCCCTCGAACGCGTGTTTTGAGTCTCTTTCAAGATCTGATTTTTATTGGATCCACGAGATTTTCCTCAGGTAAATCCTCAACCATTTTAGCATATTTTACACTTAATTCAATTTATGAATTTGTGAGGTCGCATGCGAGGGTTAGGATTAAGATTTGGCGCCTCGAGCTCACCTTTCAGGGGGGGAGAATTGCAAAAAAGAGGAACTTTTTCTGGATCTGATTCCTTAATTTATTTTGCAGGTCTCTATGTCTCGTATTGCGAGGGGTCAATCCTCTACCGCGTCGGCTGATGGCGCTCCTCCCTCTTATGCTGGTGAGCTATTTTTGGAAATTTACAAATTAGTCCATTTTTTCTTAGAAATTTGCAAATTGGTCCTTTTCACCCCATTTTGTTCTTCTTGGCGAGGCAATCGGGAAGAGCCTTGATTCTCCTTGGCGAAGATCGACGCTTTAAAGATATGTTTTGCTTGGTCAAAACCATATCTCAAAATCAATAAAGGGGGCGTTTTGACGCTGCATTGTGCCTTATAAGGCAGGGATATATAGTCGATATACCCTATCTTATAAGTGCATAATGCGGCCAAATCGTCTCACCCTTTATAAGGCAGTGACTCTATCTTACCCATTCGTAGGATGAGTTCAACTTCCTATTATGATTGAGACTAACAACTGTTTAAATTTTTGCTTCCAGTGGAATATCCTTCTGGGGCGTTCTCTTCTCACGCAGTGTACGGGCGTCGTGGCGAGTATTATTCGACTTCCGACGATTTTTACCCTATCCCAGTCACTTCTCGGTTTGCTTCGGGCACGTCGACAGAGGTTGCCCAAGTGGTGAAGGAAGGTGGACATCGAGCTCTTCGCCAGTTGATTACAGATGCGCCCCTCGTGAAGGATGCCAGTTCGATTCAGCCTCTCAAAAAGACCGACTTCTTATTTGGTGATTCTGCCAGAGATCCGGATGCCGTGTTTATTGATGCTGAGCAGTGGCTTCATAAGACTGGCAGTGGTTTCATATATTTGCCGAAGATTCCTCGGCATCGTTCGTTGACTGAGCTCCGGCGTCAGGCTGTGACAAGGGAGATGTCGTGGCGCTTGACGGAGGAGCATGAGAGTGTCCACTGCGGATACATCACTCATCAGGCAGCTCCTGGTTCGAGCAGGAGTCACATCACTGGATTGCATCCTTGAGTATTGGGGTTAGATGCACCGCCACGTAACGAGCTTCTTGCCGCTGCTTCTACTTTGAAGAATCGCCTCGCTGCTTTAGGACGGGAGATGCCTGCGACACGCCACAGGTTTTATGGTTGGGTCCATTCTTTGGACAAGCTTTGGTGGACTCGCATGACGAAGTACGTCTGGAGCCGATGGAGCGAGGAGTTGCATGCTTGTGGTCTGTATGCAGCCGTTCGTGCCACCATGTATGGTTTTCCTGTTAGCACGAAGCATTTCTTCGCTTTGTGCGAGCTCTACAACCCGGATTCGAACACTTTTCTGACCCGGCAAGGGGAATTGGGCTTGGCCCTCTATGAGATGCACAGGATTTCTGGTTTGCCCATGGGACAGATGTTATATCAGGAATATTTTCCCTCTAACCAAGAATTAAGTCAGCTGAAGGATCGCATGCCTGACCGCTACGAGACTTTATGGGATCTCACATGTCACTATCATATCGCTTTGGCGCAGTCTGAACCCTTAGCGAAGAGGGCTAAATCCCATGTGAGCCAGAAACAGTTTGCGTCTTATTTGTTCAGGAATCTAGAGAGCAATTCTGGCGAGGCTATTTGTGAGCTGGCTCCACTCACTCCTTCAGGGGTGAACAGTCTACTGATGAAGGTTGATGCTCATTCCTATACCATTAGCAGTCCCGAGAGTGGTTTTCCTACAGGGACCAAGTTTAAAGCATTCTTGTGGCATGCGACCGCGCCGATTCGACCGATGACCCTTCTCGCCGGTTACCTCGCTCTGGTTAAAGAAATGCGTGGTCCCGTATCAGTCTAGTGATATCCTACCACTGGAGGTGCTCTACCCAGCGGTTTAGCTTGCCTACAAAAAGGAACTTTCGCTTCTTCCGGTGATGGTGGTTAACATTCATCGAGGGCTTTGACAGATTTCTAGTGCTTTTACACGGAAGGAAAGTGAACCACCGACTCAGATTCCTACCATTAAGGTGGAGCTTCCGTACACCTATTTGATGGCTTGGTTCGTCCTTCATCGTTCCGATATGATGTCAGTACCGTATGCCACAGACCCCTCCGCTCCCCTACTACAGCTGTTTGAGAATGGCAAGTGGTGGACGGTCTTCGTGCATGGTTGTGGACCGTGACGGGCTGTACTGGTGCTAAGTTCAGTCTCCCGAGTTCTGAGCGGCAGTTGAACCTCACCTTCCTAAGCTGCAAGTGGTTGTTAGCAGCCAATAAAACTATTCCTGTGAAGCCGATTGCAGAGCTAGAGGCTGAGGAGGCTTCTCAGGCTGATTCTCGTATGATTTGGGAAAATGCTCGATCACAAAGGGCACGGCACAAGACTCGTCGGATTGACGAAGAGGGAAAGAAGATCTTTCATTCTGCTGATGAAGCTTCAGGCGGAGATCTTGAAGATCACGAGGACTATTCTGAACGAGGTCAGTTTCTTACTCTTTCCCTTTATCTTCCAGAATTATTAAGCCTGACAATGGTTTGATGTTTCAGGGACCACAGCTGACCAGGATGATGAGTTCCGTCCTTCTCCCCAGGCGAGACCTTCGATTGTTGCCCCCGCCGCCAGGCGGAAGAGATTAGCCCGCAAGCCACGTGTAGTTTCACGAGCATTGGATATGGATTTGGCCGGTGACGATCATGCTAGTGATGGAGGTAACATCTACCCTATAGACCAGCCTCTTGCTCATTCAGAACTTTGACTCACACTTTTCCATTTCTATATAGGGGAGCGTGGGGAGAGCGAGATGATTCCTGATCCTGTTTTCCACGATTCTACTTCTTCTGGTGAGCCCGACTCACCGTACCGGGTAGAAAGGCCTGTAGAAGCTGGTGACATTTGGGAGACCGTCGATGTAGGACCCGGTTCAATGAATCCAGGTACATCTACCATTAACAATACACAAAGGAGTTGAATGATTTGGAATTTGTGCATTCCCTTATTGTCTCTATACTTCTTCGCAGGAGGCAAACGTGGATTTTGGGAATAGAGAGGCTGACGCACCCATAAGAGGTAACTCATTTCTATTGGTCGTAGTCTCTTTATTCTCCTTTCGTACTTATATTTTCTTGTGTCAGATTTCTCGATTGATGATTTTGACGGGGAAGGCTTGCTCGTAGACACTCCTATGCTCCACTTCATGTATGGTTCTCCTCAAATTGATGACCAATTGCCTGGAGATGTATTTTCTGAGTCTACGCTTCCTAAGAATCCTGAGGATGGTTTTTCTGAAGGTACGTAACTCTTCTCAAGTTAATTATAGGACCAGTCAATTTTTGACTAATGCAACTATAATATGATGCATCTGAGAATTCTATTTTGTATTTGACAGGAGCTTTTGTCGAGACTGATCCTGTTGAGCCGGCTTTGGGACCAACTACACCAGTTGATCCCCCCCCAGCCGTTACACCTCCACCACCCCCAGTGATTCAAGGGGAAGAAGGTATAACTTGAGCAACTGAGGAATGTCATTCATTTCTTCATCAAGGCTTTTGACGGATTTCTCCTTTTTGTGTAGGGCTTTCTTCTCGGCTTCACGTCCTTGTGAAGGAATTGTTATCAGACAGCGATCCAGAGAAGATTGTCATCTGTATAGAGATCCGTTCCTTCTTCTCCTTTGTGAATGCTATGATTGACAAGCTCTTCCACGGCGGACTTTCCCTTCACCAGTTCAAGCCATTCCTTGATCTTAAGATAAATTCAATAAGGGATGCAGGGTACCCAGATCTGGCGAAGTCTATTGTTGATGATCTTGACTGCCTAGAGCGTGAGCTACAGATGTTTCGTGAGCTCCAGGATGCAGGTGCCTCCTCATTCATCGCTGTCGAGTTGGATACTCACTTACAGACATGGCGCGATGCTAGGTTTCTTACTGAGTTCGATATTCAGGTGCAGCGGGATCGAGTGAGCCGAGTTGAGGCCCACCTTGCTGCTAGATCATCTTCACTCACTGAGCTTGACTCTTCTATTACCTCTTGTGAGACCCAGATAGACCAGCTCCAAAGAGAGCTCCATGAGAAAAAGGAGACTTTGAGCATTCTTCATATGACGAAGATACAGGATCAGCAAGCCCACACTGCTCTATCTGAAGAGTTGAAATCTTTGAAGCAGAAGCTGACCGAGACGGAGGAGGTTGCTGCGAAGACTTTAGCTACCAACGAGGAGTCCATCAGAGCTGAGCTGAGGCAAGCTTATGATGAGAAGCTTTCTAAGCTAATCAGCAGATTTTTGGCCATGTTTTTGATGTATGATTTCATTTGCTGAAAGTTTTGACTTTTGATCCTTTTAGTGGAACTGGTTTTTGTTTTTATCTTTATTATGATTCCTCGTTCCGTTTGAAATGATTGACCATAATACTTTTAGGATTTTGGCAAACCCTCAGCCATCAACGGATTTAATTAGCCTTTACCGACTACCGTTTGAGTCGGGCTAGCATGCGAATTGTCTAAACCCGTTCCGCATGTAACGTTGTGCTAAAGGAATGAACTCCCTTTGACTTGATGCTACGGCTCCGAATACGTAGACTTCGCCATTGTCATGGGAATAGGCTACCCAGCAACGTGTTTTAGACGCTGACTTATCCCTACTTAGGCTTCGGAATAAAATTCCCCAGAATCGAACTCTGGTGTCTTTTTCTTCGGAGAAAGACTAAACCGGCGACGCGTGTTAGGCGTCGGCATATCCCTTCTTAGGATTCAGGATGAAATTCCCCATGCGTGTAAGGCATGGATTTTGGTGTTATTAATAACAACCTGCCACAATGTTGAATATGTGAGCGGGTGTTCTTTTTAACGGTTAAGAACTAACCGGCAGCGCATGTTAAGCGCAGACTTATCCTTGCTTAGGTTTCAGGATAGAATACCCCAGAATTGAATTCTGGTGTCTTTTTCTACGGAAAAAGACTAATCCGGCAGCGCGTGTTAGGCGCAGACTTATCCTTACTTAGGTTTTAGGATAGAATACCCCAGAATCGAACTCTGGTGTCTTTTTCTATGGAAAAAGACTAAACCGTCAGCGCGTGTTAGGCGCAGACTTATCCCTGCTTAGGATTCAGGATAAACTTCCTAGGATGAATCCTAAATTGACAAATTTTGGAAAGATCGGTGCAGGAAAGGAAGAATTTTATATTCTATTTCCCGGTCTTCTTTTAGGGTGAAGGCAAACCCGAATTAACAAGGAAGGAAGAATTTTATATTCTATTCCTTAATTCTGGAAAGGAAGAATTTTATATTCTATTTCCGGTGCAGAAGAAACTAGAAGTGGGATCTCCACCCCGAGAATCTTGAAAATCTAGATAAACCTGCCTTTTATAGGATTGGTTATCTAAACTGAAAAAAAATGTTCTTCATTTATCGAAGTGAAACTTCAACTTCGGTTATAGCCATGAGAGGGCTTAACCAAAGAAAAGAAGAAGGGAGTTCTTTTGTTTATCGAAAGGGGACTCCGAAATGAAAGTGGACCTCTTGTTCATAGAAAGAGTCAAGAGGGTCAGAAAGACATTTTTGGTGGACCCACTGTTAATTGAAATTGATCAGTGAGGGATTTTGGTGGTGAAAAAGATTTTGGGTTATCCTCTAGAATATTAAGTATAATATTCTTCAAGGAACTTCCCGGTAAATGGGTTATCCTGAATGTACTAGGGATAATACTTTTTCAGGAACTTCCCATTTATTGGCATTAATTGCCTGGTGCCTTCTTGAGTAATCAGGCGATATGCACCGTTTGAGTAGACTGTGTCTATCACAAACGGTCCTTCCCACTTGGGTTCGAATTTACCTTTCTTCTTGGAATTGAGGATTATCGGTCGGCGAGCAGCGAGGACCAGATCTCCTTCCTTGAAGCTTCTCTGTCGGACTCTTTTGTTGAAAGCCCTAGATATTCTGGCTTGATATAACTCAATTTGTTGTTGAGCCTCCAAGCGCTTTTCATCCAACCTCTCGAGCTCTTCTAGACGTTTCTGATGCTGTTCTTCCGTCGTCATCTCAGTTGCGAGAGCGATCCGAAGTGACGGGATTTGAATCTCCAAAGGTAGCACGGCCTCGCATCCGTATACCAGCGAATATGGGGTGGCTCCTGTAGGTGTGCCTATGGTGGTGCGATAAGTCCAGAGTGCTTCACCGAGTTTATCGTCCCAGTCTCGTTTATTGGTCTTCACGAGCTTTGACAGGATCTTGATGATCGTCTTGTTGAAAGCCTCAGCTAGTCCGTTTGCGGCAGGATAATAAGCTGTCGACGAGACATCTTCAATCTTGAATTTGTCACAAAACCTGATGAAGGCGTTGCTTATGAACTGTGGACCGTTGTCATGAATGATCCGTCTTGGCACGCCGTGTCGGTATATGACATGATGCTTGATGAAATTGATGACGTTGTTCATCTTCACTTCTCTAAGCGGGATCGCTTCAGCCCACTTTGAGAAATAATCTGTAATTGCGAGGATGAATCGATCGCCTTTGACTGAAGGGGGAAAAATAGGACCGACAATGTCCATACCCCATGTCTCGAACGGCAATGACGTGGTTGACGTGTGCAACTGTTCTGGCAGTTAATGCATATAATTCGTATGTATCTGACAAGCGTGGCATTCTCGTGCGTGTTCGATTGCATCTCGAACCATCGTTGGCCAGAAATATCCCATTCTCCTGATGCGATCATATAGTTTAGGACCGGGTTGATGCGCACCACATTCTCCTTCGTGCGCTTCCTTAAGAACTTCTTGACCCAATTTGAGTTGAATTCACCTCCTTGGCGTTTATGTTTCCATCGTCTTCCTCTTCAATATCCATATCGTATATGGGTCTGCAAAGCTGATGCGTCCTCACTGTGACTAATACCTCGGTTTTGGGAGGCTGCGCAAGTGATACCGCTAGTGCTGCCAGTGCATCCGCATAAGCGTTCTGGAGACGGGGGGTATATTCAATGAAGAATTCTTCAAAAGATTCTGCCATTTTGATGGCCTCCTGGTGGTACGGGATCAGGTCTTGGTTCCTGACTTCATACTCTCCACGGACTTGGTTGACTATCAATTGAGAATCCCCAAAAGCATCAAGATATTCGACCCCCAGCTCCTTGGCGAAACTGAGTCCAATGAGAAGCGCGTTGTACTCGGCTACGTTATTGGAGCACGGACTAGTCAATGAATAAGCTCGAGGCATCACATGCTTCCCCGAGGAGATTAAGACAACTCCAACCCCGGAGGAAACTGTGGAACCTCTTGGGGTTATTACCCTATTAGCTGCTCTCGAAGCACCATCAAAATATAATTGCCATACTTGTTGGTGCGACGTCGTGTTAACCTCGTGGGTTTCATCCGGCAAATCATCATATACTTCTGCCGTATATGTGGTCGGGTTTGCCACCAAAAGATCGTAAATCGCTTGTCCTTTGATCGACTTCTGCTGTTTGAAGTGCAGATCATATTGGGACAAGAGAAGGGCCCACTTCGCTAACCACCAGTTCATAGAAGCCGGTTGCGTCATAAATACCCGTACTGGATTGATGTTGGAAATGACGTAAATCGTCTGGCCAACCAGATAATGCTGCATCTTTTGCATTGCGAAAACCAATGCGAGGCATTCCTTCTCAATCATCGGATATCGAGACTCGGCGCCTATCAAGGTCCGACTTAGGTAGTAGACTGCCTGTTCGTGACCGTTATCGTCGTCTTGTGCTAGTAAAGCACTTATCGAGTGGTTCATCGCCTTGATGTAAATCAAGAACGGTTTACCCGATTTCGGTGCAACGAGAACAGGAGGATTCGCCAGATACGTTTTGATATCTTCGAATGCTTTTTGGCAGGCGTCGTCCCAGATGAATGACACCCCTTTCTTATTTAATATGTATACCCTTAGTGGTGACGACGAACCCAAGAAATTTTCCGCTGGACATTCCAAGAAATGATTTAGTGGGGTTCATCTTCAACTGATGACTCCTCATGAGATCGAACATTGTCTTCAAATCCTTGATGTGATCTTCCTTGTTGCGGCTTTTCACAACCAAATCATCAACGTAGCATTCGACTGTTTTCCTGAGATGTTCTTGGAAAATCTTAGTCATCGCTCGCTGGTATGTGGCACCGGCATTCTTCAGGCCGAAAGGCATCACCGTATAGCAGAAGACGCCGAGGGGTGTTCTAAACGCCGTATGCTTCTCATCCTCTGGATGCATCTTGATTTGGTTATATCCCGAAAAGCCATCCATGAAGGACATCCTCTCGAATCCGCATGTATTGTCGATAATGACATCCGTGATTGGGAGAGGGAAATCGTCTTTCGGACATGCTTCATTCAGGTTCCTGAAGTCGATGCAAATCCTGATTTTGCCATTCTTCTTCATGACGGGAACGATGTTGGCTAACCAGTCTGGATGTTGTTCCTCTCGGATAAATCCTGATTCAATTAATTTCTTAACTTCTGCCTCGATGGCTTCCATTATCTGCGGACGAAACCGTCTTTGCTGTTGCTTGACAGGTTTGGCATCCGGCTTGATATCGAGGCGGTGTATTGCCACATTGGGGTCGAGCCCTGGCATATCCTCGTAGTTCCAAGCGAAGACGTCAATATATTCCCTGATGAGAGCAACTAACTCCTCCTTCTCATTTGAGGGAAGACTATCACTGATGAATATCGGCTTTGGGTTGGCCTCGTCGCCCATGTTAACTTGGACTATTTTATCTTCAGTGGGGGGTTCTCGCTGTTCGAACCTGTCATCATACTGCATATTCAGATGATGAACTCACGGGTCTTCCCATGTTGGTATTTGATCGTCATCCTCCATTGTAGACGGATCAGCTGTAGCCATGTTTACCATTAGGGTTTTGAATGCCTCCCCTAGACTTATGTCGGAATTCCCAGCTGAAGAATCAAAAGAGTATCCGTTCTTAGTTTTGTTAGCAATTTGATCGATAATTTGACAACCACATTCGTCATCAGACGAGGAAACATAGCCTAAGCCTCGCCCGTATTTATAATAATCCTCAGATTTCCCTTTTGGTACATATACCGCTTTGGCTGGATTACGAGGACCTCGATCGAAGTATAGACCTTCTCCGAGTGTGAAATCGTACCCCTGCTTTTCCATGAGCTTACGCGCTTCTGGACTATACTTAGATAAATGCCGACTAGATTTGTCATCATCTTCATCTTCACTTAGGAAATGATCTGGTAACGGGGAGCTTTTTCCTTTACCGTAGATCACTTCTTTTGCACCTCCTATCTTGTTCGGGATGATCATGGTTGTTCCGAAAGAATGTTGGAGGCGTTCCTTTGTTACATAGGACGACCGAAGCGGCATATACAAATCAGGATTATCATACAACTCTTTTATCACATCATCAAGAGACAGGGAGTACTCTAAATCATTATTTATTTCATTAGTGGCAAGTTGCCAGTTACAACTGCCCTCTGATGTTTGATCATCGTCAAGGTTGATTACAAAGGGTACAATGTCATTTAGAACATAACCGCCATTGTAATCAAATCCGGCTTCGGTATCAGCTTCTGCTCCGCTCTCCGTGCCTTAGGCCGATGATTCAGTATCGGATTCGTTACCATAAAGGAGAGAATCAGTGAAATAATTCTCATACCCTTTAAATGGTTGCTTATCCGCGACCACCGTTCTAACCCTATTATCAGTGTCGACATATTTCAAACACTGATGGAGAGTTGAGGGAATTATAACATTACTATGGATCCAAGGCCGACCCAATAGTAAGTTATACGACGTCTCAGCATCAATCACATAACATGTGACTTCTGTCTTCAAATCTCCCATGCCAACTTGCTAACTGGAATACCGAGGAAGTGCATCAAGCGAAGCGGCATAATACTCACAGCAGAACCCGGATCCACTTGGATTCGGTTGACTTTGCTGGAGCCGATGTACCCGATGAAGTATAGCGGTCGATCGTGGTTCGAATTCTTCGTCTGCATGTCCTCTTTGGTAAAGGTAATGCAGGGAAGGTTTTTGGTCGCTATGTTGCACTGTTGACTCAGCGGTTCTGTCTGTTCAGGCACCGGCTTGATTTGAGTCAGAAACACCTCTGAATTGGCCAACGCTTCTTGCAAAGCCTCCCTAGTTTCCTTAGACAACCACAACAATTCATACAGCGTTATCCGTGCTGGAATATTGGCTAGTTGAGCCATTATATCGAAGACTTGCGGAGTCTTCGAGCTTTCCGGTTTGTCTCTTCCAATCGGACGACTGAAACGAGACTGCTTCGGATTCTGCACCTCCTGGGGATTCTTCTCTTTCGATTTATTCACCGGCTGTCGTCGAGCCTCTTCGCCCGGTGTAGGACTTGTAATCACCCCCATCTCCATGAGAGTTTTAGCTGGTCCCCGTTTATTCACCCCCTGCTCACTAGGTGGTGGATAGTTGTAGTGATACTCATTTCCGCTTCGGGTCGCAAAAACTTCTTGTTCTTCTTCAGAGAGCGGGAAAGCTAGGATTCTTTCGTCATCTTCTCCTGGGATAGCAGAACCGCAGCAAGACTTTCCTTTCCCTTTGGACTTCTTCTTGGATGACGATCCGGTCCATTGTTCATCTTCAATCAGGTCGGGGTGAACCCAGAGGATTTCGCCGTTTGGAGCTGTATGTGGCACAAGTCCTTTTTGGCGCTGTCCATGCGGGTCGTCGTTTACTGTTTTCATTCCCACTTTGGTGATGCGTTTTAGTTCAAACCACGCCGTGGGCACTGATCCAAAACTGATTGAAACTGCGTTTGCTCTAACATTCTTGGATGGCTTCGGGGTTATGACGCCTACATCAATTAGCGCCTGGATCTTGTCCTTGAGGTGGTAGCATGATTTCGTAGGGTGATGGACCGCTCTATGGTATGCATAATACCTCGGATCCGTCACTTTGCTAGCCCCTTCTTGATCCACAATCGCTGGCAGCTGAATTTTGTTGTTCTCCAACAGGTACTTAAAGATGCCGGGAACTTCGTCATCTTTGAAGGAGTACACATTGGGAAATCTTGGCTCTGAAGACTTCTGCTTTTGAGGCCATTGTTGCCATTGTGACTGCGATTGTTGTGGCGCTCGTTGCTGCTGCCGCTGTTGTTGTTGCTGAGGTTGCAATTGAAAGGTTTGATTAGCATCAACTGCATTAGCATGTGCCTTACCTTTCCCCCGTGGGACGAAATTCTGTTGCGGAGCATTATTCGCCTGTTGTCCTCTCTCCGCTTTCTTTCTTCTGATGAATCGCTCGGCCTGCTCTCCTCGGACCTTCAGATCCTTCCATGTCTTGAACGGTGCTGTCCCCACTGCTTCCAACACGTCCAGTGTGAGGTTGTTGTGGCAAGTCTGGAGAATGAATTCCTCGGTGATCGTGTCCCGACAGTTCATCGCTTTGTTCCGGAACCTCTTGATAAAGGTGTCAACCAATTCTCCGTCTTTCTGCTTCTCGTCCAGCAACGATCCGATGGATATCTCTGTGTCGTCGTCGAAGAAGTTGGCGAGGAACTTGGTCTCCATGTCGTTCCAACTTTTCACACTACCTGGCTTGAGGCGGCGATACCAATCGAAGGCGGCTCCGCGAAGAGTGCCGACGAATGACCGCACCATCAGAGGCTCATTACCGGAGATAACTCCCAGGTGCGATTTGAAATAAATCAAATGCTGAGTGGGTGAACCCATCCCATTAAACGACGTGAAGTTAATTAGATTGAACTTCGCCAGATATGGGATTGATTCCCACTCTCTTGGGTATGGGCAAGGAATGCCTGTTTTCTTCATCTCTTGAGCGGAAATCAATGTATTGATTTTGCTCTCGAGATTTTTAATTTTCAGATTTTCATCTGTGTTTTCACTAGCATTCTCGTTACCACCCCCTGCATTGACGGGAGGATTATTGGTATTACGAGCTTCATTCGTATCCTCGTCTTCCAGATTAACCGGGTTACGACGACTTGGCTCGCCTTGCTGGTTCGTCAATGCTTGGATTTGTTGGTCATGCATTTCTCTCATGTTTTGCATGGCCATCTGCATTTCGAACCTGAAGGTTTCCTGTTGCTTAGCTAAGGCGTCTTCAAGCATTTTGGCCACTTGCTCCGCACTTATCATAAATGCCTCGCGGGGTTGTCCCTCGCTGGATACTGTATTGTCTGATGCAACCGCGGAGCCAGCATCAGATTCTTCATCTTCTGAAGGGAGTCTTGTTCGAACCCTACCATAGGTTATTCGCTTGATAGTTCCGGACTGCAGACGGGTTCTAGGATGGGATGCTTTCAGAATCGATTCGAGATTGTCTCGCGCCGACGTCCCTCTGCTGGTCATGTTGGTGGTGACCCTCGGAAATTCTCCCTCTTCAACCACCGTTCTTCTTCGTCGGAAACGCCTAGGCCTTGGTTTCGTCGTTTCAGTACTGAGTCTCTCGAAAACAGAAACTCGTTCGGGGACCGCCTTGATGCAGCTGCATTCAGACAATACTGCCCGAATGAGTTTGGAACAGGGGCACTGAGTTTCCTATTCTTGGGGACTCCTTTTCCTGGTTTTATTCGTACCCCCAGCACGATAGTACAACTCGTCTGCTTGACAATCGGAGTAACCTATCGTGTGTTGGCACGACTTCTCAGGTATAACACTATCGTCATCGGACAATAATGTTTCCTTCTGAGGGGGAACTGCCTTCTTAGGGCTTTCAAAAGTCACGCGCCTCGAAACATGCCTTTTTGGGCGTGAATTGTCAGCGGGCTCCTGGACCTCAATGCGCAAATTGGTGCGCGTAGCCGGGGCTTCTTTATCGGGCCCAAAGGATCTTGGACAGGAGCTTTGCCTCTCTCGTCGGGAATCGGACCGAGGCGCTCCAAGACTGGCTTCTTCCTTTGTGACGATTCTGCATGATCTACCGGAGAAGCTATTGGGATTACCGGCGACTTTGGTTGATTCACCGGAGGTTGAACTTTGGTTGGAGGCTGCTTCGGCCTCCACACTTGGCGGGTTGATGATGGCTTCTTGGCCACTCTTCCTTTCTTCAACTCCTCGGCCTTCTGCACAAGGATTCTTGCTTGTGCAAGCAATGCGCGGCGTTTGTGAATCCGCTCTTCGAGTGTCGAATGGTTCCGTTTGACCCGGATCCATTCGTTCGTCGGCGGCTTGGAGGAACCGCCATTCTTCAGTTGTTGAGGCTGTTTGCCTCTCCTATTCTTCAAATCCGCGTTGTAGCGGACCCCGTCCGTAGACTCCATCGCCTTAGCGAGTTGTCGCGCAAGGCGCTGACGTCGCCTCTGGCGGGCTCTCTTTGAGAGAGTCACAACGCCCTCAACAGTAGGAAGCGTTGACGAGAACAGGTTTGACCTCGTTAGAGGTCGGTGGAACTTCACCTGACGCAACTTTGGCGTCAGCTGGGTGAGAGCATCGTGGTATCTTGGACTTCTTCAAACCAACGAGCTTTTCTCCCGGAGGAGAACTTCTTGGACTTGCAGAGGGGAGGGTAGATCCAGACGAGGACGAAAGGTACTCCTCGAACTTGGCCTGGTCGAATTCATACTCGACCTCCTCCTCGACCGGGTATGAGATCTCGGCTGCGACGTGACGATCTCGGCAACGAGATCGTTGGCTCCCACTGTGGTCGCCAGATTGTTCGCGGTGAAATCGTTGCCTCGCGTGCGATTCGTCAACCTCGTCGCCTCGTTGGTTCGTCGGTTTGTGCCGAGCTATGCGAAGGGACCTATAAGTAATTTTATACGCCTACAACCCGGAGATGTCTCAGCCACGGGCGTCCGCAGCCTAAAATTGCTGATTTGGCGGTTTTAAGCTGGTTTTTGACCGTTAACCACCCGAATTTGTTTTAACTAATCTGATATCATCCAAGAACGTGGTTAAGTGATTACAGCTGAAGATAAGATCGAATCAATCATTTTTATCTGAAAACAGGGGTTCCTAAGCCTATAAATACAGCTCCAGGGTCTTCATTTTTTGAGATCAGGAATTCACGAGCGTCGGTGAAGCCCTGCTGAATTGAAGACTGAAGGAGCATGAATTTCAGAGAGGAGGAGGAGACTTCAGTGAATTCTTTAGCATAAAGAAGGAGAGTTCGATAGATCTACACCCCGGTTCTTTTCCTTAAGATCGCCAGGTTGCGGTGATCTCGAGAAGAGTGGTTATCTCACTGTTGCCGAGATAATTGCTTCGGTTTCTTAATTCCTTCGCGAATCAATGAAGCTTCGGATCTAATCTGATCATTTCATGGTCCATAGATACTAACGTTCCCATCACACGCCAAGATCCCACGCAAGCAGCAGGCGATAAATAACCGTTGTGCTGTTTGACGAGAGTTATACTTTTTTTTGTTTTCATTGTGCAAAGGTCTTATAAAAAGACTAACTTTTGTTTTTATTGTAACGTTTGAAGTTATAATGAACACAGCAATGAACAAATCGATTTTCTCCCCAAACAAGCTGGCGACCACAGTAGGAGCCAACAGTCTCGTCAACGTGGCTGTCGTGCTGCAGCCGACGATCAAGATCCTCGTGGCTGAAGAGGTCGAATACGAGTTCGACCAACAGAAGTTCGAGGAGTACGTCTCCTCCTCCTCCTCCTCCAGATCCACCACTCCTCGCAAGCACAGGAAGGTCTCCTCCGCTCGAAAGATACGCTTGTCTTCAGATCTGAAGACTCAAGAAAGTGAATTCCCCGCTACCATTACTATAGCCGCATCTCCCAACGATCCACCGGTGTCCAACAAGAACAAATCTGTAGATCTGAACTCCTCCGCGATCAAGGAGTTAACCGCTGAAGGTGCGCCAACTCTATCAAGGAGAGCATGTCAAATGCAACCCCAATGCCTCACGTGCCAAATCGCCAAGGCTTTGGATCAGGTGGACGGACTCTGTTACCAAGCGGATTTAGAGTTCAGAAAGCACCAAGTGGCTAAGCCATCTCCATAGCAAGCTTCGGGAACCTCCTCCCAACCACCTACTAACGAATGGGTTCATGTCAAATGGAATCGTTCCACTCTTGAGGAGCGCATTCAGAAGCGTTGCGCACTTCTTGCGCATACCCAGATCCTTGTGCGAAAAGCATAAGGAATGCAAAAGGAAGAGACGGTTAAGAGATCACCGAGATTTATACAAATTTGGATGCCAAAGGTCAAATCAACGCCCAAGGCAAAAGCAAGCGACGTTGCTCCCCAGCCTTTGTTAACTTTGGATCCTGCTCCTTCTACCACCACACCTTCGGTTAAACCCTACGGCGACGTGGACCTCACCAAATTTAGAATTTCGTTGAAGGATCGCCTAGGTTCTTTACAAGAAGATCAAGGCAAAGTCCTTATTAAGGAATGCTTGGGATCGTTTAAGGAACCCCGAGCAACCATCCAGATTTGGGGTCGTATGCGACCTCCTAACAAGTTGATTCCAATAACTACCTGCTTGAGGGTACCTGATGCGGCATAATTATGTTCCAAAATTGCAAGTGCACAATTAATCAAGTTATAGTATAAAAATATCGATCTCACGAGGAAGGTGATTTTAAGAGATTATTAGAAATGGTTCTTATGTTTT
>NC_033797.1:110163859-110193859 GCF_001876935.1 Asparagus officinalis
CTATATCTTTATTCTAATTGTCTACGCCTTTTGGATGGTGCTGTCCCCATTGCTTCCAACACGTCTAATGTGAGGTTGTTGTGGCAAGTCTGGAGGATGAATTCCTCGGTGATCGGGTCCCGGCAATTCATCGCCTTGTTCCGGAACCTTTTGACGAAGGTGTCAACCAATTCCCCGTCTTTTTGTTTCTCGTCAAGCAACGACCCGATGGATATCTCTGTGTCGTCGTCGAAGAAGTTGGCGAGAAACTTAGTCTCAATATCATCCCAGCTGTTCATGCTTCCTGGCTTGAGGCGGCGATACCAATCGAAAGCGGCTCCACGAAGAGTGCCAACGAAGGACCGTACCATCAGAGGCTCATTACCAGAGATAACCCCCAGGTGCGATTTGAAGTAAATCAAATGCTGAGTGGGTGAACCCATCCCATTAAATGGCGTGAAGTTAATTAGATTGAACTTCGCCGGATATGGGATTGATTCCCACTCTCTTGGGTATGGACAAGGAATGCCTGTTTTCTTCATCTCTTGAGCGGAAATCAATGTATTGATTTTGCTCTCGAGATTTTTAATTTTTAGATTTTCATCTGTGTTTTCACCAGCATTCTCATTACCACCCCCTGCATTGACGGGAGGATTATTAGTATTACGAGCTTCATTCGTATCCTCGTCCTCCTGATGAACTTGGTTGCGACGACTTGGCTCGCCTTGCTGGTTCGTCAATGCTTGGATTTGTTGGTCATGCATTTCTCTCATGTTTTGCATGGCCATCTGCATTTCGAACCTGAAGGTTTCCTGTTGCTTAGCTAAGGCGTCTTCAAGCATTTTGGCCACTTGCTCCGCACTTATCATAAATGCCTCGCGGGGTTGTCCCTCGCTGGATACTGTATTGTCTGATTTTCAGTACTGAGTCTCTCGAAAACCGAAACTCGTTCGGGGACCGTCTTGATGCAGCTGCATTCAGACAATACTGCCCGAATGAGTTTGGAACAGGGGCACTGAGTTTCCTATTCTTGGGGACTCCTTTTCCTGGTTTTATTCGTACCCCCAGCACGATAGTACAACTCGTCTGCTTGACAATCGGAGTAACCTATCGTGTGTTGGCACGACTTCTCAGGTATAACACTATCGTCATCGGACAATAATGTTTCCTTCTGAGGGGGAATTGCTTTCTTAGGGCTTTCAAAAGTCACGCGCCTCGATACATGCCTTTTTGGGCATGAGTTCTCGGCGGGCTCCTGGACTTCGATGCACAAGTTGGTGCGCATAGCTGCCCTTGTCTCTTTGTCATGTTGGAGGTGACGGCGACCCCCAGCATGCTGCATCGTCCGGGGCTTCTTTATCGGGCCCAAAGGATCTTGGACAGGAGCTTTGCCTCTCTCGTCGGGAATCGGACCGAGGCGCTCCAAGACTGGCTTCTTCCTTTGTGACGATTCTGCATGATCTACCGGAGAAGCTATTGGAATTACCGGCGACTTTGGTTGATTCACCGGAGGTTGAACTTTGGTTGGAGGCTGCTTCGGCCTCCACACTTGGCGGGTTGATGGCGGCTTTTTGGCCACTCTTTCTTTCTTCAATTCTTCGGCCTTCTGCACAAGGATTTTTGCTTGTGCAAGCAGTGCGCGGCGTTTGTGAATCCGCTCTTCGAGTGTCGAATGGTTCCGTTTGACCCGGATCCATTCGTTCGTCGGTGGCCTGGAGGAAACGCCATTCTTCAGTTGTTGAGGCTGCTTGCCTCTCCTGTTCTTCAGATCCGCGTTGTAGCGGACCCCGTCCGTGGACTCCATCGCTTTGGCGAATTGCCGCGTAAGGCGTTGACGTCGCCTCTGGCGGGCTCTCTTCGAGAGAGTCACAACGCCTTCAACAGTAGAAGCGTTGACGAGAACAGGTTTGACCTCGTTAGAGGTCGGTGGAACTTCACCTGACGCAACTTTGGCGTCAGCTGGGGTGAGAGCATCGTTGGTATCTTGGACTTCTTCAAACCAACGAGCTTTTCTCCCGGAGGAGAACTTCTTGGACTTGAGAGGGGAGGTAGATCCAGACGAGGACGAAAGGTACTCCTCGAACTTGGCCTGGTCGAATTCATACTCGACCTCCTCCTCGACCGGGATTGAGATCTGCGGCTGCGACGTGACGATCTCGGCAACGAGATCGTTGGCTCCCACTGTGGTCGCCAGATTGTTCGCGGTGAAAATCGTTGCTTGCGTGCGATTCGTCAACCTCGTCGCCTCGTTGGTTCGTCGGTTTGTGCCGAGCTATGCTAAGGGACCTATAAGTAATTTTATACGCCTACAACCCGGAGATGTCTCAGCCACGGGCGTCCGCAGCCTAAAATTGCTGATTTGGCGGTTTTAAGCTGGTTTTTGACCGTTAACCACCCGAATTTGTTTTAACTAATCTGATATCATCCAAGAACGTGGTTAAGTGATTACAGCTGAAGATAAGATCGAATCAATCATTTTTATCTGAAAACAGGGGTTCCTAAGCCTATAAATACAGCTCCAGGGTCTTCATTTTTTGAGATCAGGAATTCACGAGCGTCGGTGAAGCCCTGCTGAATTGAAGACTGAAGGAGCATGAATTTCAGAGAGGAGGAGGAGACTTCAGTGAATTCTTTAGCATAAAGAAGGAGAGTTCGATAGATCTACACCCCGGTTCTTTTCCTTAAGATCGCCAGGTTGCGGTGATCTCGAGAAGAGTGGTTATCTCACTGTTGCCGAGATAATTGCTTCGGTTTCTTAATTCCTTCGCGAATCAATGAAGCTTCGGATCTAATCTGATCATTTCATGGTCCATAGATACTAACGTTCCCATCACACGCCAAGATCCCACGCAAGCAGCAGGCGATAAATAACCGTTGTGCTGTTTGACGAGAGTTATACTTTTTTTTGTTTTCATTGTGCAAAGGTCTTATAAAAAGACTAACTTTTGTTTTTATTGTAACGTTTGAAGTTATAATGAACACAGCAATGAACAAATCGATTTTCTCCCCAAACAAGCTGGCGACCACAGTAGGAGCCAACAGTCTCGTCAACGTGGCTGTCGTGCTGCAGCCGACGATCAAGATCCTCGTGGCTGAAGAGGTCGAATACGAGTTCGACCAACAGAAGTTCGAGGAGTACGTCTCCTCCTCCTCCTCCTCCAGATCCACCACTCCTCGCAAGCACAGGAAGGTCTCCTCCGCTCGAAAGATACGCTTGTCTTCAGATCTGAAGACTCAAGAAAGTGAATTCCCCGCTACCATTACTATAGCCGCATCTCCCAACGATCCACCGGTGTCCAACAAGAACAAATCTGTAGATCTGAACTCCTCCGCGATCAAGGAGTTAACCGCTGAAGGTGCGCCAACTCTATCAAGGAGAGCATGTCAAATGCAACCCCAATGCCTCACGTGCCAAATCGCCAAGGCTTTGGATCAGGTGGACGGACTCTGTTACCAAGCGGATTTAGAGTTCAGAAAGCACCAAGTGGCTAAGCCATCTCCATAGCAAGCTTCGGGAACCTCCTCCCAACCACCTACTAACGAATGGGTTCATGTCAAATGGAATCGTTCCACTCTTGAGGAGCGCATTCAGAAGCGTTGCGCACTTCTTGCGCATACCCAGATCCTTGTGCGAAAAGCATAAGGAATGCAAAAGGAAGAGACGGTTAAGAGATCACCGAGATTTATACAAATTTGGATGCCAAAGGTCAAATCAACGCCCAAGGCAAAAGCAAGCGACGTTGCTCCCCAGCCTTTGTTAACTTTGGATCCTGCTCCTTCTACCACCACACCTTCGGTTAAACCCTACGGCGACGTGGACCTCACCAAATTTAGAATTTCGTTGAAGGATCGCCTAGGTTCTTTACAAGAAGATCAAGGCAAAGTCCTTATTAAGGAATGCTTGGGATCGTTTAAGGAACCCCGAGCAACCATCCAGATTTGGGGTCGTATGCGACCTCCTAACAAGTTGATTCCAATAACTACCTGCTTGAGGGTACCTGATGCGGCATAATTATGTTCCAAAATTGCAAGTGCACAATTAATCAAGTTATAGTATAAAAATATCGATCTCACGAGGAAGGTGATTTTAAGAAATTATTAGAAATGGTTCTTATGTTTTGTGCGTGACAATTAGGAATAAAGAATAAGTGTGATTGTGATGAGTAATTGTTGTGAATATATGCAAAAGATAATAAAATGAATTTTATAGGAGAGAAGGAAGAATCAAAGAATAAATGAAATCACAAGGCAAGAAAGATGAATGAATAAAATCAAGAGAAATCACAAGGCAAGAAAGATGAATGAATAAAATCAAGAAATAAAACCAAGAATGAAAAGAAAATTTAATAAAGTCAAGATGGAGGATATGAATGAATAAAATCAAGAAATAAAACCAAGAATGAAAAGAAAATTTAATAAAGTCAAGATGGAGGATTTAAAAGAGGTAAGAAATCTAGAATATAATCCTCTAACCAATTTCAATTACAAAATATAAACTATTCTCTTTTTATCATATTTCAACTTAGATTTATTAAGCATAGATTATCAAACCATTTAAGGAAAGTGTAACCTATCAAATTATCATCTAAGTCAAAATTACTATTCATGATAAGAACAACAACATGATAATAATCCTAGAATTCATAAGCATAACCTATCAAACCATTTAAGATAAGCATAGATTATCAAATTCTTCTTCTACCGATTAGTTCTCTAGTTGAGACTAGTTTCATACAATTCTAAGATTTCTACAAGAATTAATTTCACATCTTAAGAAATAAAAACAAGAAGAAAAAGAACTAATTACAAAATTAAAAATAAAAGAAAAATCTAAACTATGAACAAGAAATAAATCTAACTACAAAGAATTAAAATCTAAACTACAAACTATATTACAAAAGTTAAATGCAAGAAAAATAAATCTACTCTACAAATTAATGTGCAAGAAGAAATAAAAAGACAAGAAAATAAATCTACACTACAAGCATGAATTTAAATCTAACTAATAAGCAATAATAAAGAAATTACTAAAAAGAAATAAAAGAGAAAAAAATGCAAACCTTCAATTTGCTCTTCATCTCCATCCTCATCATTCAACAAAGAGGAGAAAGAACAAATTTAAAGTAGAGAAAAATTATTTTTATTAATTGCAACTAAAGTTATAATTTTTGGAAGGCCTTCTCAATTAAAAATAGTCCTCCTCTCCAAATGGAGTTACAAAATTTTTCACACCTCTAACCCCTCACTCTCTACCCCTATTTATAGTAATCTTTAATGAATATGAGCCATTGGATTTGTCTTGAGCACCAAGCAAAACAATTTCCACCTTTGAATTTGTTAGTGAAGAAATGGGTTGGTATTTGCTTTTTGTTCTTCTCTAGCCCAACATAGGAGGCCCATATGATTTTTAAAAATAAATAAAAATCAAGTTGCAGTAATCAAGTCCGGCCCAATTCAAATCTCTGCAGTCCGGTCTCCATTCATTTATTTGAGGAAAAATTAACAATGCAGCAGGTCCGGTCATGGTCCAATGGCATATGATTTTCAAATTTAAAAGCCAAGTCTGCAGCACCCAAAGAAAATCCGGTCCATGCACACAATAATTTTTCAAATTCACATCTCCAGCAGCCAAGTTCGGTCCATGAGAGCTCATTTGTTGATGGGCTTTGGGCCTTCAAGCTTGAGAAAAAATAGGAGGAGCTGCCATGGATGTTTTGGGACATTTGGGCTTTTAAAATCAAATATTTCACTTTGGCTTCTTGAATTTCTCTTATTTCTTCATTTACTCAAGGCCTTTGTTGAGAGATGGGATTTTTTGGATTTATTCTTTATTAACCTGCAATTAAAGATAAAAGTAATTATTAGTGGTATATTTATTCATATAAAATAGATAATGAGGGTATAAATTTATAATAAAATATGATTATCAAATACCCCCACACCTAAACTTTTGCTAGTCCTTTAGCAAAGAAAATAAAAAGAAAATCCTAACTCACTTTCGCAGGAATCGCGGTTGTATTTAGCCCATACAACAAGCCTTTAAACCCCTAGGTTATCATAGTGGACGAGTTGTAGTCTCGTGAGGGTTTGCAGTGAATATACCCACAAAATTCGGTCAACTTGCCAAGTTAAATAAGTCAGTAAATAACAGATTTTCCTTGATATTTTTAAACATTCTAATTGAAGCTAGTTAATAATCAAGAAAACATTTTTATATATAACTCCAATGTAAATCCCCTAGAAAATCTTTTTCATTATAGCAATACAAAACCAAGTCAAATCTTAGAAATTTAATTAAAAAGTTTTGAAAAGAACATGCCAACTCTTTGTTTTAAATAACTTTCAAGTCTCTTGATCAAAAATTGTTTTTCAAGACCATATATACAAAACAACAATATATATAAAAACAATGGTTAGTGTTATATATATATATATATATATATATATATATATTATATATATATATTATATAATATAATAATATATATATATATATATATATATATATATTATTTATATTATAATTAAATATTATATTTATATATATATTGTTTTTTCACTCTCTAATTCTTTGTAGCATTGTTTCTATTTTAACAGGCTTTCTAAGTAACCATTTAACGAGTTTGGGGCTAATGAATCCCAACCCAATTGGGCTAGGTCATTAGTATAGAGATACTCCTTAGGCCTTAATTACTCAGTCAACTTAGGCTTTATAAGATAGAATCACCTTGAATTTAAGATTTTTTTGTGCCCATTTTTCGCACTCTTCTTTTATAAGGTTAGTTTTTTTTAATATATATATGTGTAAGTATATATATCTTTTAAAAAATGTATAAATCAAGATAACTTGAAAAAAAATATTTTCAACTCTAAGTTAAGTATGCAAAAATTTCATTATTTTTAATTAAAAATCTAAGGTAAGACTTAAGTAAGGTATACTAGTTGAAAAATCATTTCTTAAGAATTTTATTTGGAGTTATCATAAAAGGTGAACTTTAATATGTCACTAACTAAGAATTAAAAATTTTAAAATCTATTAATTTGATCAATTATTACTTAACTCTATTAATTTGGCAAGTGACAATATTTTTATAATTTTTTTTTAACAAAAAGAAAGAAAAATATAACTAAAAAGGTAAAATAAAGAAGAAAATATGTATTTCTCACCCCCACACCCAAATTTTGCATTGTCCTCAATGCAAATTCGCTGAAGCACAAAGTAAAGCAGATAAAATTAAAGAACTTACAGTTGTTCGATTGACAATGATGATAAGGATCTATAATTACTGTTAGTATGAGGATGAAGAAATCAAATAAGAGGAAAATTGTAAGTAATTAAATTTTTTTTTAAACCTATGTTACTTATTCAAATTTTGTTATGTTTTTTTTTAAATTTTATTTTTTTTAAGAAAAAAAAGAAAAATTAGTTTTTTTACAGATAATGAGGTTCATGAAGAACCAACACCTCTTCCTCTCCGAGCGTAGAAAATTCTAAAAATGGTTTCAGACATTGACCATTTATTTTAAAAATATTACCGTTTTTAGGATTTTCTATCTCGACAGCTCCATGTGGAAAAACTTGTTTAACAAAAAATGGACCTGTTCATCTTGATCTCAATTTTCCCGGAAAAAGATGCAATTTTGAATTGTACAATAAAACTTTTTGTCCTGGAGAAAAAAAATTTCGTAAAATTGATTTATCATGAAAAATTTTTGTTTTCTCTTTGTAAATTTTTGAGTTTATGTATGCATCATTCCAAATTTCTTCCAACTCATTTATTTGGAGCAACCTATTCTTACCTGCTGAGTCTGAGTCAAAATTTAACTGTTTTATTACCCACATTGCTCGATGTTCCAACTCTACTGGTAGGTGACAAGCTTTCTCGAATACCAGTCTGTATGGTGACATCCTCAAATTGGCCTTAAAAGCTGTTCTATACGCCCACAGAGCATCACACATTTTACAGACCAATCTTTTCTGTTATGATTAACTGTTTTTTCTAAGATTTGTTTGATCTGCCTGTTTGTGACCTCTACTTGTCCACTGGTTTGGGGGTGATAAGGAGTTGACAATTTGTGTGTGATTGAATATTTCCTCATCAAAGCCTCGAAAGAACGGTTACAGAAATATGTACCGTTATCACTGATGATTGCACGAGGTACTCCAAACCGGGCAAAAATATTCTCTTTCAAAAACTTGACCACGACCTTGTTGTCATTAGTTTTGCAAGCTACCACCTCAACCCATTTTGACATGTATTCAACGGCTACTTAGTTTTGCAAGCTACCACCTCAACCCATTTTGACATGTATTCAACGGCTACTAGAATGTAGACATTTCAAAAGGAATTTGGAAATGGTCTCATGAAATCGATACCCCACAGATCAAAAAGTTCAATGGATAAGATGGGTTGTAAGGGCATCATATTTCTTCTAGTGACCTTCCCTAAAAGCTGACAGCGGTTACGGGTTTTGCAAAACTCGAATGAATCCTTGAAGAGAGTGGGCCAATACAGCCCGGATTGGAGAACTTTTTAGCTATTTTTCTCGGCCCAAAGTGGCCCTCACATGCTTGTTCATGACAAAAGGATAGAACACTCCTAGTTTGTTCTGTGGGAACACACCTTCTAAAGATCTGATCAGGACAGTATTTGAACAGATATGGATCATCCTAGTAAAAGTATTTTACTTGGGAGAGAAAACAGGTTCTATCCTGTTTAGACTAATGAGAAGGGATCTGGTTCATGACTATGTAGTTCACAATGTTGGCGAACCAAGGAACAGATTGGATTTCTAGGAGTTGATCATCCGGGAAATGTTAATTGATCAGAACGGTTGATGTTGGTGCATTTGGGAGTCGAGAGAGGTGATCTGCTACGGGGTTTTCTATTCTCCTTCTGTCAAGAATTTTAATGTCAAACTCTTGAAGAAGGAGAATCCATCTAATGAGCCATGCTTTAGCATCTTTTTTGGTCAAAAGATACTTTAGTACGGCATGATCTGTGAAAACTTTGGTTAAGGAACCGATGAGGTAGGACCTGAATTTTTCTAAGGCAAAGACTACAGCTAAAAACTCTTTCTTTGTGACAGAGTAGTTTTGCTGGGCATCATTCAGAGTCCTACTGGCGTAGTAGATCACATGTGGTTTTCCATCAAACCATTGTCCTAAAACAGCACCAATCGCATAATCAGATGCATCACACATCAGTTTGAAGGGTAAGGTCTAGTCTGGTACATGAATGATAGGAGCTGTGGTTAGCTCCTTTTTCAGATATTCGAAAGCTTTGAGGCAGTCGGGAGAGAAGACAAATGACGTATCCTTGGCTAAGAGATTGGTCAATGGTCTAGCAATCTTGCTAAAATCCTTGATGAAACGTCGGTAAAAACCAGCATGACCAAGAAATGATCAGACATCTTTGACAGTTTTGGGAGGAGGGAGATTGGAAATGAGATCTACCTTAGCTTTGTCCACTTCGATTCCCCTATTGGAAACTACATGTCCTAAGACAATGCCTTATTTGACCATGAAATGACATTTCTCCCACCTGAGAGTCAGATTTTTCTCCCTACACCGTTCTAGAACCAGTTTAAGATGATGCAAACATTGGGAAAATGTGTCACCAAAAATGCAAAGGTCATCCATGAAAATTTTGAGAAATCACTCTACCATGTCGGAAAAATACTGATCATGCAACGTTGGAATGTGGCCGGTGCATTGCACAGGCCAAAAGGCATGCGTCAGTATGCGAATGTTCCATACGGGCAAGTGAAGGTGGTTTTCTCCTGATCTTCTGGAGCGATAGGGATTTGATTGTAACCTGAATATCCATCCAGGAAACAGTAGAACTCGTGTCCTGCTAAACGCTCTAACATTTGATCAATGAAAGGAAGAGGGAAGTGATCTTTCCGAGTGGCTAAGTTGAGTTTTCGGTAGTCAATGCAAACTCGCTATCCAGTTTGGATTCGAGTGGGAATCAGCTCATTAGCCTCATTTTGGATCACGGTGATCCAGATTTCTTTGGAACAACTTGGACTGGACTCACCCATAAACTATCAGAAATGGGATAAATGATCCCATGATCAAGACATTTCAGAATGTCTTTCCTAACGGCTTCTTTCATCACTGGGTTTTACCTATGTTGAGCATCTCTAGTAGGTTTGGCATCATCTATCAAATGGATTCGGTGTTGAACAATGGTTGGACTAATCACTTTGATATCAGCCATGGTCCATCCAATGGCTTCCCTATTCTCTCTTAAAACAGCTAAGAGAGCTTCCTTTTGACTGATAGTTAAGTCAGAAGAAATGATAACTGGTAAAGACTCGTTCTCCCCTAAGTAGGCATACTCTAGATTTTCAGGTAGAGGTTTGAGCTCTAACTTAGGGGGTTCCTCCATAGATGGGCGAAGCTGGACTCGTGGTTCTATCTCTAAAGGTTCACGTTGCCAGCCAACAGCAAAAACATGATTGTCCAGCGGTTCTATCTCTAGTTCATCATCAGAAAGTTCCTCAATCATTAAATCAGATGCATTTGTATCAGACTCACACTCTCCCTCTTGTTGTTCACTGGATATTCCTTGAATAAAATTCACTTCCATGGGTTCATCAGATGGATCACTAGGCTGTCTCCCTAAGTTGAAGATATTGAAGTCAACAGTCATATTCCCAAAAGATAGTTTCATCTGACCGGTTCTACAATTTATCAAAGCATTTGAGGTGGCTAAGAACGGTCTTCCTAGAATGATAGGGATTTGACTTTTGAGATTGAAAACGGGCTGCGTTTCCAAGACAATAAAATCAACAGGGAAAATGAACTCTCCAACTTTGATTAGAACATCCTCTACCTCTCCTTTGGGAATTTTTACAGATCTATCAGCTAACTGTAGAGTGCATCTTGTCGGTTTAAGTTCTCCTACACCTAGCTGTTGATAGACTGAATAAGGAAGGAGGTTGACGCTGGCTCCCAAGTCTAGAAGTGCCTTATCAATGTGAGTGTTACCTATGACGCATGGAATTGTGGGACAACCAGGGTCCTTATATTTTAACGGCATTGGTTTTGAAAAGATTTCACTGAGGTTGGCAGCTAAGAAGACTTTCTTGGGGACGTTGGTGGTTCTTTTCTTAGTGCATAAGTCCTTCAAGAACTTTGCATAAGAGGGGATTTGTTCGATTGCATCTAGGAGAGGGATGTTGATCTTGACCTGTTTGAATGTTTCTAGGATTTTCTTAACCTGCGGGGAGTTTTTCCTAGGTTTGAGTCTATCTGAAAAGGGGGCAATGGGCCTATACCTATCTAGATCAGGCTCAATCTCAAGTTCAGTATTTTGGTCATCGGAAGGAATTGTTTCATCGGAAGGAGTGTGTTGAATGGGAGAAGGGGTTTGATCCGGTGGTATTCTAACTTGATTGTCTATTTGTTTCCCTGATCTCAGAGTGTGAATTGCATTCAATTGAGCTGGATTGTTAGAACTAGATCCAGTGTCTTTAGGGTTTGCAATAGGTTGACTTGGGAATTTTTCTTTTTCTCTCTCACTCAGGGCAGTGGCTAGTTGTCCAAGTTGGGTTTCTAACCGGGCTATGGCCTGAGTTTTCGAGTTGAGCACTTGGCCGATGGTTTGCATGAATGAATTTAGAGTGGTGGATGATTGGGTCAACATGTTGGTAGTTTGTGTAGAAGCTTTGATCATAGCTTCTAAACCCTTTTCTAAGACACTCAAACGTTTGTCATGATCAGAATTTGAAGGATTTGTAGGCTGGTGAGGATGAGGATGTTGGTTTGGAAAAGGTGAGTTAGCTTGTTGGAAATTGTTTGGTGCATTGAATGAGACAGTGTTTCCCCTAGGGAATTGTTGGTTCGACGCGGGAATGAAGTTTTGGTTTCCATGAGAATTTCCTTGGTTCCAAGCAAAATTGGGATGATTTCTCCAACCTGGATTGTAGGTTGGAGAAAATGGATCATTTCTAGAACGCTGGAATGCAGCATTCATCTGTTCTAATGCATGTTTGTTTCCTAGGAGAGGGCATTCCTCTGAAACGTGGGTAGAAATATGATTGATTTGAGCTGGAGCTCGTTCCTTAACTTCTAAGGCTTCTAACCTCCGCATAATCGTCGCCATCTTCGCTTCAGACGCAATGTTTGACTCCAGAGAAAGACCACTAGACTTAGATTGGGGAACAGATGAAACCCTGTCATCACAGTGTTCCCACTGCATTGTTTTTTCAGATAGACTCTCTAGGAATTCCCAAGCTTCATCTATGTTTTTTCTCATAAAATCTCCCTGACACATCGATTCTAAAGATGTTTTTGAAGAATAGTCCAATCCTTCATATATGACTTGGCACAATCGCCATTTTTCTAGAACGTGATGAGGACATTGGATTAAAAGATCTTTAAATCGGTCAAAATATTTCCAGAATGGCTCTCCTGGGACAATTTTGAAATTCTGAATGCTGTTCCTAAGCTTTACCGTTTTGTAAATAGGGAAAATTTTCTTAAGAAAAACGGTGACAAATTCCTCCCAAGTTGAGATGGAATTTGTCAGTAAGCTATACAGTCATTTTTTAGCTTTGTCCTTAAGGGCAAATGGAATAAATCTAAGCTTAATCGCATCTTCAGTTAATTCTTAGCTTTGTCCTTAAGGGCAAATGGAATAAATCTAAGCTTAATCGCATCTTCAGTTAATTCTCTCATTTTAATCATAATACATTAATCGCATCTTCAGTTAATTCTCTCATTTTAATCATAATACACACTTCCTCAAATTCCGAGATAAAAAATATATGCATCTTCTGTTTCGTTACCTAGGAATTTGGAAAGCATGTTTATGTAATGCGGTCTAAGCTCGAAATTTGCTCCATTTGCTTCGGGGAGCCTTATGCAAGATGGAATTGCATTTCTGGTGGGGTAACACATATCCTGAAGAACGGGCTGATTTGCCATTTGTTGAATTGGTTCAACACGGATTAAACGATGAGAATTATCCCGAACCCAAGTTTGCATACACCAAAACAAATATTTTTTTTAAGGAAAGAAAGAAAATTAGTTTTTTTTATGAAAAGATAAAGAAAATCCTAACTAAAACAAATCAAACCAATCACTTTTAATTCACTTTAATTCTAGGGTTTAGCCTAACTCACTAGACCAGCTCCTAACCAAAAACTCCTACAGTGAAAAGATTAAAGTTTTACCCAGGTAGTTAGCCAGGTAATGATAGTACTAGAGGGTGATCAAAGATCAATTAATTACCTCATTCCTTACAGAGCGCTTTACACAACCCCTAAACCTTGCCTTAGACACCAACTATTCTGAGAAAACTTAAACCGATTCACTTAAGGATTTATTGTTCCTTATTGAGCTCGAATCCTTAGGGGCCAACGTCTAATGAGTTTTAGAAGGCTTGGGTTTATGAAGTGAGGAATTAGTGATTTGTGGGCTAAGGAAAGGGTGATGAAATCCCTTACCTTATATTGATTATGGGCTTTACCCTTAAGAATGTTTTAAGTGTGTGCCAAATCAAGTGCTACAATCACTTTGGTGAATTTCTACACTATATGAAATGCAACCTTAGAAATTAAAAGCGACTAAAAAGGATGATAAAAAGAAAATCTTTATATTTTTTTAATTATGGTCAATAACAATCAAATGTGAGAAGGGGGAACATTGTTTGAGTTTATTATCTTGTTAGTTAATGTCCAAGTGAAAGATGAATTTTATTATGGTCAACAAAAAATAAAATCTTTTTTTTTTAAATCCTAATTGTCTCTAATTATGAAGCTAGCTAAAGAGGGTGGAATTGAAAACTAGAAAGAGGACTTACCCGAAAGCAATTCTTCCAAATTCTTGATCTTCAATCCAAGATTTTCAAGCTCCAAGCGGTTCCTTCACAAGAAAACACACAAGTTAAAGAACCAAAATAATAAAATCCTATTTTAGCACCTTCCCCGGCAACGGTGCCAAAAACTTGATGCGGCATAATTATTTATAGTATAAAAATATCGATCCCATGAGGAAGGTGATTTTAAGAGATTATTAGAAATGGTTCTTATGTTTTGTGCGTGACAATTAGGAATAAAGAATAAGTGTGATTGTGATGAGTAATTGTTGTGAATATATGCAAAAGATAATAAATTAAATTTTAGAGGAGAGAAGGAAGAATCAAAGAATAAATGAAATCACAAGGCAAGAAAGATGAATGAATAAAATCAAGAAATAAAACCAAGAATGAAAAGAAAATTTAAAAAAGTCAAGATGAAGGATTTAAAAGAGGTAAGAAATATAGAATATAATCCACTAATCAATTTCAATTACAAAATATAAACTATTCTCTTTTTATCATATTTCAACTTAGATTTATTAAGCATAGATTATCAAACCATTTAAGGAAAGTGTAACCTATCAAATTATCATCTAAGTTAAAATTACTATTCATGATAAGAACAACAACATGATAATAATCCTAGAATTCATAAGCATAACCTATCAAACCATTTAAGATAAGCATAGATTATCAAATTCTTCTTCTACCGATTAGTTCTCTAGTTGATTATCCTAAACATGAACATTTTAAGTACAAGAGAATAATTCATACAATATAAAGGAAATTAGACTAGTTTCATATAATTCTAAACTTCCTACAAGAATTAAATTCACATCTTTAAGAAATAAAAACAAGAAAAAGAACTAATTACAAAAATAAAAATAAAAGAAAAATCTAAACTATGAACAAGAAATAAATCTAACTACAAAGAATTAAAATCTAAACTACAAAATGTATTACAAAAGTTAAATGCAAGAAAAATAAATCTACTCTATAAATTAAAGTGCAAGAAGAAATAAAAAGACAAGAAAATAAATCTATACTACAAGCATGAATTTAAATCTAACTAATAAGCAATAATAAAGAAATTACTAAAAAGAAATAAAAGAGAAAAGAATTGCAAACCTTCAATTTGCTCTTCATCTCCATCCTCATCATTCAACAAAGAGGAGAAAGAACAAATTTAAAGTGGAGAAAAATTATTTTTTTATTAATTACAACTAAAGTTATAATTTTTGGAAGGTCTTCTCAATTAAGAGTAGCCCTCCTCTCCAAATGGAGTTATAAAAATTTTCACACCTCTAACCCCTCACTCTCTACCCCTATTTATAGTAATCTTCAATGAATATGAGTCATTGGATTTGTCTTGAGCCCCAAGCAAAGCAATCTCCACCTTTGAATTTGTTAGTAAAGAAATGGGTTGGTATTTGCTTTTTGTTCTTCTCTAGCCCAACATAGGAGGCCCATATGATTTTCAAAAATAAATAAAAATCAAGTTGCAGTAATCAAGTCCGGCCCAATTCAAATCTCTGCAGTCCGGTCTCCATTTATTTATTTAAGGAAAAATTAACAATGCAGCAGGTCCGGTCATGGTCCAATGGCATATGATTTTCAAATTTAAAAACCAAGTCTGCAGCACCCAAAGAAAATCCGGTCCATGCACACAATAATTTTTCAAATTCACATCTCTAGCAGCCAAGTTCGGTCCATGAGAGCTCATTGGTTGATGGGCTTTGGGCCTTCAAGCTTGAGAAAAAATAGGAGGAGCTGCCATGGATGTTTTGGGACATTTGGGCTTTTAAAATCAAATATTTCACTTTGGCTTCTTAAATTTCTCTTATTTCTTCATTTACTCAAGGTCTTTGTTGAGAGATGGGATTTTTGGGATTTATTCTTCATTAACCTGTAATTAAAGATAAAAACAATTATTAGTGATATATTTATTCATATAAAAAAGATAATGAGCGTATAAAATTGTAATAAAATGTGATTATCAGTACCTGCACAAAACCAGGAGCCCATTAAAATTTCACCCTCACTCGGGTATGATTCCAAACATGTGACTCCTACTAACAACAGTGGTACACCTGAGGAATCAAACCTGATAGGTTGCTCTGAGTGTAACATCGATGAGTTGTACTATTGGGCTGGGGGTACGAATAAATCTCGAAAAAGAACTACCCGAAAAGCAGACTTTCACTATCCGTGTACCGAACTTATCAGGGCAGTATTATCAGCGTGTAGCTATCCCAAGACCGCTCCACAGAGGGTCTCGGTATTTGAAAGGATCTCCACTAGAATATCCAAGTCCAAGCCAAGGTGTTTCTATAAAAAAAGATCTGCTGCGCAAGATGATGAACTCCCAAAGGTCACCATCAATATGGTCGATAAGGAGAAGTCAATGTGAAGTTTTAATCCCCTACATTTTTCGGACATATCCCAATGTATAACTCGGTTACGTGCGGGAACCACTAGGCGTAGGAACTATCAGAGGATGAATAGCGGATTATCCTCGGATGATGAAACATCAGATGCAAACTTTGTCATCGTTTCTAACAATACAGTGTCTAGCATAGGACAATCCTGTGAGGTGTTTATCATCAACACCGAGCAAATGGCCAAAATCATTGAGGACGCCTTGGCTAAGCAAAAAGAGAACTTCAAGTTCGAAATAAAAATGGCTATGCTACAAATGAGGGAAGAGCATGATCAACAGATTCAAGCCTTGTCAAATCATATAGGTAAATCCAGTCGTCGCGACAATGTTAGTCAAGCAGCTAGCGATTCAGATATAGATGAACACCTCAATGCAGATAACCCTCCCGTTGACCAAAACACTAAGAGTGGCCCCACTGAGAATAACAACGTCAGGGGTGGTCCTGCCAATAATAACAACACTGGGGGTGGCCCTATTATTCCTCCTCAAATCGACCAAGGAAGGATATGAGCAAGGATGAAAAGATAAAAGACCTTGAGAGAAAAATCAATGTTCTGATGTCTGCTCGAGAGGTAAAGAAGACCAATATTCTGTGTCCCTACCCGAGAGAGTGGGAGTCAATCCCATACCCGGCGAAGTTCAACCTGATCAACTTTATGCCGTTCGACGGGAAGGGCTCGCCCACTTAACATCTAATCTAATTCAAGTCCTACTTGGGGGTTATCTCTAGCAATGAAGCACTGATAGTTCGGTCCTTCGTTGGCATCCTTCATGGGCCCACCTTCGATTGGTATCGCCGTCTTAAGCCTGGAAGCATCAACAACTGGGACGACCTGGAGAACCTATTCCTCACTCATTTTTTTGATGATGACGCCGATGTGTCAATCAGGACACTCTTCAATGAGAAACAGGAATACGATGAGACGGTCGATGACTTCGTCAAGCGCTTCCGGAATAAGGCGATGAACTGTCGAGATCTGATCACGGAGGACTTCATCCTCCAAACCTGACATAACAACCTCTCTTTGGACGTATTGGAAGTTATAGGAGTAGCACCATCTAGCACCTGGAAAGAGTTAAAAGTATGCGGAGAGAAGGCCGAGCGCTTCCTCAGAAGGAAAAAAGCCGAGAGAAGCCAATCGACGGCTTACCTCCAAACTCAAGTTTCGTCTCCCGTGGTAAGGGGAAGGCACCTATAGCAGTTGTTAATGTTAATCAGATGTCACAACAATAACCCCAAAAATAGCAAAAGACTTCAGATCCGATACTCCAAAAGGAGTACTCCTTCAAGGACGAAGACGTTCCAACCATTTTTGAGTCCCTCCTTGAAAATAACAAGATCAAGTTTCCACCTATCGTAGATCAGGAGGAAGCTGACAATGTTATGGATCCGAAGTACTGTATGTACCATAGGAGGATCTTTCATCCTACCAAGGCTTGCTTCGCTCTCAAGAATAACATCCAAACATTTGTTGAAGCCAGCGTCATAACACTCAATTAAGTCGAATGAAGACTCCGACAAGGATAAGAGTATAAACTACTCCTTTTGATACTCCGAAGAGTATACGAGTATAAACTGTTTCTTAATACTCCAATAGGTATACGAGTCTAAACTGTTTCCTAATTTTAACGGGAAGTTCCTGGAAAAATATCGTATGTGATATTCTTAAGGATAACGTGACCATTCAGCTCAATATAATGTATTCCTCATTAGACCTAGTTTCTTAAAGGAAGCTGGGGGTGGATAACCCATATAACGGGAAGTTCTTAGAGAGTGCCATGTCTGGTATTCTTAAGGATAGCCCTGTCATCCAACTAAGTACAATGTCAGACCTAGTTCCGCAAGGGAAGCTGGGGGAGGATGATTTATGTAACGGGAAGTTCTCGGAAGAATATTACATGTAATATTCTTAGGGATAACCCGGTCATTACAAACAATGTGATAAACACTAAACTCCCACTGTTAAAGTCCTGACATAGTACTCGGAATTTTAGTCTCCTGATCATTGATAATTGTCAAACCCCTTCGTGTTAAGTATTTGTCACTTAATACCAGGGACTCTCTTCGAGTGATTTGTATGAATCAACACTCCCGCTGTAATTTGCACTCTTACTCTCACTGTCTATTTGGTCAAACCTTCTTACAGTTAGGACCACAACCAAAATCTCCTCTCGATTCCTTCCATGAATGAGAGGTCTACTTTCAAATCGAGTGATCAAACCTTCCTATAGTTAGGGTCACCTCAAATTCCTACTTGGTCAAACATTCCTATAGTTAGGGCTAAAACCATAATTCACTCTCGATAAACGAGAAAATCACATTTAGTTTAGTAATCAAACCTTCCGACAGTTAGGATTATCCGAATCTTTTTGATTCTCGGATTGAAGATCCCACTCTTAATTTTACTCTTCAAATTCTCAAAGTGGAGAGCCCACTTTGAGTTTCCTTTGCAACTAGAGATAGAATATAAAATTCTTCCTCTCCAGCATCGGGTTCGTTTTTGCCCCAAGAGAAGACATTACTTTTCAAACACCAAAATCCGTGCCTTACACGAACGGAGAATTTTATACCGAATCCTAAGTAGGGATAAGTTAATGCCTAACACGCATTACTGGTTTAGTCTTTCACTGATTGAAGAAGACACCAGAATCCAAGTCTGGGGAATTTTATCCTGAAGCCTAAGAAGGGATAAGTTAGCTCCTAACACACGTTGTCGGTTAGTCTTTTGGCGTAAAAAGGACAAAGCCCACATATTCGACATTGTGGCATGTTGTTATTCATAATGTTAAAATCCATGCTTCACACGTACGGGGAATTTTATTCCAAATCCTAAGTAGGGGATAAGTCAACGCCTAACACGCGTTGCCAGTTTAGTCTTTCACCGATTAAAAAAGACACTATGATCCAAGTCTGGGGAATTTTATCCCGAATCCTAAGTAGGGATAAGTCAACGCCTAACACGTGTTACCGGTTTAGTCTTGTAGGGATAAGTCAACGCCTAACACGTGTTACCGGTTTAGTCTTTCACCGATTGAAGAAGACACCAGAATCCAAGTCTGGAGAATTTTATCCCGAACGATTGAAGAAGACACCAGAATCCAAGTCTGGAGAATTTTATCCCGAAGCCTAAGAAGGGATAAGTCAGCACCTAAAACGCGTTGTCGGTTAGTCTTTTTCTGTAAAAAAGACAAAGCCCACATATTCAATATTATGGCAGGTTGTAATTCATAACGCTAAAATCCATGCTTCACACGGACGAGGAATTTTATCTTGAATCCTAAGTAGGGATAAGTCAATGCCTAACACGCATTATCGGTTTAGTCTTTCATCGATTAAAGAAGACACCAGAATCAAAGTCTGGGGAATTTTATCCCGAATCCTGAGTAGGGATAAGTTAATACCTAACACGCATTACCGGTTTAGTCTTTTACCGATTAAAGAAGACATCAGAATCCAAGTCTAGGGAATTTTATCCTGCAGCCTAAGAAGGGATAAGTCAGTGCCTAACACGCGTTGTCGGTTAGTCTTTTGCCGTAAAAAGGATAAAATCCCACATATCCAATATTGCGGCAGATTGTTATTCATAACACCAAAATCTGTGCTTCACATGCACGGGAAATTTTATCCCGAATCCTAAGTAAAGGATAAGTCAACGTCTAACACGCGTTGCCGATTTAGTCCTTCACCGATTAAAGAAGATACCAGAATCCAAGTCTGGGGAATTTTATCCCGAATCCTGAGTAGGGATAAGTCAACGCCTAACACGCGTTGCCGGTTTAGTCTTTCACCAATTGAAGAAGACACCAGAATCCAAGTCTGGGGAATTTTATCTCGAAGCCTAAGAAGGGATAAGTCATTGCCTAACACGCGTTGTCGGTTAGTCTTTTGCCGTAAAAAAGACAAAGCCCACATATTCGATATTGTGTCAGGTTGTTATTCATAACGGTAAAATCTATGCTTCACACGTACGGGGAATTTTATCCTTAATCCTAAGTAGGGATAAGTCAACGCCTAACAAACATTGCCGGTTTAGTCTTTCACCGATTAAAGAAGACACCAGAATCCAAGTTTGGGGAACTTTATCTCGAATCCTAAGTAGGAATAAGTTAACGCCTAACACGCGTTGCAGGTTTAGTCTTTCACTGATTGAAGAACACACCAGAATCCAAGTCTGGGGAATTTTATCCCGAAGCCTAAGAAGGGATGAGTCAGCGCCTAACACGCGTTGTCGGTTAGTCTTTTACCGTAAAAAGGATAAAAGCCCACATATTCGACATTGTGGCAGGATATTATTCATAACACCAAAATCCGTGCTTCACACGCACGGGGAATTTTATCCCGAATCCTAAGTAAGGATAAGTCAACGCCTAACATGCATTGTCGGTTTAGTCTTTCACTGATAGAAGAAGACACCAGAATCCAAGTCTGGGGAATTTTATCCTGAATCCTGAGTAGGGATAAGTCAACGCCTAATATGTGTTGCCGGTTTAGTCTTTCACTGATTGAAGAAGACACCAGAATACAAGTATGGATACTTTTATCCTGAATTCTAAGAAGAGATAAGTCAACGCCTAACACTCATTGTCGGGTAGTCTATTCCCGTAAGAAAGATGAAGTCTATGTATTCAATATCGTAGCACTAAAAGAGTTAACTCTTTTAGCATAATGTCACATGCGGAACGGACTTAAACAATCCGTATGCAAGCCCGATTCATACGATAATCGGTAAAGGCACGTCAAATCCGTTGATGGCTGAGGATTTGACAAAAATCCTGAGTCTGCATCTTATACATGCGGCCGGGTAGTCTATTCCCATGAGAAAGATGAAGTCTACGTATTCAATACTGTAGTACTAAAAGAATTAACTCTTTTAGCATAACGTTACATGCAGAACAGACTTAAACAATCTGCATGCTAGCTCGACTCAAATGGTAGTCAGTAAAGGCTCATCAAACCCGTTGATGGCTGAGGGTTTACCAAAAATCCTATGCATGTAAGACTCATTGACGCACCAGCTTCATTAGTTGGTCTCGTGACTTGAGCATCCAACTACTTCAGGATAAGATCCATACCTGTAGATGAATCAGCTTTAATAGTTGGTTCTGCAACCTCAACACTTGAGACTACAATGCGTTGCAATGAAAGTCAATGCCAGTCAACACGTTGCATTGAAAAGTTAACGCCGCACGATCCAAAACCCTAGGTTAACATCGGTCAACACGTAACCCTAGGTCAACGCCAGACAATGTGTTGTAATAAAAAGTCAACGTCGGGTGATCCGAAACCCTAGGTCAACGTCGGTCAACACGTAACTCTAGGTAAACGCCATTCAACGCGTTGCGATGAAAGTCAAAGCAAGTCAATATATTGTGATGGAGATAATCAGTTCAAAGTCAACTCGATGATACGAGCCAAAATCAACTCACCAGTTTCGATTCGAGACTTTGACGACGGCCAGACGATAAACGCAGTGTCAGAACAACTTTGGTTATTCATTAAGATATTGGATAGAATAAGAATCGAAGAAGTCTAGTCAAAGCTAACTACAGGTTGTTTTACACCGACTAAAGGTTGGACCGATCATATCCAAAGTATTTTAGGCTCATCTGTAAAAGAAATGAGACTGAAATACTTTCGAGGGAGTATCTGTAGGCGTCAAAAATTACCTATTGGTCCCCACACATGGCTAGAGACAGAGAGAAGATGATGAACATTACTATTCTAGTCATAGAAGCTTATTTGATGACGATAAATACATGAAGTGAGTCGACGGATCATGCGAAGCAACGGAATTTTGAAACAACGGAAACACGAATGGACCAGGAGCTGTACATCGCTTATAAAAGACGAAGAACCCCTCAGGTCTCGTTTATTCCACATATGATTCAATCATGGAAGCTCGTAGATCTCCTTGTCAGCTTTCCAACTCATCTTGAACCGCATAATTCCGAGATCGGATGATGAAAATACGGCGGAAACGGACGGAGCGTGCGAAACTACGTTCCGGGCCTCGCCGAGACACCCGGAGGTGTCTCGGCCAGGCCGAGACACCCCAGCCATGAGTGTTTCGGCCAGGTCGAGACACTCACAGGTGTCTCGGTCACGTAGAGACACCCACAGGTGTTCGTAGCCCAAAAATGCTGATTTGGCGGTTTTAAGCTGTTTTTCGACCGTTAACCACCCGGATTTATTTTAACTAATCTGATATCATCCAAGAATATGGTTAAGTGGTTATAACTAAAGATAAGATCAAATTAATCATTCTTATCGGAAAATAGGGGTCGTTAAGCCTATAAATACAACCATAGGGCCTTTATTTTTTGAGATTTGGAATTCACGAGCATCGGCGAAGCCTTGCTGAATTAAAGATTGAAGGAGCATGAATTTCAGAGAGGATGAGAAGACTTCAGGAATTCTTTAGCATAAAGAAGGATAGTTCGATAGATCTGCAGCCCGGTTCTTTTCTTTGAGATCGCTTCGTTGCGGTGATCTCGAGAAGAGTTGTTATCTCGCTGTTGCCGAGATAATTGCTTCGGTTTCTTGATTCCTTCACGAATCAACAAAGCTCCAGATCTGATCTGATCATTTGGTGGTTTACGGATACTAACGTCCCTATCACAGGTAAAGATCTCATGCAAGCAGCAGGCGATAAACACCCATTGCGCTGTTTGATGAGAGTTGTACTTTTTTTTGTTTTCATTATGTAAAGATCTTATAAAAAGACTAACTTTTGTCTTTATTGTAACGTTTGAAGTTGTAATGAACACAACAATGAACAAATCGACTATCTCCCCAAATAGTGTGTGAACAAAGAGTATAATCAAAACAAACCAAACTCAATATAAATCTAGCTTAATGAAAATGATGATCAACAATAAATATATATATGAAGCTAGAAATCGAGTTTAAGAAAACTTCTCTAAATAACAAGATGGAGAGATGTGAAATTGAAGCCCAAAATACCAAAAGTTGATTTTCTCCTTTTGTGAAACTTTCTTCACTGGAAAACCAAACTTTAAACACACTTAAAACAAACTAAAACACTTATAAACTTGTTTTTAAACTCTCATAAACATCCATAAGAAACAATGAAAGTTGAGGGTATTTTATAGCCTCTTAAACCAGCTAAAAACCCCCAAAAACTCACAAAAACAAAAACTAGCCGTTATAGGCTGAAAACATGTCATCAGTTGACTGATGATGTCATCAGTCGACTGATGAAGTCGACCGTTGACAGCTTTGGCAGATTCTGCAATTTTTACGTAGCGGACTTTATAAAATCAATTAAAAATTATAAATCGACTCCAAAAAATATGAAATTTTGAGAAAACGTTCTAAACATGTATACAAACATATTAGAGAAAGAATTTATAAAATATCTCTTTCCATTTATGAGAAATAAATTTTTGAACACAGATATTATAGTTTCTAAAAAACTGCTAAAAACTTATTTTTGTAAATTCAATTGAAAATAACAAAACAACTCCAGAATTAGTAAAAATTGGGGAAATGTTTGTATATATGAAGATAAACATGTAAACAAAGAATTTTTTTAAATTTCATTTTCCAATTGGGAAAACTCATATGTTTTGCAAAAACATGCACAAACATACACTTATTAAAACTTGATTTTGACAAAACGAGTCCAAACACATTTGAAACTTATATTAAATGGATTAATAGACTTAATAAAACATGTAAACCAGTTATATAAAGTCAATAATCTGAAAACACATTATTATCTCAAATGGATGTATAATAGTCAATAAATCAAGAAAACATGTATGTGCACCATTTGAGCTTAAAGCATAAGCATACAAAGCATAAACCTAAACTAATATACAAGGCAATTGATCTTCGTTAAGCTCGTCTTGATTATGGATGAAGATTGAACTTGAACTTAACTTGAACGCATTAGCTTCACTCTGATATTCTGCCAACTTTCATTGGATGTGATCATTCAAGCGCAATTTCATCCAACCTCCAATATATTGTTTACCTAGAATAAATACTAAACACAAGAACTAGACAAACAATATTAGTTGTAAATTATTTATTAATCATCATCAAAACAAAAGAACCCAACAATCTCCCCCTTTTTGATGATGACAAACAATTTACAAAAGGAGATATATGCATGAAAGGAAATTAATATGTAAATTAGAATTATCATGCATATAACCAAAACAAGATATACTCACAATATTTCTCCTCCTTTAATAACATCAAAAAGGGAAAAATAAAAGAATAAAAAGAGCGAAAGCCCCCCTACAAATAAGCACAGTGAGTATAAAAACAAATATAGGGAATGACTCCCCCTATCAAAATCCTCATGAAAGTATGAAATGAATACTAAGGCATATATATGTGAGTAAGCAAGATTAAAACATGCTAAACACAACTCACATACATAAAAACATTGAGAACACAAAAAGTTATGTCACTATGAAATAGGTGTCTCAAAGCATAAATATAAAAACCATGTATAAATAGATTTATGAAATGAAAAGAAAAAAAACATGAGAATCATGCAAAAAGTTTTCAAATGAAAACAAATCAAACAAATGAAATCATAAATCAAGATTTAAAACCAAAAATGATGTTTGATCAATAAAAGAATTTTTCTTTATAAAATTTGATCAAACCACATAAAGAATACATTATAAAGCACAAAAGATGATCCATAAGCACAAACATATAAATATCATGATAGAAGTGTTTTATAATGAATTAAAAAATACAAATCGAAAAAAAAAATCATAGTTCAAAATTAGATTACAAAACACACAAGAATTATGAACTATGGATTTGAAAAACCAAAAATCATCTTTAAGAACAAGAAAAAAAATCAAAAATTTTGTTCTTTAAAGATCAAACAAATTTTGGTACACAAATACTCTTGGTACCTAAGAGGCTATGGACATGACCCCTATCATGAAAGCTTAATGCTCTAGGCTTATGAACCCTTTTGGACGTATGTGGTACACTAATACGGTCATAACAATAATCTTACAAAAGACCTTTTCGATTGTAATATGTGCAGTGAAAGAGATCTATTTGTTTTTGTGGACCATTAACTCGTGCATGGAAAACATTTGCAAACATGGATAAATTATTTGAAGCTCTTTGCAAATGTGAAACATTATCAAAGCAAAACTTTTCTAAGTGACCAAACCTACCACAAACATTACATTTATAATCATGTGATCTACTAGAAACATTTGGCAAATTAGATTTTTTTTTTCAAATCAAAACAATACTTGGCCAAATGACCAAAACGACCACAAAGATCGCATTGATACACATGAGCATGCTTATGATGTACTTTTTGTGCATGTGTGTGTACATATGATGAAGAAACTTGATGAGATGCACAATGAGCATTAGTATTCTTATGTTTGTGTGCATCATAGAAAAATTTAGATAAATGGCCTTTACGACCACAAATTGTATATTTGTAGACTTTGCAATACATGTGTGCATGATGTATAGGATGTTTAGATGTTTTAGCATGAGGCTTAGCACACATGTTCATGAGCTTTTTATGGTTGTTAATGCATGTAGTAAGAGTTGAATTTAAGGATGAAATGAGATTTTTAACAACATTTAACTCATCATTAAACACATTTGTATTAACACTAGAAGTAGAAGGAGCATGATTATTTTTGAATGAATTAAATTCATTTCTAATTGTTTCTACCTCTAGCATGGCATCAATCTTAGCATGAGACAAGCTAGCAATGGATGATGATAATTTCTTATTTTTAATTTTAACATATCATTATTTTCTTTAAGAGCAATATTTTCTTAAGAAATGATATCAAAAATTGGAAGCTAGCTTCTCATGATCGGATTTCAAAATGACATGCTTGCTTTTAAGATTAATAAAATTATGTTACAATTTTGTGTAGGCATGCGATAATCATTGGATTCTGAATCACTTACCACACTAGGGCTATCACCTAGTAGTCGTGTGCAAGATGCTCCTCTATCACTTGAAGTCGATTCCGTCACAATATGTCGAATCTCCTCCAAATCTCCTTGATGTGCTTCAAAAAATTTCAAATCGTGTAAGCACTATCAAAATGAGCAAGTTCGTTAGAAATATATGGTTCAAAAGCATTATGCAAGAATTCTAACACTAACTTGTTCATTGTAAATATTTTCTTATCATGATTGCTCCACTTGGATTTCTCTAATGTTGGCACAATATAAGCACAATCAATAACTGCCCATAAGTCAATATTTCTAGATTCAACAAATATTTTAAATCTAGAGCACCATTGAACATAAAGAAAATTTCTATATTTAGGAGCAATATTTGGATCATAGCCTAAACGAAATGCATCCATATTCATAATATATATGTGAATATATGCAAGCAAGATAAATGCAATCAAAACTAGATTAGCATAAAGAGATAACTTGGATCTTTAACTCAAGGTGATTAGACCTTAAATCAAAGAGCACCAAGCTCTAATACCAATTGAAAGCACCCTAGTGCCACTAGGAAAAAACCATAGAGCGGGATGAATAGGGTTTATGCTAATCTAATCCGATTTTATGCTAATTTAAAAACTTATTAACTAGTTATCCTAGCAAATAAGATATGCAATAATTATATGCAAGGATATGAAGCTAAATAGGGGCAATATAAATATAAACACAACAAACAAGATAGTGGGCAAATGAAATAATGCAAATACAAGTAATGATCACAAAGTTTTGACCTTCTGCTCTACGTCTCCGCTCCCCACTCTCGAGGAGAAATCCACTATCACACTAGATTTTCAATGCTCAGCCGAAAATATTTACAATGACACACACGGTTTTCTAGCTCATCGAAAACTTTACAACACTCACAATGTAACTACACTAATTACCACCTCAAGTGTTGGTCTCTAGCTCGTGTCCTTCCTTAAGTGCTCAGATTTACTACCTCTCTCTAGGCTTTACTACCGATGCCACTCCTCTTGGAACCGACCCCGTCTCTCAACATACTCTCCTCTTGGTGTACTAGTGTAATACAAAGTGAACATCATGATAATAGCTAAATACAAGTGTTTGTTCTCTGCTATGGATGAGAAAATAATATTGCTCACACTCTAAGTCATAAACCCACAACCCTAAATATACTATATATGCAAATACAATAAGCTCAATGGCATGTATGAACAAAGAGTATAATCAAAACAAACTAAACTCAATATAAATCTAGATTAATAAAAATGATGATCAACAATAAATATATATGAAGCTAGAAATTGAGTTTAGGAAAACTTCTCTAAATAACAAGATGGAGAGATGTGAAATTGAAACCTAAAACACCAAAGGTTGATCTTCTCCTATTGTGAAACTTTATACACTTGAAAAGGAAACTTTAAACACACTTAAAATAAATTAAAACACATATAAACTTGTTTTGAAACTCTCATAAACATTCATAAGAAATAATGAAAATTAAGGGCTTTTTGTAGCCTCTTAAACCAGCCAAAAACTCACAAAAACTAAAACTACCTGTTACTAGCTATTATAGGCTGAAAACATGTTATCAGTCGACTGATGATATCATCAGTCGACTGATGAAGTCAATCGTTGACAGTTCTTGCAGATTCTAGAATTTTTACGTAGCTAACTTTATCAAATCAATTAAAAATAGTAAATCAACTCCAAAAATTATGAAATTTTGAGGACAATTTCTAAACATATATGAGTAATAATTTTAAACACAGATATTACATTTTCTAAAAAACTACTAAAAACTTATTTTTGTAAATTCAATTGAAAATAACAAAACAACTTCAAAATTAGTAAAAATTAGAAAAATATTTGTATATATGAAGATAAACATGTAAAAGAAGAAAATTTTCAAATTTTATTTTCCAATTGTGAAAACTCATCTGTTTTGCAAAAACATGCACGAACATAAACTTATTAAAACTTGATTTTGACAAAACGAGTTCAAACAAGTTTGAATCTTCTTTTAAATGGATTAATAGACTTAATAAAACATGTAAACCAGTTATACTAAGTCAATAATCTGAAAACATGTTATTATCTCAAATGGATTATAATAGTCAATAAATCAAGAAAACGTGTATGTGCACCATTTGAGCTTAAAGTATAAGCACACAAAGAATAATCCTAAACTAATATACCCAAGGCAATTGATCTTCATTAAGCTCGTCTTGATTGTGGATGAAGCTTGATCTTGAACTTAACTTGAAAGCATTAGCTTCACTCTGATATTCCGCCAACCTCCATTGGATGTGATCGTTCAAGCGCAATTCCATCCAACCTCCAACATATTATTTGCCTAGAATAAATACTAAACACAAACACAGACAAACAATATTAGTTATAAATTATTTGTTAATCATCATCAAAATAAAAGGACCAAACAATATAGACCATCAACAAGATGGTAGTCATGACATGGCCTGAAAATAGTGCCTTTGAAAAGTGAAACTATACAAAAATATAAACTACTTTAATGGTAAGGTTTGTCCTATTGATGTAAGTATTCATTGTTCTTTAACTATGGCAAGCGGCTATTAGTACAGGGCCTATATAATTTTTATGAGTATTACTTTTAGTGAAGATCTTCTCATGATGTCATACATTTACATGAAGTAAATAAGTTTAGTTTTTTACAAGTAGATATCTGATGGTCCCCAAATACTTATACTATTACCAAGGTTATTGATAGCGGATAGCATTGCGTAGTGGTGAGGTATCGCTAAGGCTAGTTGGGGCTATTACGGTAAAATAACGGTAAAAAATATAAAGTCAAATAGCGGTCTAATTTAGATATGTATAAATACTAAAAAATTAAAGAAAAATATTAAAAAAATTAAAAGGGCATATTTGATGATTTAAAAAGATCCTAAACATGAAATAGATATGTAACCATCACATAATACCGAAAACGACTGAAGGAGTTAAAGAGTCATCGTCTTCGAGAAGAAGAGCTGAGCAGTGAGAGGATTTGCCCTAAGAGGACCTCATGGTGAAGGTGGTGAGAGAAAATACTAAGGGAGGTGCCAGAGGCTATGAGAGGTAGCAGGAGTATGTCGAAAATCACAGGAGATGATGGAATGCTTTGGTCAAGGGTCGGATTTAATTTTTAAAAAATAACATCAAACCGCTTTTAAATAGCAGTCAAAAGGCGAATTTCGAAAGCCATCGCCCACTATTTATCATTATGGTACACTATTGGCCGCTTTTGCGAGTGAAAAGCTCATATTCTGTAATATGTCACCACTATTGCATAATAGCGTAGCGGGAAGAGACCGCTAACTCTATTAGTACCGTTATTGCTGGGCTATAAACCGTTATTTATAACAGTGACTATTCCTTAAGGAGTCATGAAATTCAATAGGTTAATCTCCAATTTGAAGATAGGATGAATTTGCTTAAATAATCGAATCCTGAGAAAGCAAGTGGAATTCCATAAAAGTCCTAAACAACATTGACAAGGACATAGGGTGTAAGCAACCAAAAGACCCATGAGAAGGCAAACCGTCTAGGACAACCAATTCTACAACTAATAAGAGCAAAGTCGAGGGTAACCAATAAAAAGGGTTTTGACTTTGCCAGAGAACAAGCCTATAAAGTATGTGCATATAGAAGAATAAAAGTTCATCAACACCATTTTTCTATGAATTTTCAAGTAAACTGATGTGGCATAATTATGTACCAAAATTGCAAGTGCACAATTGATCAAGTTATAGTATAAAAAGTTATCTATCCCACGAGGAAAGTGA
>NC_033797.1:110198859-110381543 GCF_001876935.1 Asparagus officinalis
AGTAAAAGTACTTTACTTGGGAGAGAAAATAGGATCTATCCTGTTTGGACCAATGAGAAGGGATCTGGTTCATGACTATGTAGTTCACAATATCGGCAAATCATGGAACAGATTGGATTTGTAGGAGTTGTTCATCAGGGAAATGCTCATTGATCGGAACGGTTGATGTTGGTGCATTCGGGAGTCAAGAGAGGTGATCTGTTACGGGGTTCTGTGCTCCTCTTCTGTCAAGAATTTGAATGTCAAACTCTTAAAGTAGGAGAATCCATCTAATGAGCCGTGCTTTAGCATCCTTTTTGGTCAAAAGATACTTTAGTGCGACATAATCTGTGAAAACTTTGGTTAAGAAACCGATGAGGTAGGACCTGAATTTTTCTAAGGCAAATACTACAGCTAAAAACTCTTTTTCTATGACAGAGTAATTTTACTGGGCATTATTAAGAGTCCTACTGGCATAGTAAATCACATATGGTTTTTCATCAAACCGTTGTCCTAAAATAGCACCAATCGCAGAATCAGATGCATCACATATCAGTTCGAAGGGTAAGGTCCAGTCCCGTGCATGAATGATAGGAGCTGTGGTTAGCTCTTTTTCAGATATTCAAAAACTTTGAGGCAGTCGGGAGAGAAGACAAATGATGTATTCTTGGCTAAGAAATTGGTCAAGAGTCTAGCAAATTTTCTAAAATCCTTGATAAAACATCGGTAAAAACCAGCATGACCAAGAAACGATCTAAAATCGCTAAGAGATTGGAAATGCGATCTATCTTAGATTTGTCCACTTTGATTCCCCTATTGGAAACTATATGTCCTAAGATAATGCCTTGTTTGACCATGAAATGATATTTCTCCCAATTGAGAGTCGGATTTTTCTCCCTACACCGTTCTAAGACCAGTTTATGATGATGCAAACATTGGGACGATGTGTCACCAAAAATAAAAAAGTCGTCCATAAAATTTTTAAGGAATCTCTCTACTATGTCAGAAAAATATTGATCATGCAGTGTTGGAATGTGGCTGGTGCGTTACACAGGCCAAAAAGCTTGCGTTGGTATGCGAATGTTCTATACGGGCAAGTGAAGGTGGTTTTCTCCTGATCTTCGGGAGCAATAGAGATTTGATTGTAACCTGAATATCAATCCAGGAAATAATAGAACTCATGTCCTGCTAAACGCTCTAACATTTGGTCAATGAAAGAAAGAGGGAAGTGATCTTTACGAGTGGCTAAGTTGAGTTTTCGGTAGTCAATGCAAACTCACCATCCAGTTTGGATCCGAGTGGGAATCAGCTCATTAGCCTCATTTTGGATCATAGTGATCCCAGATTTTTTTGGAACAACTTAACCCGGACTCACCCATGAACTATCAGAAATGGGATAAATGATCCCATGATCGAGATATTTCAGAATTTCTTTCCTAACAGCTTCTTTCATCACTGGGTTTAACCTATATTGAGGATCTCTAGTATGTTTGGTGTCATCTATCAAATGGATTCGGTGTTGAACAATGGTTGGACTAATCCCTTTGATATCAGCCATGCTCCATCCAATGGCTTCCATATTCTCTCTTAAAACATCTAAGAGAGCTTCCTTTTGACCGGTAGTCAAGTCAGAAAAAATGATAACTGGTAAAGACTCATTCTCCCCAAAGTAAGCATACTCTAGATTTTAGGTAGATGTTTGAGCTCTAACTTAGGGGGTTCCTCCACAGATGGGCGAAGTTGGATTCGTGATTCTATCTCCAAAGGTTCTCGTTGCCAACAAACAGTAGAAACATGATTGACCAGCGGATCTAACTCTAGTTCGTCATCAGAAGACTCCACAAACATTAAGTCAGATGTACTTGAATCTGACTCACACTCTCCCTCTTGTTGCTCATTGAATATTTCTTGAATGAAATTCACTTCCATGGGCTGATCAGATAGATCACTAAGCTGCCTTCCTAGGTTGAAGATATTAAGGTCAACAGTCATATTCCCAAAAGATAGTTTTATCTGACCCGTCCTACAATTAATCAAAGCATTTGAGGTGGCTAAAAATGGTCTTCCTAGAATAACTAGATCTGACTTTTGAGATTAGAAAAGGTTTGCATTTCCAAGACAATAAAATCAACAGGAAAAATAAACTCTCCAACCTTGATCAAAACATCCTCTACCTCTCCTTTGGGAATTTTTACGGATCTATCAGCTAATTGTAGAGTGCATCTTGTCGGTTTAAGTTCTCCTACACCTACCTATTGATAGACTGAATAAAGAAGGAGGTTGATACTGGCTCCGAAGTCTAGAAGTGCCTTATCAATGTGAGTGTTACCTATGATGCATGGAATTGTAGGACAACTAGGGTCATTATATTTTAACGGCATGGGTTTCGAAAAAATTTCACTGAGGTTGACAACTAAGAAGACTTTCTTGGGGATATTGGTGGTTCTTTTCTTAGTGCATAAGTCTTTCAAGAACTTTGTATAAGAGGGGGTTTGTTAGATTGCATCTAAGATAGGAATGTTGATCTTGACATGTTTAAAAGTTTCTAGGATTTTCTCAACCTACGGGGAGTTTTTCCTAGGTTTGAGTCTATCTGGAAAGAGGGCAACGAGCCTATACCTATCTAGATCAGGCTCAATCTCATGTTCAACATTTTGGTCATCAGAAGGAATGTGTTGGATGGGAGAAGGGGTTTGATCCGGTGGCATTCTAACTTGGTTGTCTATCTGTTTTCCTGATCTCAAAGTGTGAACTGCATTCACATAGGCTGGTTAAGATGAACTGGATCCATTGTCTTTAGGGTTTGCAATAGGTTGACTTGGGAATTTTTCTTTCTCTCTCTCTCTCTCGCTCATGGCAGTGGCTAGTTGCCCAAGTTGGGTTTCTAACCAGGCTATGGCTTGAGTGGTCGAGTTGAGCACTTGGCCGGTTGTTTGCATAAAGGAATTTAGAGTGGTGGATGACTAGGTCAACATGTTTGTAGTTTGTGTAGAAGCTTTGATCAAAGATTCTAAACCCTTTTCTAAGACACTCAGACGTTTGTCATGACTAGAATTTGAAGGATTTGTAGGCTGGTGAGGATGAGGATGTTGGGTTGGAAAAGCTGGGTTAGCTTGTTGGAAATTGTTTGGTATGTTGAACAGAAGTGTATTTCCCCTAGAGAATTGTGGATTTGACGCGGGAATGAAGTTTTGATTTTCGTGAGAATTTTCTTGATTCCATGCAAAGTTAGGATGATTTCTCCAACCTGGATTATAGGTTAGAGAAAATGAAACATTTCTAAGGCGCTGGAATGTAACGTTCATCTATTCTAATGCATTGTTATTTCCTAGGAGAGGGCAGTCCTCTGAAACGTTGGTAGGAAACTGACAATTATGACATCCCGGGGAAGAAACATGATTGATTTGAGTTGGAGCTCGTTCCTTAATTTCTAAGGCTTCTAACCTCCGCAGAATCGTTGCCATCTTCGCTTCAAAAGCAGTGTTTGACTCCAGGGAAAGACCACTAGACTTAGATTGGGGAACTGATTAAATCCTGTCATCACAGTATTCCCACTGCATTGTTTTCTTGGATAGACTCTTTAGAAATTCCCAAGCTTTATCGGTATTTTTCATCATAAAATCTCCCTGACACATTGATTCTAAAGATGTTTTTGAAGAATAGTCCAATCCTTCATATATGACTTGGCATAATCGCCATTTCTCGAGACCATGATGAGGACATTAGATCAGAAGATCTTTAAATCGGTCAAAATATTTCCAGAATGGCTCCCCTGAGACAATTTTGAAGTTTTGAATACTGTTCCTAAGCTTTACCGTTTTATGAATTGGGAAATTTTTTTTGAGAAAAAGGGTGACAAATTCCTCCCAAGTTGAGATGGAATTTAACGGTAAGCTATATAACCATTTTTTAGCTTTGTCCTTGAGAACAAATGGAATAAATCTAAGCTTGAACGTATCTTCGGTTAATTCTCTCATTTTAATCATAATACACAATTCCTCAAATTTCAAGATAAAAATATATACATCTTCTGTTTCATTTTCAAGGAATTTGGGAAGCATGTTTATGTAATACGGCCTAAGCTTGAAATTTGCTCCATTTGGTTCGAGGAGCCTTATGCAAGATGGAATTGTATTTCTGGTGGGGTAACACATATCCTGGAGAACGGGTTGATTTGCCATTTCTTAGATTGGTTCAACACGGATTAAACGACGAGAATTATCCCTAACCCACGTTTGCATACATCAAAACAACTCTTTTTTATAATAATTTTTTTAAAGGAAAAAAAGAAAATTAGTTTTTTTATGAGAAGAAAAGGATAAAGGAAAATCCTAACTAAAACAAATCAACACAATTCAATCACTCTAATTCTAGGCTTTAGCCTAACTCAACTAGACCAGCTCCTAACCAAAATCTTCTAAAGTGAAAAGATTAAAGTTTTACCCGGGTAGTTAGCCAGGTAAGGATGGTACTAGAGGGTGATCAAAGATTAATTAAGTACCTCGTTCCTTGCAGAGCGCTTCACGCAATCCCCTAAACCTTACCTTAGACACCAACTAATCCAAGAAAACTTGAACCGGTTCACTCAGGGATTTCTTATTCCTTATTGAGCTTGAGTCCTTAGGGGCCAACATCTAATGAGTTTTAGGAGGCTTGGGTTTGTGAAGTGAGGAATTAGTGATTTGTGGGCTAAGAAAAGGATGATGAAATCCCTTACCTTATCTTAATTAGGGGGTTTTGCCCTTAAGAATGTTTTAAGTATGTACCAAATCATGTGCTACAATCACTTTGGTGAATTCCTACTAACCATATAAAATACAACCCTAGAAATTAAAAGCGACTAAAAAGGATGGAAAAAAAATCTTTTTTTTTAATTATGGTCAACAACAATCAAATGTCACAAGAGAGCTCTTGTTTGAATTTATTATCTTGTTAGTTAATGTCCAAGTGAGAGGAGAATTTTGTTATGGTCAAAAAAAAAATAAAATCTTTTTTTTTAAATCCTAATTATCTCTAATTGTAAAGCTAACTAAAAAGGATGGAATTGAAAACGCTAGAAAGAAGAGTTACCTAAAAGCAATTCTCCAAGTTCTTGATCTTTAATCCAAGATTTTCAAGCTCTAAGCGGTTCATGCATAAGAAAACACACAAGTTAAAGAACCAAAATAATATCTATTTTAGCACCTTCCCCGGCAACAACGCCAAAAACTTGATGCGGCTTAATTATATACAAAATTATAAGTGCATAATTGATCAAGTTATACTATAAAAAGTTATCGATCCCACGAGGAAAGTGATTTTAAGAGATTATTAGAATTGGTTCTTATGTTATGTGCGTGACAAAATAGAATTAAAGAATAAGTATGAGAGTTATAATGAGTGAGAGTGATTGTTTTGAATATATGCAAGTAATAATAAATTGAATTTTAGAGGAGAGAAGAAAGAATCAAAGAATAAAATAAAAAAAGAATAAAAAGAGAAAAATCAAGAAAATAAAAGATGGAGGATTCAATTAAAGATAAGAGAGATATAGAATTGAATCCACTAGCTAATCTCAATTATAAAATACAAGCTATTCTCTTTTTATCATATTTTAATTTAGATTTATTAAGCATAGATTATCAAACCATTTAAGAAAAGTATAACCTATCAAATTATCATCTAAGTCAAAATTATAATTCATGATAAGAATAACAACAAGATAGTAATTCTAGAATTCATAAGCATAACCTATCAAACCATTTAAGATATGCATAGATTATCAAATTCTTCTTCTACATCTTCATCGTTCAACAAAGGGAAGAAAAGAAAATTTTAAAGTGGAGAAAAATTCTTTTATTGATTGCAACAAAAAGTTATAATTTTGAAAGGTCTTCTTAATTAAGAGTAACCCTCCTCTCCAAAAGGAGTTACAAAATTTTTCACACCTCTAACCCCTCACTCTCTACCCCTATTTATAGTAAACATCAATGAATGTGAGCCTTTGGATTGAAATCTTATCCAAAAAAAGCAAATTTCAGCCCTTAATTCGTAACTGACTATACGTCAGTATCGATACCAGCATCAATAGGGGTATCGATGCTGGCATCGATACGAGTGTCGATGCTGGCATCGATGCCTAGTTCTCTTCAGTTGTTGTCCGAGCTTTTCTCTTGTTCTTAGATTTGGGCTTTTGGGTTTTGCCATTTCTTCTTCTTTTTAGCTTTGGGCTTTTGGATAAATTGATAATTGAATTTTTCTAATGAGCTTATTGATTTCTCTTTTACTTTATTTCTTCATTTACTCAAGGGTCTTTGTTGAGAGATGAGATTTTTGGGATTTATTCTTCATTAACCTGCATTTAAAGATAAAAACAATTATTAGTGGTATATTTATTCATATAAAATAGATAATAAGGGTATAAAATTATAATAAAAATTTGATTATCATAAACACATAATTTTTGCCAGATGGAAATCTCCCTAACCCACACAGCCACAAAAACCCAACATATTCACTTTCTTCTATTATGCACAAGTTCAGATCTCATCCATGTTAGCACCTATGCATGGTTGATCAAAGTCACTGCTAATCTATGTTATCAGCTTGATCACATTGCATGCTACTATCTTCCCAAATTCGTTGAAATATTTGTTACCTCAATGATTTCTACGAAATAATCAAACTTGGATTCCCATCAAAGGAACATGAATACATTTCATGGCATCATAGGCTGTGAATGTGTTCAAGCACAAGTGAGTTGGATGCTTGAGAAAAATCAATCACCCTAGAAAGAAGCAGGGATATCTTCTTCATCTTGATCAGAGCCTCCTTCTGACTCTTAGCCTCCCTCATCCCCATTATTAACATCCAGCACTAGCCGACCTCCTTTCATTTCTATATCCTTTAAGACATCGACGCAGTTGGCAACTTTGGAGAGATAATAAAGACAATCTGGGCTGGGTTGAGATTGGCGAGGGAACTAGCCTAATAGCAAGTTGAAGCTAGCTTTACAAGCTAGAACCACCTTTACCTTTCCTAGAGAGCTGTCATGGTACTTATCCACAACTTCCACCCTAAAGGCATCAGACTCGGGATAGTCGAGGTGACCTTATAATGCTTGAACTTCAGGGAGAAGTGACTCTCATTGCTTCTCAGCTTTCAATACTGCTCTGGTCGCCTTCTTCTTTAGTAACTCATGTGCGGCAACTTCCTCTTTAAGTTGTACTTGGAGGTTATCGACTTCTGGATGAGCAGACTAGGCGCATTCAAAGGCAATTCCACTCTCTCGCCTCTAAAGTTCAAGCTGACTCTCTAGATATTTCACTTGGCCATCTCGCTTAAGAATCTCATGCTGAAGATGGCCGACATCTTTTATTAGCCTCTTGATGGTGGTTGGCTTCTTATGGTTGTGGTCCTTGAGTCCCTCGATCATCTTGTCCTTAGTCTCTAGCTCCTAGTGCCATTTTTCCATCACTCTGTTTCCAGGCATTTAGTTCGACCTCCTTAGCAGTAGCTTTCTTCTCGGCCTATTCTCGAGTCACCCTATCAGCCTCCCACACCTCCTAAAACTTAGCGAGGAGGTCTTATGCTAGCTCAAGCCTAGAGAACAGCTCCTGCTCAATTAGAGCCCGCCACAAGAGATAACCCTTGAGGGCTTGGTGAAGGACGACCATGGGCATCCCCTCAAGGATTTCATCATCCCTAGGAAGATAGAATTTCACCAAAGCTTGATCCTAAACCATCCAAGACTCCAAAATAGAACTCCTCTAGTCGAGAGATTGCTTGGCTACGTATCGGTTGTTTGAGGATGGCTCCTTGTCATATCGGGAGCCATCTCTGAATGAGCCAAATAACATATCCTTCATCAACCCCCACACATTTTGGTCAAGCTTGTTAATTCGGTGGGGGAATACACTCTGAATGTTAGTCCCTAGAGTTAGAGCTGCCTTAGTTAACTCCTAGACTGGTGGAGGTGGGTTGCCTCTTCCTCGGCTCATGTCTTTCCTAGCCTTGAAAGCTTGAGTTGTCTCCTCTTCAGCTCGAACCTCAGCCTCCTTCTTGGCCACTTCCTCTTCCCCTGCAAGCTAAGCGAGGGATACTGTAAGGTCTTATGTTTATGAGCCTAATGTATAATCTTATTTTGATGATTAACAAATAGTTCCTAATCTTATTTTCTAGTATTTGTGTTTTCCTCCAACATGCATACAGGTTGGATTTGCGCATTAACGATGATATCTTGAGGTTGGCAGAAATTAGAATGAAGCCATTATATTTCAAGTCAAATACGAGATCATGCTTCATCCTTACTATCAAGATGATGATCGACCAAGATTGGAATAGCGTTTATTAGTCTTAGGTGTATACTTTATGTGTTTAATACTTAAAGCTCAAATTATACACATACACTTTTTGATTTAGAATATTATACTCATTTTTGGGTTTATTAACTTTATGATACAGTTTTACATCTTTCCAAAGTCTATAAATCCATTAAAAAGAATCTCAAAACTTGTTTGGAAGAATTTCATCAAAATCAAATGTTTAGCAATTTCGTATTTTTGACCGTATTTGCAAAATGAATAGTGTTCACAAATGGGAAATATTATTTTAGAAATTTATTTTCCAACATGTTTATTTTCACATATATAAACATTTTCCTAAGTTTTACTATTTTTTGAGTTGATTTCCTATTTTAATTTTAATATAGAAAATCAACTCTTTAAGATAAACAAAGTTTTTGAAATATCATGTTATCAGTCGACCGATTGAAGAAATCGGTCAACCGACTAGAGCAATTTTTACAACTGTTCTTTTACAGTCTAATTAGTCGATCGATAAAATTGATCAGTCAACCGATTAATGATCATCTTACTATAATGGCTAGTTTTTGTTTTTTGTTGTTTGAGAGGCTATAAATAATCCTCACGCTTCATTTGATGAACCAAGTTTATTTGACCAATTTTTGGTCTGGTTTTTCAAGAGTTTAAGTGTGTTTTGATTTATGCAAAAAGAGTTTTACAAAGAGAAGGATTTTAATTTCGATTTTGAGGCATTCAACCTCAACTCTCGATATTTACATCTCTTTGTTTAGATAGGTTTTATAAACTCAATCTCAATGTAATTTATATTTGATTATCATATATAAGCTAGAATTAATTGAGTTTTATTTCGTTTCACTCATTGTTTACACACACAACCAATTGAGCTTTAGTATTTCACATATAGTATATTTGAGTTGTGAGAGTGTTTTCATTGAGAGCTTACAAATTCATTCTCACTTGTTTAGAGAACAAAATCATTATTTGAGATTATCGTTAAACACGTTATAATAAACAAAAACACTTAGAGGAGTGATTAGAGAGAGACCGGGATTAATTCCAAGAGTGGGTTAATAGTAAAGCTTAGGGAGAGGTTGTGATAATTACATTTTATTACAATTTTATACCCTCATTATCTAGTTTACATGAATAAATTTATCACTAATAATTGTTTTTATCTTTAATTGTAGGTTGATCAAAAATAAAAGCCCAATATCTCTTCTCTTAATGAAGCCCACTAATTAAATGAAGAACTCAAGCATGAAAGCCAAAAAGAAGAAGAAATGCCAAAGAAGCCCAAGCCCAAAGCATAAAAGAAGAAAAAGCTACAAATTGCAATTGCAGCCCACTGGGCATCGATGCCAGAATCGATGGCGGCATCGATGCCAGCATCGATGGCGGCATCGGGCATCGGTGCCAGCATCGATACCCTTATCGATGCTGGTATCGATGCCATAGTCATTCTGTTACGAATCTAAGGCTGAAATTTATGATTTTTGGATAAGATTTTGATCCAATGACTCTCATTCACTGATATTTACTATAAATAGGGGTAGAGAGGGAGGGGTTAGAAGGGTGAAAATTTTTGTAACTCCTTTTGGAGAGGAGGGCTACTCTTAATTGAGAAGGCCTTCCAAATTTATAATTTTTTCTTATAATTAATAAAATAATTTTTTCACCACTTTAAATTTTTTTCTTCTTCTATTTGTTAGATGATGAAGATGAAGATGAAGATGGAGATTAATTTGAAGGTTTGTTTTTCTTATTCCTTTTTTATTGCTTATTAGTTTAGATTTATTTTCATGCTTGTAATTAGATTTTATTTTCTTATTTAAATAGCTAAGAGGCTAGAACCCTCTTGTCTTAGATTTATTTCATGCTCATAGATTAGATTTATTTCATGCTAATAGAGTAGATTTATTTTCTTGCATTTAATTCTTACAATTTATCTTGTAGTTTAGATTTTATAATTTATTTTATAGTTAGATTTTAATTTCTTGCACTATTCACCTTGAGGCTAGAACCCTCTTGGTTTTAGTTTTTTTTTTTGTTTATTTTCACTTTCTTTGATTCGCCTTTAGGTTAGAAAACTCTAGGGAATCACCTTTTTCTAAGAAGTGGATTCAATTCTAGATTACCCATATCTTTAATTGAATCCGCTATCTTTACATTCTTGATTTTTTTATTTGTTTCTTGATTTTATTTATTCTTCCTTCTTGCCTTGTTGATCATATTTTTTACTCACATCCACTCTTAAATACATTGATTTACACACTATCACTTTCACACTCATTATCTCTCCACAATCACATTCACTCATCACTCCTATTTGTCACGCACACAACATAAGAACCGATTTTATATTTTCTCCTACAAAACACCTTCCTCGTGGGATCGATAACTCTTTATACTATAACTTGATTAATTGTGCACTTGCAACTTTTTGGTATATGTTTATGCCGCATCAAGTTTTTGGCGCCGTTGCCGGGGAGGGTGCTTAAGTAGGTTTTAATTATTTTGGTTCTTTAACTTTTTTGTTTTTTATGAAGGAAACGCTTGGAGCTTGAAGATCGCGGATTGGAGAACTAGGATTTGAAGATTTGCTTTCGGGTAAGTTTTCTTTCTAGCGTTTTTAATTCTACCCGTTTTAATTAGCTTCACAATTAGAGACAATTAGGATTTAAAATAAAAGATTTTATTTTTTGTTGACCATAATAAATTCATCTTCCACTTTGACATTTACTAACAAGATAATAAATTCAAATAATTTCCCCCTTCTCATTTGTTTGATTGTTAACCCTAATTAAAAAAAAATTCCATCCTTTTTAGTTGCTTTTAATTCATAGGGTTGTATTTCATATTGTTAGTAGGACACACTTCAAAATATTTTTAAGGGCAAAACCCCATAATCAAGATAAGGTGAGGGATTTCATCACCCTTTCCTTAGCCCAAAAATCACTAATTCCTCACTACACCATCCAAGCCTAATAAAACTCATTAGACGTTGGCCCTAAGGATTCGAGCTTAATAAGGAACAAAGAATCCTTAAGTGAACCGGTTTAAGTTTTTTTGGATTAGTTGGTGTCTAAGTCAAGGTTTAGGGATTGCGTAAAGTACTCCGTAAGGAACGAGGTACTTAATTGATCTCTGATCACCCTCTAGTACTATTCTTACCTGGCTAACTACCCAGGTAAAACTTTAATCTTTTCACTTTAGGAGTTTTTGGTTAGGAGCTAGTCTAGTTGAGTTAGGCTTAACCCTAGAGTTAGAGTGATTGAAAAGTGATTGATTTTGATTTGTTTTAGTTAGGTTTTCCCTCTTTTTCCATTCTAGCCTCATTAAAAAAACTAACTTTTATAAAAAAAAGAGTATAAAAAGAAATAGTTTTGGTGTATGCAACTGTGGATTAGGGATAATACACATCGATTAATTCGGTTTGAACCAATCATAGAAATAGAGCATCCTAATCCACCCATTTCTTCATGATATGTGCTATCCCATTAGGAATGCAATCCCCTCTTACATTAGGCTCCCCGAAACAAATGGAATAAATTTTGAGCTTAGACCGCATTACAAAAACATGCTTCCCAAATTCCTTAGAAATAAAACAGAAGATGAATATATTTTTATCTCGGAATTTGAGAAAGTGCGTATTATGATTAAAATGAGAGAATTAACAGAAGATGTGATCAAACTCAGATTTATTCCATTTGCTCTCAAAGACAAAGCAAAAAAATGGTTGTATAGCTTACCTGTAAATTCTATCACTACTTGGGAGGAATTTATCACTATTTTTCTTAAGAAATTTTTTCCTATCCATAAAACGGTGAAGCTAAGAAACAGCATAATGAATTTTAAAATTGTTCCGAGAGAACCTTTTTGGATGTATTTTGACCGATTTAAAGATCTTCTCATCCAATGCCCTCATCATAGTTTAGAAAAATGGCGATTGTGCCAAATAATTTATGAGTGATTAGATTATTCTACAAAAACTTCCTTAGAATCAATGAGCCACGGGGATTTCATGAGGAAAAACGCTGATGAAGCTTGAGAGGCTTTAGAGAGTCTTTCTGAAAAAACCATGCAATGGGAACACTGTGATGACCGAGTGTCATCAGTTCCCCAACCCAAATCCAGTGGTATTTCCTTAGAGTCGAACATTGCATCTGAAGCTAAGATGGCCACAATCATGCGTAGGTTAGAAGCTTTAGAAATCAAGGAAAGAGCCCCGGCTCAAATCAATCAAGTTTCAGCCTCAGGATGTCACAACTGTTTGTCACCATCTCATATTTCAGAAGAATGTCCTCTCTTAGGAAATAATTAACCATTAGGACAAGTCAACGCTGCATTCCAACGTTCTGCAAATAATCCATTTTCTCCAACCTATAATCCAGGTTGGAGAAATCATCCCAACCTTGCATGGAATCAAGAAAATTCTCCCGGAACTCAAAACTTTACTCCCGCTTCGACCCAACAATTTCCTAGGGGAAACACAGTTCCTTTCAATCCACAATTTCAATAACCCAATCTGCCATATCAAAATCAGTCTCCTCTTCATCAAGCTGTAATTCAGACTCCTTACAATCCAGATCAGGATAAACGTCTTAATATCTTAGAAAGGGGTTTGGAAACCATAATTAAGGCCTCCACTCAAACCACGAATATGTTGACTCAAACATCCAGCACTCTGTATTCCATTATGCAATCAACCGGACAAATGCTCAATTCCAATTCTCAAGCTATAGCTAGATTAGAATCCCAACTTGGTCAACTAGCTAGTGCCGTGAATGAAAGAGTGAAAGGAAAATTTTCGAGTCAACCGTGGTCAACCCTAAGGACACAGGATGCAGTTCATCCTATGAAGTTCAAGTGAATGCAATCCATTCACTTCAGTCAGGTAGACAGGTCGATAATCAAGTGAGAACTCCTCCAAGTCAAACTTTTGATCTAGTACAATTTCCTTCTCCTTCTCCTTCTGATAAATCTATTCAACAATCATCCCCCTCAGATGATCAAGAACCTGAACCGAAACCTGAGCCTGCTTTTGATAGGTTTAGACCAGTTGCTCCTTTTCCAGATAGACTTAGGCTTAGGAAACACTCCCCTCAAGAGGAGAAGATCCTAGAAACATTCAAGCAGGTTAAGGTCAATATTCCTCTCTTAGATGTAATTGAACAAATTCCATCTTATGCTAAATTTTTAAAAGAATTATGCACTAAGAAGAGGAGAATAAATGTTCCAAAGAAAGTCTTTTTAGCCGCCAATATCAGTAAAATGCTATCAAATTCCATACCTTTGAAACGTGAAGATCCAGGTTCCCCCATCATTTCATGTATCATTGGTAATACTCACATTGATAAGGCACTTTTAGACTTTTGGGCCAGTGTCAATTTGCTTCCATATTCAGTCTACCAGCAATTAGGTCTAGGTGTACTGAACCCAACCAAATGCACCTTACAGTTAGCTGATAGATCTGTTAAGGTCCCTATGGGTGAGTGAGAGGATGTTTTGATTAAGGTTGGAGATTTTATTTTTCTAGTAGATTTTGTAGTCTTGGAAACACAGCCTGTTTCCAATTCCAAAGGACAGACACCTATCATCTTAGGACGACCTTTCTTAGCCACTTCTAATGCACTCATCAACTGTAGAACTGGTCAAATGAAGCTGTCCTTTGGGAATTTGAGTGCTGATCTTAACATTTTTAATCCAGAAGACCAGCTAAATAATTAGCCTCTAGAAATAAATTACATTCAAGAAAGATCAGAAGAAGAAGAAGAAGAAGAAGAGTCTGATCTGAGATTTAAGGAAATTTTTGATGAAGAGTTAGAGTTTTTAGAAGAAACAGATTAGGTCCTTGAGAATAATGAAATTGTGTTATACATTTGCTGCTTTGAATTAAATTTTGAAAAACTCTTTCTTGATGAACTTAGATTCTTGGAGAATAATCAACAACCAAATTTTCAGAACTCTACAGAAGAATTAGTTGTTAGAAAACAAAGCTTTACAGTACAAGAGTCTGAGTTCATTAAGAAATACAAAATGCATGACACCAATAATACCTACCTTACTTTGTTACAAGAATTATTGAACATCCCGAAATGCTTGGAATTTCACATTATTGATTATATCATTCTGAATTTATTTAAAATCCGGGGAAGAATTTTCAATAATAAGGTAGAATTCAATGTAGAATACGAGCTCTTCGTGTTGAACACTTCATTCTACATTATTTGTTTTGTTTATTTCAGAATAATAAAAAGAATTTATTCTTCTCTCAATCGAGAGTTTCTTATTTAGTTAAAAAATTAAAAAAAAAAGAAAAGAAAAGAAAAGAAAAAAAAGAAAAGAAAAGAAAAAAAGAGAAAGAAGAATAAATTTTTGATTCCATCCTCCTTAGACCAAAGGTAATTGCAGATTTTTATCAGCCGACCAAATTTAAGTATTTCACTTCTTATCTGTTTTACTTTATGCATCATAGAGTTTGCATTGAGGACAATGCAAAATTCAGGTGTGGGGGTGGGAATTAGTTATTTTTTCTCTTTGTTTTACATTTTTTGTTGCATTTTAATCATTTTTTCCTTTTCCAAAAAAAGATTATAAAAATATCGTCACTTGCCAAATTGATAGAGTTATGTAATAATTGATTTATTTGATAAATTTTCTAATCTGTTATTTACTCAAGTTCACTTTTTATGATAACTCTAAATAAAGTTCTTAAGAAATAATTTTCAAAGTAGTATACTTTACTTAAGCCTTAACTTAGATTTTTATTTAAAATAATGGAATACATGCTTAGCTTAGAGTTAAAAATAAATTTTCAAAGTGGCTTGACTTACATATTTTTCAGAATATATACACATATACATATAAAAAAAATTGCAAAAAGAAGAGTGCGAAAAATGGGCACCAAAGAAAAAAAAGAAAAAAAAAAGAAAAAGAAACTCTTAAATTCAAGGTGATTCTACCTTATAAAGCCTAAGTTGATCGAGTAATTAAGCCCAATAAGTATTTCCATACTTAATGACCTAAGCCCAATTGGGTTGGGATCCATTGGCTCAAAACTCGTTAAATAGTCGCTTAGAAGGCCCGTTAAAGTAGAAAAAAAATCACCAAGGAAGAAAGAGTTAAAAATAATAATAATATAAAAAAATAAAATAAATATTTTATATTCTTTAATTTGGCAAGTTGACCGAATTTTGTGGGTATATTCACTACAAACCCTCACGAGACTACAACTCATCCACTAGGATAACCTAGGGATTTAAAGGCTTGTTGTATGCGCTAAATACAACCGTGATTCCTACGAAAGTGAGTTAGGTTTCTTTTATTTTTATTTCTTTACTAGAGGACTAGCAAAAGTTTAGGTGTGGGGGTATTTGATAATCACATTTTATTACAATTTTACACCCTTATTATCTAGCTTATATGAATAAATTTATCACTAATAATTGTTTTTACCTTTAATTGCAGGTTAATCAAAAATAAAAGCCCAATATCCCTTCTCTCAATGAAGCCCACTAATTAAATGAAGAACTCAAGCATGAAAGCCCAAAAAATGAAGAAATGCCAAAGAAGCCCAAGCCCAAAGCATAAAAGAAGAAAAACCTGCAGATTGCAATTGTAGCACACTGGGCATCGATGCCAGCATCGATGGCGGCATCGATGCCAGCATCGATACCCTTATCGATGCTGGTATCGATGTCATAGTCATTCTGTTACGAAACTAAGACTGAAATTTATGGTTTTTGGATAAGATTTCGATCCAATGGCTCTCATTCACTGATGTTTACTATAAATATGGGTAGAGAGTGAGGGGTTAGAGGGGTGAAAATTTTTATAACTCCTTTTGGAGAGGAGGACTATTCTTAATTGAGAAGGCCTTCCAAATTTGTAACTTTTTGTTATAATTAATAAAATAATTTTTTTACCACTTTAAATTTTTTTTCTTCTCTTTGTTAGATGATGAAGATGGAGATTAATTTGAAGGTTTGTTTTTCTTATTCCTCTTTTATTACTTATTAGTTTAGATTTATTTTCATGCTTGTAATTAGATTTTATTTTCTTGTTTAAATAGCCAAGAGGCTAGAACCCTCTTGCTTTAGATTTATTTCATGCTCATAGATTAGAGTTATTTCATGCTAATAGAGTAGATTTATTTTCTTGCATTTAATTCTTGCAATTTATCTTGTAGTTTAGATTTTGTAATTTATTTTATAGTTAGATTTTAATTTCTTGCACTATTTACCATGAGGCTAGAACCCTCTTGGGTTTAGTTTTTTCTTTTGTTTATTTTCACTTTCTTTGATTCGCCTTTAGGCTAGAACCCTCTAGGGAATTACCTTTTTCTAAGAAGTGGATTCAATTCTAGATTACCCATATCTTTAATTGAATCCGCTATCTTTACATTCTTGATTTTTTTATTTGTTTCTCTATTTTATTCATTCTTCCTTCTTGCCTTGTTGATCACATTTATTTTTTACTCACATCCACTCTCAAAAACTTTGATTTACACACTATCACTTTCACTCTCATTATCTCTCCACAATCACATTTACTCATCACTCCTATTTGTCATGCACACAACATAAGAACTGATTTTATATTTTCTCCTACAAAACACCTTTCCTCATAGGATCGATAACTCTTTATACTATAACTTGATTAGTTGTGCACTTGCAACTTTTTGGTATATGTTTATGCCGTATCAGGTTGTTAATCCAAACACTTGTGGAAGGTAACACGGGTAGTCCAACACTTAGAGGAGTGTGGCTTGTGTGATTAACAACGTGTGTATTGTAAAAGTTATCAGTGATCTTTGAAAATCGTTATTGTGTAGTATTTGTGGTATAGTGGAGATCTCCTCGAGGTGAGGAGCGGAGACGTAGGTCAAGTGTTAGACCAAACTCCGTGATTAATTCTTATTATTTGCGATTGTGTTTTCGGCACACTATTTCTCTTTATATCTTATGCTTATTGTTTATATCATCTATTGTATAATTGTTTATCCTTACATATCCTCTTGCTTATCATATTGTCAAGGACTTTGCATTATTAGTTTTAATTTGGCATCTAAGTCGGATTAGATTTGCAATTACCCTATTCACCCCCTAGGGTACTTTTAGATGTTTCTTCAAACATGATGATCTTGGTTGTCTTGAGGGGGGAGTGCTCGGAGCTAGAAGTTGTCGGTGACTTCTGGGAATGAGGCAAGAGCACTTGCCTCTGATCCTCCTTCCGAATCAGCCCGAGCCAGCTCTTCACCTCCATGAGGACCTCCGTCACTCACTTTCCCTAACCTTCTCTTCTTCTTCTTCTCCTGTCTCTTGGCCTGGGCAGTAACACTCAGCTCCGCTAGTCAAGTAGCTATTTTAGCAGCATTCACCGCCATCACCTCAGCCTCTTCAAGAGCTAACTCACCCCTCATGGGCTTTTGGGGCCTAATAGCTGACTCGATTGTGCCTCATCTAATTCTTTAAGGGGGAGCGCCAAGGCGGCAACTCAAATTTTATCCACCTCAGTCGACGGCATATGAGATATAACGACCACTCAAAGGACAGCTGGCCCGAAGAGGTTGCTGATCTCCCTCGATATGGCATATGCTCTTTTCTTGTCAAGTCCTTGCTTCTCCTCATTAGTGAGAAGGTCTGGCTTCAGCACATCCTTTTTGACCTTAGGCCAAGTTGGACAGAGCTGGATGGAGTCGGCCCCAAGAACCCACATGAGCTTTTCCTTGCAATCTTTGTTTAAGGAGAGTTTGACACTAGTTTGGATCTACCTAAATTCTAGAGATAATAGTGCCCCCTCCTTCTTGGCCATCTTGACGTTGACTAGATGACCTGGCATGTGTAGACTAGGCACAACACCGACTTGGTGGTAGATCACCACATACACCATTAAAGTGGCGATCGAGTTTGGCTTGATCTGAGAATGGGATACTCCCAAAGCTTCACAAACTTGAGGGATGAAAGGTGTAGTGGTAGATGTAGTCCATACTCAAAATGCTTTAGGTAGATCGGAGCCTAATCATTGCCATGGTGATATACAACATCCGACATCTCCAGCATGGATAGAGTGAAGGTTTTAGGGAGGTCAAAAAGATCATAATAAGCCTCGAGATCTATTCTGCAGACTTTCGAGCGGAAAAGACAAAGTAGGTTGATCCTCACTTCGTTATGGTCAGAAGTGGAGGCGAGGGAAGCCATCGCAATTAGTCAAAGTTTTTGTCAAAAACCGTTCAATGCTGAGAGTTAGGGTTTCCGAAATCAGGTGGCGGATAGCTTTGTAAAATAAGATCTTCTTAGAAATGGGCTATATATAGGCTCGAACAGAGACACATGTCGAGATCAGAATGACCGACTTAATAGGGAACAGACAGCTAAGCTAGACTTTAGAAGTCTATAAAACCACATGAATTTTAGAAAATTGTGTGAACTATATTGATAAATAAGCTCTAATTATGATGAATATTATTTATGGATGAATTATTATGCTAACAATTGATTTGAGATTAATTAAGAGTATATATGAGAGTATACAAAGGTTAAACATGCACAAAGAAGAAATCTGGAAAATACCTAGTTAAGAGTATATATGCATGACACACTGATAAAATTCGAATCTAGAAAACCACAAAATATAAAAGTTTTATGTATCTTCAATAGGTTTCCAACGCATCTTAAATCACCTTATTCTGAGGTCGGAGGTGAACGTTACAGCTAACATACCGAACACTATTTTTCTAGTTTGACTAGGTTTCCTGTTTCGGGTTTGGGCTGTTTTGATTTAGGTTTGCAGTTATATATATATATATATATATATATATATATATATATATATGTTTACACACAAAAAACACAAATTTTCATCAGTATTCCAAACTCTACCAGGCCCTCTTCCTCTCTCTCAAACTCTAATCATAATTTGTGAGATTTGGGAGAGTTCTTGAGGCGTTTGTAAAGAGGAAGGTAGGATTTTGCGACTTTGGTGAAGAGGGATCTTTCACGCACGTGTTCAAGAGTTTAACACAACGTTTGAAGTAAGATCATCTTCCTCCAAACCTCTCTCTCTAGTTACTTCAACATTTAATATGTTTAATTGATGAATCTCATATTTGAGCTTAACACGATGTTTTAAAATGTCAGTTTATGATGTCAATTTTTAAACCAATATGAAAATCTATAGTTTTAGTTGCTGTTTATATTAGTTTGATGATCATGATCATTAGGGTTGTATTTAATTTTGTTCTTAACTTATTAATCATGCTTAAATCATGTTTAAACCCTAGTTTAATAATAATTTGAGTTTTCTTGCTAATTAAAGAGGTCTAAACCCTATGTTGATGATACCTAAGTGATGTGAGCATGTTTAAACGAATTTATTTTTATTCAATGTTTAGAATTTATTATGTTTACTTAACAATATTTATAAATTAGATTATTTGAGAAATTTTGATTAATTGGGATGTTAAACCCTAATTAGTTTAATTTAAGTGTTTATATCATGATGAGTTAATTCCTGTTAAGTACTTATGAAAGATATAATCTTATTATACGCCTCATGTTGATAAAAATAAGTTTTTAAATAAAGTTACAATGTACAAAACATCAGAAATCTAAACTTGTGTTTTTCTCTTTCGCCGGTCGACCGACCAAGACTAGTCGGTGAACCGATGAGGCCCTGAGCGAGCACATTGTGTGCACAGTTACTTTCGGTCAACCGACGCCCTAAGGGCGATCAATCGACCTGTGTTCTCTTTATTTTTGAGTGGTTGTTTTTGCATAGTTTGACCATGAGTGTAGGGTTCCAGCCACAGGATGACACACATACAATCAATCATGAGCATACATAAATAGTATTGTAGCACACACAGATATCCTGGAGAGGATTATTATAGGTATTATTTTTAACCACACTTGGGATATGGGTTATTTAAACATTATATACATGTATGAATATCATTGATGAGCACCGCTCAGTACTACTTAGGATAGTGCATCGATATACCATTAATACAGGCCATTGAGTCAGGTTTTAGGATGCTTTATCTAGTAGTTCATCCCGCACGTAGATGCGATGAGGCTTGTGAGCCGTATACCTAGGATGCCTTGATTTGGTAGTTCATTCTGCACGTTGATGCGATGAGACTAATGAGCTGTGTACACTATTAGGATGCCGATTTTGTAGTCCGTCATACATGATAATGTAATGAATTATAAAATTTACAAGGATTTGTATTGTGATAATTATCTGATAGCATGAGTCTTGGTGGACGCCATTATGAACATGACTCATCGTTGAATTATATATGACCGAGGTACTTTACTCTTGTGGGTACTTGGGATTATATACTATTATTTATATTATCTTCCAAGGGATAGTGGAAGATATTTTTGGTCCGATATTATGATGATTTTACTTCCTTGTATTGCTTTCCTTTATTCCTAGTTTAGAATTGATAATTAGCGATTCACAATTTGAGACATATGGTATATATATGATGGTTTCATTGTTTGGATTATTTCGCTCGACGTACCAGTTTCGTGTTGTGAGTTTCTAATTATTAATTCTATTTAGCTTGTTTATTCTTAGTTCGGTATTGATATTTAGTTATTTATAATTTGAGACATATAGTATATACATGAAAGTTTCCTTGTTTGGATTATTTCGTTTGACGTACTACGTCTCGTGTTGTAGGTTTCTAAATATTAATTCTATTTAGATACATGGTAAATGATCAATGTAGACTATACTTAATAGATAGAGCCTCCATCACATCTAGTAGAACTTCCTGTGGAGGCAAATGGAGATGATCTTACTGTAACGCTCTGACGCTCTTGTTGTTTCTCTTTTTATTATTTTTAATTCCTTTTAGGTAGCAGTTGAGAGTTCTGGAGAGCTGTAGGATGACGGACTTCAAGCATAGTCGCCATTACATGTTTTTAGTAGATGAGACTCCACTATAGTTGATAATTTCTTTTGGACATTTAGAGTTTTATATTTCATCTTGTAAAGGATGTGTGCCTTAGTTTATTTCCAGTTGACTCATATTAACATTTATTTCAGATTTCAGTTGTATACAATTTATTCAGTTAAGACATGAATATATTTATTAGATATCTCTTTCTACATCATGTCTAATGTATTTATTTCCCGTATTTTGCCTGTTTTGTACCTACACCTGTTGTTAATTCTACTAAAGAGATATTACTATGATGGTGAAATGTGTTGTTGTACAGTGTGAGTGCATGGCAGTTTTGATATCTCTGGGTTCACCTTGAACTGCAGTCATGTGTGAAAACAGAGGCGTCACAGTTAGCATCAGAGCTCTAGTTCCAACATCTTTAGGATCATCATGTGTTGAATCATGGAACTAGAATAGTGTTTCTTAGGATTCATGTATAGAGTCCTCTAGGAATTCCTAGAATGAGTGATGACGTATTACGTATATCTTGAAAATTTTGGAATTTTTTTTATGACAACTATTTTACTTTGATTATAAAGTAACGTGAAAGATATGTGATACATATTTATTATTGTTATGGTTATATTTATGCCTTTTGCCTGAGGTCCCATTACAGTGTCTTATAAACTCTCTTCCCAAAATGTATAGATTGTCGGACAGGGATGTGGACGGAGAGGATCCCATACACAAAGAGTTAGGCATGATCAGCCGGAGCCTAAGTAGTAACAGGCTCCACCCGAGCAGCAACAGGCTCCACCCGAGCAACAACAAGCTCCACTTGAGCCGCAACAGACTCCACAGTATATGATTAACCTTATGGCCCCTATAGCAGCAAGGCTAGCAGTGCACGAGGAATGTGTGGCAAACTAGATCCAACCAGTAGCACCACCACCTACAGTGTCACAACAAGTGACTCCATCTATACCTATCACAGAGGAGTCCCCAGAAGAAACACCAGGAGTTACCCCACCACCAGTTGCCGATATAGCTGCAGAGCAGGAGACTTTGCTCCGTCTAGTTGAACGGTACTAGAAGATGAGGGCATATGAATTCCATGGATTATAAGACTCACTAGTAGCCCACAAGTGGAAGGAAGACGTGGGCAATATTCTCGATACGTTGATTCAGTGCAAAAGCAGAGATTGACAGCTTTTAGCCTTAAGTGTGATGCCGGAGGATGGTATAGGGTTCAATTCACCCCAGAACACCAGATATTACTCACTTAGGAAGATTTTGTTTACTTTTTTTATGAGCAGTAGATCTCTTCCATGGCAAGAGCCGGGAAAGAGCTAGAGCTATCCAGACTGGAGCTGGGAGACATGATCGTAGCTGACTATGATAGTAGATTTATGAGTTTACTTCGCTTCACATGCATGTGGTAGACCGGAGAGTGCCAGTCTCAGATGTTTCTTATAGGGCTTCATCCAAGCCTTTGTTGTTACCTCATTTCCAGATGATTCCACTCAATTCAAGAGGTAGTTGACACTGCTATTTCGCAGGAAATAGAGACTGTGATATTTTAGAAGACCAAGGAAGGTAATACTAAAGTAGGACAACATGGTGACAAGGGAAAGGGCAAGAGAACTTTTGCAGGACCTAGAGAACCTGAGTAGCGAGGTAATGATTTTTATCACTAGCAGCAAGGACCTTCTAAAAAGGGGTCATAACATGATTCTAGAATTCTACAGCAGCGCAGGATTCAAGGTGTATGTTACAACTACAATAAGATCAGTCGTAGGGCGAAGGATTATCACAGCGCACTAGCAGGAGGCTAGTAGGGCAGAGACCAGGGCCAGTAGTAGGGACGTGGACACAGACAGCAGAACGGTGATCAGGGTCAGCAGTCGTAGGGCTGTGGTTATGGCCAGCAGCAAAGGATCAATGCACCTCAGGCCAGATACATGCCATCCAGGAGATTCCTAAAGGAAAGATAGTTGTTTGGGCAGGTCGAGGTAGAGCTGGAAGAGCTGGCCGAACTGGAGGTGGGGACAAGCTGGCCTGTTGTCGCTATAGACAGTCCCGGTTGACATGGTCGGGGGACCCATAGTTGTAGCACAGACGAAGACACCTGGGGCACTCCTGCTGGGTATGCCTAGGGTAGCTACAATAGGAACACTGCACCAAGGGCTAGCTTCGAGTTTGCACTCCAGGGTGCTTATAGGGGTGGCCCTGAGGAAATGGCTGTCACTAGGAAAACTGTTGCCTCTGAGGAGCCTGTTGTTGCCTCGGAGAGGGACACTTGACATTCCGAGCTTGAACTACGAGTGTCCTACTCTGAATCATATGAGGGTCTTTAGGTTCCTTCAGAACACTCTCGATCTCGCACGTTGCATCTAATACGGCGTCATGAGTCATAAGTGCTCTACCAGCCTGAGCCAATCTGATATACTTATCCAGACCCTTCTAGAATTGATGCCTCCTAATTGCAGGGTCGGTAACCAGGTGAGGACCGTATTGACTAAGGGAGGAGAACTCAGCTTCATACTCATTAACTGATCGACCTCCTTGCTTGGGCTTGACAAATCTACGCATAAGCTTATCCCGAGCTGACTGAGGAAAATACTTCCTGTTGTAGCGCTCCGTGAACGTCTCCCATAGGATTAGCCTCTCAAGATGGGTCTTCTCAGTAGTTCACTAGATTCGAGCCGCATCCATAAGCTGAACATCCATAAGATCCATCCATTCTGTAGGGGTAATACGGGTCACCGTGAGGATAGTCTCGGTAACCTTAAGGAACTCTTCTGCTGCTAGAGGTCCTTCGGCACCAGAGAAAGAAGGAGGTCGCATATACCGAAACACTCCAACACTTGGCTCTGAGCGAGGGGGGTGCTGGTGCTAAGGCTCCCACTGCAAGTGCCCAGCCACGAACTACATATTCGCCACCAATCCATAAATCAACTACAAAAGTTGTTGCGGTTCCACTTCAAGCGGCGGTTCACTACTAACGGGAAGGCTACCATTACCACGTGTAATCACCATCACCATGGTTCTGAAGGGAACGAGGATCAAGAGGATAACCAAGATCAAAATCAAAACAAATATTGAGGAAAATAGGAACTAAAACATAGTTAGTAAGATAATAGAATAAGGGCTTAAGTGTAGTCTCACAGATGAAATATGATATACATCTAAGTTATCCGTTATATTCTCACTAATAGGAACTCAGGAACGAGACTTGCATGGGCCACCATAAAAACTTGTCTCGCCCCGCTTCCCAAAATACCAGGGAATCAGAACGTGAACAAGCTCGTGACGTATTAGATTGAGGAGAATAAATACAAGACCATTTCTTCTTAACCTAATATGCTAAGCGTCAAGCAATATACAAGACGAAGTCACATGTCCCCGATCACAATTAACAAGAATATAATGAACAACTCAGAACAAAAAGGTCATATCACAAATTGAATATCATCCGAGACACAGAGTTTTGGTTAACCATGCCCTTATTACAAAACAGTCCGACTAAGAATATGAAAATACATAGTCCAACAGAATAAAAAGAAATACTACAAAAATATCCAAATCCCTCGAAGACTAGAAGAGAAAATACTACATAAGAAATCTAATATCCCTCGGTAACTACAAAAAGAAAAGACTAGGCTCCAGCTTGCTCTTCTGCTCCATCTAAAATACACTCCGACTGCGAGCCATCTCCATACTAGACCTGTCCATCCTCTTAATCTGATGTATTTGCCAGCCAAGAACTACATATTCGCCACCAATCCATGAATGAACTCCAAAAGTTGATGCGGTTCCACTTCAAGCGGTGGTTCACTACTAACGGGCAGGTTACCATTACCACGTGTAATCACCGTGGTTCTGAAGGGAACGAGGATCAAGAGGATAACCAAGATCAAAATCAAAACAAATATTGAGGAAAATAAGAACTAAAACATAGTTAGTAAGATAATAGAATAAGGGCTTAAGTGTAGTCTCACAGATGAAATATGATATGCATCTAAGTTATCCATTATATTCTCACTAATAGGAACTCGGGAACGAGACCTGCATGGGCCACCATAAACACTTGTCCCGCTCTGCTTCCCAAAATACCAGGGAATCAGAACGTGAATAAGCTCATGACGTATTAGATTGAGGAGAATAAATAAATGAACATTTCTTCTTAACCTAATACGCTAAGCGTCAAGCAATATACAATACAAAGTCACATGTCCCCGATCACAATTAGCAAGGATATAATAAACAACTCAGAACAAAAAGGTCATATCACTAATTGAATATCATCCGAGACACAGAGTTTGGGTCAACCATGCCCTTATTACAAAACAGTCTGACTAAGAATATGAAAATATAGAGTCCAACAAAATAAAAAGAAATACTACAAAAATATTTAAATCCCTCGAAGACTAGAAGAGAAAATACTACATAAGAAATCTAATATCCCTCGATAACTATAGAAAGAAAAGACTAGGCTCCAGCTTGCTCTTCTGCTCCATCTGAAATACACTCCAACTGCAAGGCATCTCCATACTAGACATGTCCGTCCTCTAAATCTGACGTACACCAGAGAAAATAGGTGTACGTCAGCATACATAGCACATGGAAAGACCTCACAAAAGAAAAATAGAACAATCGAATGACCTATACAATAACTGATGCAACAACAGAAATGATAATAGAAACGTGTAACTAGAAATCTAACAAATTGAAGGGGTCGTACTAATCCCCCCAATAATAACAAAGGGAAAACCCCTACGACCGACCGCTCACAAAGGCATAAATCCAAACGAGTAACTCTTGGAGACGCCAATGAAGCATTATATCCCCAGAAGGAAATGAGTTCGTCCGATGATGACGTTACACCTGGGAGGTCATGCCAACACACGATGGATTGCTCTGGTCATCAGGCCAATGAGTTATACTATCAAGATGGGGGTATGAATAAGTCTCAGAAGAGAAATACTCGAGAGACGGATTCTTATTGTCTGTGTGTGAAAATCATCAGAGCAGTGTTGTCAGAATGCATCTGCCATGAGACTGCTCCCCGGAGGGTCTCTGTATTTGAATGGATCTCTACTGAAATGTCTGAACCAAAGATGAGGTGTTTCTGTAGAAGAAAGTCAACCGGCTTAGGTGACAAGTCTCTCGAGTAACTATTAACTATCAACATGATCGACAAAGGCAGGTCCTTGCGACGCTTCAATCCTAAACCTTTTGCAAAAGCATCTCAGCACATGACTTGGCTGCGGTCTAGAACTGTCAGGCCTAGACCACAGAGGTCATGTTCCTCTGATGATGAAATGTCAGATGCTTGCTCCGCATTGGCGTCTTACGATACGACATCCAGTGCAAGGTAATCTTATGAATCATTCATGATTAATGCCAAACAAATGGCTAAAATTCTCAAGGATGCTTTAACCAAGCAGAAAAAGAATTTTAAATTCGAGATGGAGATGGCTATGCATGAGATGAGAGATATGCGTAGCCAACAAATTATGGCGCTGACGAATCAGCAGGGAGAGTCCAGCCGTCCCAATAATCCTAACCAAACTGATAGCGATCGCGAAGCGGATGAGAACACCAAAATGGATACCCCTCCCACTGATAATAATGCTAGGGGTGGTCACTCGGATGATAACAATATAAAGGAGGACCATGTTACTTCTCCTCGGAACTGCTCAAAGAAAGATATGGGCGAGGATAAGTAGATGATGGACTTGGAGAGCAAAATTAATGCATTAATGAGCGCCTAAGAAGTAAAGAAGTCTGGGATATCCTGTCCTTACCCGAGGGAATGGGAGTCAATCTCATATCTGGCCAAGTTTAATTTGATTAACTTCACACCGTTCGACGGAAAGGGTTCCCCCACCCAGCATTTGATATATTTCAAATCCCATTTGGGAATAATCTCTGGCAATGAACCTTTAATGGTACGGTCATTCATGGGCACTCTTCGTGGAGTAGCCTTTGATTGGTATCGCCGCCTCAAGACGAGGAGTATCAATAGTTAGGATGACATGGAAGACATGTTTCTTATGAATTTCTTCGATGATGATACTGAAGTTTCGATCGGAACATTGTTTGATGAGAAACAGAAGGATGGAGAGTTGGTGGAGTACTTTGTTAAAAGATTCTGAAACAAAGCGATGAATTGTCAAGATCCGATTAGTGAAGATTTTATCCTTGAGACTCGTCATAATAACCTTTCACTAGATATCCTGGAAGCCATGGGAATGGTTCGGTCCAAAACTTGGAAGGACTTAAAAGTGCAAGGAGAATGAGCCGAACGTTTCCTCAAAAGGAAGAAGGCCGAAAGAGGTCAAACGGCGACTAATACTCCGAAGTAGAATTTTGTTCCTCGAGGTAAAGGGAAAGCTCAAGAGAATGTGGTGGATGCGAACCAGACGTTTGAATTGCAACCGCAACAGCAACAGCAACCGCAAAAGGGGCCTTAACAATCGCAATGGCAACAGAGGTCACAAAAGCCAAAGACTACCGAACCAAAATTCCCAAATGTTTATTCTTTCAGGCAGGACGAGGTTCCCAGTCTCTTCAAACACCTCGTGGAGAATAACAAGATCAAGTTACCCCTAATCCAAGATGAAAGATGCCAAGAAGGTTAACGACCCGAAATACTGCGCATTCTATAGAGCAGTGCATCATCCTACCAAAGCGTGTTACTCCCTCAAGGATAAAATCCAAGCGTTGATCGATGTTGGAGTCCTTACGGTGAAATCGGCCAAGGAGAAGAAGGTGGGTATGAATGTCGTATCAATTAGTTTCGGATCTATTCCTTTGAACTGGTTCCAGCCTGATCCCGTGAAAAATGTAGCGGTGAAGACCACTAACGATGATCCTCATAGACAATGCCAGAAAGGACTTGTGCTACACACAACCCCAAATGGCGAGATTCTCTGGGTCCATCCTGATCTAATCGAAGATGAATGGGCTAGGTCGTCATTTAAGAAGAAATCAAAGGGGAAAGGAAAGTACTGTTATGGAGTTGCAGCTATTCTAGAAGAAAATGATGAAGGAATTCCCACTTTCCTACTCTCTGAAGGCGAGCAAGAGGTATTTGCTACCAAGAGTGGAAATGAGTACCATTGTAAATATCCGAGTGCTTCCGATCAATTGGCTAAACAGGGGATAACCAAAACTATTCCCTCCATGACATTAGCGGAAATGGGGGTGGTCACGACTCCACTGGCACCAGTTGAAAAGACTCAGCAAAAGCTAAAGGAGAAAGAGTCGTTATATCAGGAGGGCCAAAACCCGAAGCAGTCTCGATTCAATCAACCGATTGGGAGAGACAAACTGGGGAGCTCGAACACTCCGTAGCACTTCGATATTATAGTGCAGTTAGCTAATATACCGGCTAGAATAACTCTATATGAGCTACTACATCTTTCGAAGGACATGAGGGAAGCACTACAAGAAGCCTTGGCCAACTCTGACGTTTTCCTGACTCAGATAAAACCATCTCCTGAAGAACCAGAGCCTTCAGTTCAGCATTGCAACCTCGCGGCACACGACCTTTCCTGCATTTCTTTCACTAAGGAGGACATGCAAACAAAGAATTCAAAGCATGACCGGCCACTCTGATTGATGTACAATCTTGGAATACCGACTAGTAAGCTGGCCTCCATGGGCACTAAGATCTACGGATTCAACACCAGTGGGTCCAAACCATTAGGTAAAATCTGGGTAAAGTGCCAGATTGGAGATTTAAAGTTGGAAGTCACATGCTATGTGATTGACGCAGAGACTTCTTACAACCTACTGTTCAGTCAACCTTGCATCCATAGTAACGTTATAGTCCTTTCTACCCTCCATCAGTGTCTTAAATATATAGACACTAACAATGAGGTCAGGACGGTGGTCATGGATAAGTAACCATTTAAGGGGTTAGAGAATTATTTTACTAACTCTCTTCTCTACGGTGCTAAATCCGATACTGAACCATCGGCCTAAGGCACAGACAGCGGAGAAAAAGTTGATACCAAAGCTCGATCTGATTACAATGATGGTTTTGTACTTAATGATATTGTACCCATTGTAATTAATCTTGACGATGAAGAATCATCGGACAACAGTTGTAATTGGCAACTTGCCAAAGGAGTGGCAATAAATGATGATTTAGAGTATTCTTTGTGTCTTGATAACATCATGAAAGGGTTGTATGATGCCCCTGACATGTATATGCCATCCCAATCATCTTGCATGACGAACAAGCATGTGTAGGATTCATTCGGAACGACACTTGTCATCCCCGTAAGGACAGGGGGTGAGATAGAAGTCGTTTACGATAAAGGGAAGAAATTTTCGATACCAGACCACTTCTTGGATGATGTAGGCATATAAAATTGCTTATAGGTCCCTTTTGCTCAGCTCGGCACAAACCGACGAACCAACGAGGCGACGAGATCGACGAATCGCATCAAGCAACGGAATGAATCCACCCGCGTGCAGAATCAAGCTAATGAGTTGAGGAATCAACGAGTCATCCAACCGAGAGCGGACTCGGACGAATCACGATCGAATCAAGATCAATTTCGGACTCGAACTCAGAAGCGGATTTACTGCCAAATCAGGAATCCAACTTACTGCCAAATCAGATCATCAAATCAGAGTCTCAGGTCAACCGAAACACAGACAAACGAGACAACGGAAAACGACTCGAAAAAGTCGGAAAACACCGCCCGCGGGGGCTCGGCCAAAGCCGAGCCACCTCAAGGTGGCTCGGCCAAGGCCGAGCCACCCTGAGGTGGCTCGGTGGCCGAGCGCACCGAGGTGGACTGCGGTGGCGAGCCACCTCGGGGTGGCTCGTGCCATGAAGCGCGAGCCACCGCTCAAGCGTGGCTAGGCCACAGTGCCGCACCCCGACGGTGGCCGACAGTGGCCCGAGGTGGCCGACAGTGGCCAGAGGTGGCCGACAATTCCCTTTTTGCAGCCACTGTCCTGAGAGCCTATAAATAGGCCTAGAGATGTTCATTTTCAGAGGGCGAACTTTCAAGAGCCGAAACTCTGCCGGATTGAAGAGTAAACTCGGAGCTTGAAGACCAGAAGACTTGCACATTCAGATCTGATCCTCGGCGACCATCCACGTCAGAAAAGGCAGGATCTCGAGAGGAAGAAAGAACAGATCTGAGATCTACACGAGACTACACTCCAGATCTAAGCTTGGTCTTAGATCTCGAGATCTGAGCGATTATTCCCTTGGTGGATTAATCCCTCCCGGCTATTATTCCCTTCGTGGAATAATACCCGCATACTCGTGTAGATCCGACCGGATCTAGATCGCGCGGTGGTCCACGGATTAACCCCGGCGCAGGCAAAGAACCCACCAAAGCGAGCGACCGCAAAACAGGAGCTCGTGATTTGTTCACAGAGGAGAGTTGTAATTTTTCTTTATTTTCTTTGATTTAGTTGTAACCGGATCTATAAAAGACCGGATCTTTGTAACCCAAGATGACAATCATATCAATGAAAAAGAAAACAGTTTTCCACGCGAACAATCTGGCGACCACAGTGGGAGCCGACGATCTCGCCAACGAGATCGATGCGTCGCAGCCGCGGATTGCAATCCCGGTCGTGGAGGAGGTCGAGTACGAGTTCGACCAAGCCAAGTTCGAGGAGTACGTGTCCTCGTCCGGCTCTATCTCCCCCCGCAAGTCCAAGAAGTTCTCCTCCGGGAGAAAAGCTCGTTGGTTTGAAGCTGCTCGGGAAGCCCACGAAGCTCTCAACCCAACTGACGCCGAAGTTGCGTCAAATGAAGTTCCACCGACCTCCAATCAGGTCAACCCAACTCCCGCCAACGCCTCTACTGTTCAGGGCGTTGTGACTCTCTCAAAGAGAGCCCGCCAGAGGCGTCGTCAACGCCTTGCGCGGCAATTCGCTAAGGCGATGGAGTCTACGGACGGATTCCGCTACCACGCGGAGTTGAAGAACAGAAGAGGCAAACAGCCTCAACCACCAATGAATGGCGACTCTTCCAAGCCGCCAAAGAAAGAATGGGTCCGCGTCAAACGGAACCGTTCGACACTCGAGGAGCGCATTCGCAAGCGCCGCGCGATGTCAGCGCAGGCACGGGCTCAAGCTCAGGAAGCCCGTAGAAAGCTGCAAAAGGAGGTGGAGAAGAAGCCACCACCAACACGACAAGTCTGGAAGCCTAAGTCTGAAGTGGCGACTCAGGCCAAAAAGCAACCAGTGCAGCCTTCTAAGGAAGGTCAAACTCCGGCGAGTCAACCAAAGTCGCCGTCAATCCCAATAACTTCTCCGGGAGATCATGCAGAGTCATCCCGCAAGAAGAAACCAATTTTGGAGCGCCTCGGTCCAATTCCTGACGTGAGAGGCAAAGCTCCAATTCACGAGCGTTTGGGCCCGATGAAGAAGCCCAGAACGACTCAACATACTGGGGGTCGCCATCACCTCCAGCATGACAAAGACCTCAAGGCAGCTGCGCGCACCAATTTGCGCATTGAAGTCCAAGATCACGCCGAAAATTCACGCCCAAAAAGGCATGTTTTGAGGCGGGTAACCCTTTGAAAGCCAAAGAAGGCAAGTCAACCTCAGATGGAAACATTATCATCTGATAATGATTGTGTTGTACCTGAGAAGGCGTGCCCGCACACGATAGGTTACTCTGACTGTCAAAATGACGAGTTGTACTATCGTGCTGGGGGTACGAATAGCACCAGGAAGAACGATAGGTTACTCTGACTGTCAAAATGACGAGTTGTACTATCGTGCTGGGGGTACGAATAGAACCAGGAAGAGGAGTCCCCGAGAACGGGAAATTCAATGTCCCTGTTCCAAACTCATTCGGGCGGTATTGTCGGAATGCAATTGCATTAAGGCGGTCCCCGAAAGAGTTTCAGTTTTTGAAAGACTTAATGCGGAAACGCCAAAACCAAGGCCTAGGCGCTTCCAACGAAGAAGAAGGGTGATTGAAGACGGAGAATTTCCGAGGGTCACCACCAACATGACGAGCAAAGGTACATCGGCCGGAGCCATTGAACGAGCAACCTATGGTAGGGTTCGGACAAGACACCCTTCAGAAGATGAAGAATCCGATGCCGGTTCCGCGGTGGCGTCAGATAATACTGTATCCAGTGAGGGACAACCCCGCGAGGCCCTGATGATAAGTGCGGAGCAGATGGCCAAGATGCTTGAAGACGCTTTGGCTAAGCAGAAAGAAAGTTTCAAATTTGAGATGGAGATGGCCATGCAGCAGATGAGAGAAATGCATGACCAACAGATCCAAGCATTGGCGAACCAACAAGGTGAACAGAATCATCATAACCCGATTAATGTGGAAGATGAGGATACAAATGCTCGTAACACCAATGATCCTCCCGTCAACGCAGGGAGATGTTTCGTCGACAGCTTACTATCCCGCTGCGAATGGATTAGCGGAGGCGTTTAACAAGACGATCATTAAGATCTTATCCAAGCTCGTGAAGGCCAATAAACGAGACTGGGACGATAAACTCGGTGAAGCACTCTGGGCTTATCGCACCACCATACGCACGCCTACGGGAGCTACCCCGTATTCGCTGGTATACGGATGTGAAGCTGTGCTACCGCTGGAAATTCAGATTCCGTCCCTTCGGATCGCCCTCGCAACGGAGATGACGACGGAGGAACAACATCAGAAGCGTCTCGAAGAGCTCGAGAGGCTGGATGAAAAGCGTTTGGAGGCTCAACAACACATCGAGTTTTACCAAGCCAGGATGTCAAGGGCTTTTAACAAAAGAGTCCGACAGAGAAGCTTCAAGGAAGGAGAGCTGGTCCTCGCTGCTCGCCGACCAATAATTCTCACCTCCAAGAAGAAAGGTAAATTCGAACCCAAATGGGAAGGACCGTTTGTAATAGACACAGTCTATTCAAACGGCGCATATCGCCTGATTACTCAAGAGGGCGCCAGGCAATTAATGCCAATAAATGGGAAGTTCCTGAAAAAGTACTATCCCTAGTACATTCAGGATAACTCATTTACCGGGAAGTTCCTCGAAGAATATTACACTCAATATTCTAGAGGATAACCCAAAAACATCTTTACCACCAAAATCTTTCACTGATCAAGTCTCCCTCACTGATCAATTTCAATTGACAGTGAGTCCACCAAAAATGTTTTTCTGGCCCTCTTGATTCTTTCCATGAACAAGAGGTCCACTTTCAGTTCGGAGTCCCTTTTCGATAAACGAAAGAACTCCTTCCCTTTTTCTCTTTGGTTAAACCTTGTTCATGGTTATAACCGGAGTTGAAAATTTCACTTCGATAAACGAAGAACTCATCTTCAGTTTAGATAACCCATCCTATAAAAGGCAAGTTTATCTAAATTTTCCAGATTCTCGGAGTGGACACCCCACTTCTAGTTTCTTCTTCGCTGGAAATAGAATATAAAATTCTTCCTTTCCAGAATCAGGGAATAGAATATAAAATTCTTCCTTCCTTGTCTGTTGGGTTCGCCTTCACCCTAAAAGAAGACCGGGAAATAGAATATAAAATTCTTCCTTTCCCGCACCAACCTTTTCTAAGAATCTATCAATCTAGGATTCATCCTAGGAAGTTTATCCCGAATCCTAAGCAGGGATAAGTCTGCGCCTAACACGCGCTGCCGGTTTAGTCTTTTTCCGCACAAAAAGACACCAGAGTCTGATTCTGGGGTATTTTATCCTGAAACCTAAGCAAGGATAAGTCTGCGCTTAACCTGCGCTGCCGGTTAGTTCTTAACCGTTAAAAAGAACACCCGTCCACATATTCAACATTGTGGCAGGTCGTCATTAATAACACCAAAATCCATGCCTTACACGCATGGGGAATGTCATCCTGAATCCTAAGAAGGGATATGCCGACGCCTAACACGCGTCGCCGGTTTAGTCTTTCGCCGTAGAAAAAGACACCAGAAGACCAGTCTGGGGTATTTTATCCCGAAACCTAAGTAGGGATAAAGTCAACACCTAACACGTGTTGCCGGGTAGCCTATTCCCGTAACAATGGCGAAGTCTATGTATTCGACATCATAGCACGAAGTCTAAGAGAATTCATTCTCTTAGCACAACGTTACATGCGAACGGAGTTAGACAATCCGCATGCTAGCCCGACTCAAACGGTAGTCGGTAAAGGCTAATCAAACCCGTTGAAGGCTGGGGGTTAGCCAAAAATCCTAAAGTCAACACCTAACACGTGTCGCCGGGTAGCCTATTCCCGTAACAATGGCGAAGTCTATGTATTCGACATCATAGCACGAAGTCTAAGGGAGTTCATTCCCTTAGCACAACGTTACATGCGGAACGGATTCCGACAATCCGCATGCTAGCCCGACTCAAACGGTAGTCGGTAAAGGCTAATCAAACCCGTTGAAGGCTGGGGGTTAGCCAAAAATCCTAAAGTCAACACCTAACACGTGTCGCCGGGTAGCCTATTCCCGTAACAATGGCGAAGTCTATGTATTCGACATCATAGCACAAAGTCTAAGGGAGTTCATTCCCTTAGCACAACGTTACATGCGGAACGGATTCCGACAATCCGCATGCTAGCCCGACTCAAACGGTAGTCGGTAAAGGCTAATCAAACCCGTTGAAGGCTGGGGGTTTGCCAAAAATCCTATGAGTATTATGGTCAATCATTTCCAACGCGTAACCTTAGGTCAACGCCAGTCAACGCGTTGCGATCAAAAGGTCAACGTACGACGGTCAAAACCCCAGGGTCAACGCCGGACAACGCGTAACCTTAGGTCAACGCTAGTCAACGCGTTGCGAGCAAAAATTCGAAACTCTAGGGTTAACGCCGGTCAACGCATAACCCTAGGTCAACGCCAGTCAACGCGTTGCAAGCAAAAAGGTCAACGTACGACGGTCAAAACCCCAGGGTCAACGCCGGTCAACGCGTAACCCTGGGTCAACGCCAATCAATGCGTTGCAATGAAAGAATCAATACTTCGAAAAGTATACGAGTATAAACTACTTCTTACTCCGAAAAGTATACGAGTATAAACTGCTTCTTACTCCGAAAAGTATACGAGTATAAACTGCTTCTTAAATACTCCGAAAAGTATACGAGTATAAACTGCTTCTTAAATACTCCGAAAAGTATACGAGTATAAACTGCTTCTTAAATACTCCGAAAAGTATACGAGTATAAACTGCTTCTTAAATACTCCGAAAAGTATACGAGTATAAACTGCTTCTTAAATACTCCGAAAAGTATACGAGTATAAACTGCTTCTTAAATACTCCGAAAAGTATACGAGTATAAACTGCTTCTTAAATACTCCGAAAAGTATACGAGTATAAACTGCTTCTTAATACTCCAATAAGGTATATGAGTATAAACTATTCCCTATTTTTGGTTTGAGAAGTTCCTGGAGAATATTGTTCTAAAAAATATTCTTAAGGATAACTCAAACAACACAACGCCGGACAACGCGTTGCACATAAAAACTCGACGCCAGCAATCGATGGTCAATTCTACGAGCTGAAGATCAAAAATCAGGAATCGACTTCAAGGTTCAAAATTTCCGACAAACGGTCAGACAATAAATGCAGCACCGGAACCCTTACAGACATTCGACAAAGCACCGAATAGCCTGAAGGATTGAAGGAATCAAGAACACAAGTCATTCCAAGGTCCCATTACACCGACTGAAGGTTGGGACATGCATATCCAAAGTATTCCAGACTCTTCTATAAAAGAACGAGACTGAAATACTTTGGAGGGGGTATCTGGGCTCGGCCATGAGCCGAGCCACCCCAAGGTGGCTAGGCACAGTGTCGGCCACCCCGAGGTGGCCGACAGTGGCCCGAGGTGGCCGACAGTGGCCAGAGGTGGCCGACATTTCCCTTTTTGCAGCCACTGTCCTGAGAGCCTATAAATAGGCCTAGAGATGTTCATTTTCAGAGGTCGAACTTTCAAGAGCCGAAACTCTGCCGGATTGAAGAGTGAACTCAGAGCTTGAAGACCAGAAGACTTGCACATTCAGATCTGATCCTCGGCGACCATCCACTTCAGAAAAGGCAGGATCTCGAGAGGAAGAAAGAACAGATCTGAGATCTACACGAGACTACACTCCAGATCTAAGCTTGGTCTTAGATCTCGAGATCTGAGCGATTATTCCCTTGGTGGATTAATCCCTCCCGGCTATTATTCCCTTCGTGGAATAATACCCGCATACTCGTGTAGATCCGACCGGATCTAGATCGTGCGGTGGTCCACGGATTAACCCCGGCGCAGGCAAAGAACCCACACAAGCAAGCAACCGCAAAACAGGAGCTTGCGATTTGTTCGAAAGAGGAAAGTTGTAATTTTTATTTTTTTTCTTTGATTTAATTGTAACCGGATCTATAAAAGACCGGATCTTTGTAATCCAAGATGACGATTATTTCAATGAAAAAGATAACAGTTTTCCACGCGAACAGATGAAGATGATGAAGATGACGAAGATGATAAAACTGCTCCTCATCTATTTAGATATGACACAAAAGCGCGTAATCTCATGGAGAGATATGGATATGACTTCTCACTTGGGGAAGGTCTTTGTTTTGATCGATGTCTGCGAGTTCTGTCTCGCGTGGCCTATGTACCAAAAGGAAAGCCCGATAATTATTATAGCCACAGAAGAGGCTTAGGCTATGTCTCCTTGTCCGATGACGAGTGTTGCTGGTAAGTCATTGATCAAATAGCTAATAAAGGAAAAGACGGGCATTCTTCTATTTCTTCTGCTTGGGACTCCGACACTAGTCTTTGAGAAATGTTCAAGGGACTGATGTCAAATATGACTGCGATCGATCCCATCATAATTGAGGAAGATGATCAAATGCTAACTTGGGAAGACCATTGGGTTCATCACCTGAATATGCAATACGGTGATAGGTTTGAACAAAGGGAACCCCCTACTGAAGACCAAGTAACCCAAGTAAATATGAGTGACGAGGATAATCCAAAACTGATATTCATTAGTGACAGCCTCCCACCAAATGAGAAAGAAGAGTTAATTACCCTCATTAGTGAGTACATCGATGTCTTCACCTGGAACTACGAGGATATGCCAGGACTCGATCCAAATGTGGCAATACACCGCCTCAACATTAAGCCAGATGTTAAACCTGTCAAACAACAACAAAGACAGTTTCGTTCGCAAATCATGAAAGCGATCGAGTCTGAAGTTAAAAAGCTTATTGACTCGAGCTTTATCAGGGAGGAGCAATATCCCGAATGGCTTGCTAATATTGTCCCGGTCCTTAAGAAGAATGGGAAAATCAGGATTTGTATCGACTTTAGAGACCTCAACACTACCGGCCCAAAAGACAACTTCCCTCTTCCTATCACAGATGTTATCATTAATAATACATGTGGATTCGAGAGAATGTCGTTCATGGATGGATTTTCTGGTTATAATCAGATAAAAATGCATCCAGATGATGAAAAGCATACCACATTTAGAATACCTCTCGGTATTTTCTGCTACACGGTTATACCATTCGGCTTAAAGAACACAGATGCCACATATCAGAGAGCTATGTTAAAGATTTTCTAGGAGCATCTCTGGAAGACTATCGAATGCTACATAAACGATCTAGTCATGTGATACGGGTGTATCTTCTCTTCGGAAAAACGATCCTCATGAGAGCTTGAGGATAGGTGATTCTCATGATATCTTGAGAATAGAGGCGTGGTTGGAACCATAGAGGACGGCGAAAGAAGTCAGAAGGAGTGAAACGTAGAAGATCAGGAAAATAGGGTCGGGTTCTGTCCGGTCGACCGCGGCACCCATGCCGGTCGACCGGAAAACCTGCACAATGCAGGGTTTGCAGAAGCACTCTGGCCGGTCGACCGGACCAGGATTGGCGGTCGACCGGATCGCGATATTTGGCTTTTCCTGGTTCGTTTTGGATTCTGTTTTGATAGGGATTCCTTATCCTTTTGGACTTGTTTATTTACAAGATTACCACCACGTTGTAAACCCTATAAATAGTTGTTTATTTACAAGATTACCACCACGTTGTAAACCCTATAAATAGGGATTGTTTAGGGTTCTAAACAGAGAGGTTAGAGGCTAAGATGTAGTCCTAAAGGGTTTTAGGTCTAAGTGAAATCCTGATCAAAAGGATTAGGGTTTAGATTGTAATCAGATCTCAAAGAGAAGTGATCAAGAGAAATTCTAATAATTGTATTAGGGTTTTAGAGAGAGAGTTGAGAGGTTGTTCTTAATTCTAGCGAGATTGTGAGGGAGAGATTGTAATCTTTGTTCTTCATAATCTAGAGAAGGTATTTTCCTTCGCCTTATACTGAATTATTCTTGTGTTTTGGTCATCCTCTTCTCAACCCACCTTTTGGTAATTCCGCGACCAAAGGGTGCTCGCACGGCAACTCGTATCAAGTTGGTATCAGAGCGATTAGATCCTATGGAAGGGGGAACCTGTGGATGGTCCTTACTCGATCGCAATACAAGAAGCTTGGCGAGATCCTTTTTCTTTGAAAGGAGTTTAGAGACTAAGGAAGAAGAAGATGACTGAAGAAAACAAAGATGGAGGGGCTCGAGAGTTTCCTCAGCTGAAGTTCTAACTTGAAAGGGACTTCAAGTTTCTAAAGGGGGGACCCATGATACGGGTGTATCTTCTCTTCGGAAAAACCTGCACGATGCAGGGTTTAAGAAAACTCTCTGGCCGGTCGATCGGATCAAGTCTGGCGGTCAACCGGATCGCGATTTCTGGGTTTCCTGTTTTGTTTTGGATTCTGTTTTGACAGGGATTCCTGATTCTTTTGGGCTTGTTTATTTACAAGTTTGCCATCCACGTTTGCACATCTATAAATAGGATTGTTTTAGGGTTCTAAACAATCAGATCTCAGAGAGAAGTGATCAAGAGAAAATTCTAATAATTGTATTAGGGTTTTAGAGAGAGAGTTGAGAGGTTGTTCTTAATTCTAGCGAGATTGTGAGGGAGAGATTGTAATCTTTGTTCTTCATAATCTAGAGAAGGTATTTTCCTTCGCCTTATACTGAATTATTCTTGTGTTTTGGTCATCCTCTTCTCAATCCACCTTTTGGTAATTCCGCGACCAAAGGGTGCTCGCACGGCAACTCGTATCATCATGAAAAATCGTGACAAGAATGATCACATCAAGGACTTGAAGACGATGTTCGACCTGATGCGGACTCATCAATTGAAGATGAATCCTACCAAATCTTTTCTCGGAATGTCCAACGGAAAATTCCTTGGATTCGTCGTCACGACTAAGGGTATTCACATTAACCCCGATAAAGTGAAGGCGATTAATGAGTTGTAACCTTCGAGAAACCTAAAAGAGCTCAGAGGTTTACAAGGACGCTTGGCTCACATCCGTCGGTTCATTTTGAACCTTTCGGGAAAATGTCAACCATTCTCCAGGCTTACAACGAAAGGCGTATCATTTATATGGGATGATGCTTGCCAAAAAGTATTTGAGAATATTAAGGAATATCTCTCGAAACCCTCTGTGCTCGTCGCACCGAAATCGGGCAAACCATTCTTGATTTATTTCAAGGCGACGAGCCACTCGTTATGTCACGCCCTGATTCCAAAATGTAATAGTCTGGAGAGTGACTCGGTCGGCAATGCAACCATACGGTCGCATTCATGCCTTTAGATCATCTTGTATACAGATAAAGCCAAAACTATACCAAGAGCATGTAACCAAGAAAATAAAATGGAATGTATAGATAAAGAAATATCAGAAATTTCCATAGTTCTATGACAAGTCCACAAATCTCTAAAGAGAATGGAAAAAATATACACCATAGTCTGGAGAGCCAACTGTGGCTAAAGAAAAACCTGAACCAAAATAACTACCTAAACAACTGAATTGGAGAACTGATAGAAGGAACGATGATCACTACAGCTGAGCCTGCCCCTCGAAATACTCCCGGTCCTGCGAAGAAAGAACAGTTCCCGAATCTGGGGCATACAAACCCCAGGGGAGTCAGGAAACTCCCAACAAGCATGTAAAATGAAGGAAAAGTGCACGTATAAGTGTAATGTGGCATGGAAAAATAATAAAAACTCCATTAACGGTAATAGAAAAAAATGCTAATTATAGATATCAAATAGGTCAACCACAAGAGACACAAGCCTGTTATTACTGTTTTAGATGTTATTTGAATTAGAGAAGAATATTTCATGTATATAAGTCGGTTTCCCGTAAACCGTCCCGGGAACACGGCTTCAAGTCATGATGGGCCCTTAGTTCTCATATAAATATATACTAGGATATCAAGAATGCGCACAAACCCGTTTATATACATGTTATATTCTTCGTCCAATTCCCCTTTTATTAAACCCCATGTTGTCTGTTTAATCTAAGTAACTGTACATGAAACGTTGTGCACTAACCACAGGGATTCCGTGGAACGGCTTCCGTAAAACTATGAAAGATAACCGTGGTCCAAAACATGTCTAATCAAGAGGAGTGCATCGTCTAGTCGATGCTATAATAATAATAGCCAAGGAAAATCTCATATCGGGAGATGTCGAGGGTATAGCCATGCTATGATAACACGTTTAAAAATCATAGTTCTTGACGGAAGTCGTCTTCATGCACAGTCAACCCTATCAAAAATCACTAGGTGATTAAACATAGCATCCGGTGATCCAATAAGCATCAAGAAATCAAACAATATCATCATTAACTTTAACAACAAGAAAATAAGTAATTAGCATAATTGTTTAGTGTCAAAGCAGCCAAACTGATTTTTATTTGGCCATAGAAAGTGAAAAAACTGATTTTGTTTTATGAGGAAAAGCCTAAACGGGTCTGAAATATGATAACGGGTTTGAAATTGGGTTTGAACTGGTCAACGGGTCTGAAATATGATAACGGGTCTGAAATTGGGTTTGAACTGGTCAAACGGGTCTGTACTTTGGTAACGGGTCCAAACATGATCGGGTTTGAAGAGTTGTAGACCCAACTGGGTCGGGTACAAGTTCCAATGACCAAAAATACATTAATTTACGAAAACATTAAGACTCAAGGATTCGAACTAGAGACCCTTGGCTCATTGTCCAAGGCAACTAACCACTACAACCACTTAATCTTCTATTTCATACATGATTCAGAGAAACTAAACATTGGTTTTCGGTCAAGTTCCACACTAATGAGGAAAACTCTACATCAATGACCGGTTATGTATATTGTCATAAAGTTTTATTTATTTACAGTTCATGCCATCAAAATATTTACAGCTTATGCCATCAAAATAATTACAACGAATGTCATTCAACCTATTATCATATACATACAACACATTGATGACATACAAATATTAAAATTTCATAGCAAAATATATATAATCGAGTGAAAAAAATGTTTGCATGAATGAAAAAAAAATCAAAAATAATAATCTAAAAATAATAATATTTGAGGAAAAGAATGCTTGCCGAAAATGGTGCGAAACTCCGATTTCACCGAAGCAAGAAGAATCCTTTTTTTTTAATTGGTTCCAGCCTCCCTTGCGTTTTCTCTTTTTTTTTTCTTCCCCGTGAGCTCTCTCTCTCTCTTAATTTGCTCTTGTGAGAAAACTTGGGTAAGGGAGTTTAAAGAGAGAATAAAAAAGAAATTAGGGGACAAAGTGAGTGATTTGGAGAGAGAATTAGGGAGAGGGATTTTAGTGGAGGGATTTTTGGGAGAGATTTTAGTGGAGGGATTTTTTTAGGAGAGATTTTAGCTTAGTGGGGAAGATATTCAATGATACTGTGGCTGATATGCCTGCTGGAAATGAGGACCTCTCCACTGTCTTTGTCCTTGAAATTGCTGACCCATCTGATGTCCTTGAAACATCTGTTGCTGTGTGGGAAGTGGTGGCCTTAACTGTTGTCCACCCTGTCTAGCCTGCCTTGCTGGCACTATCTCTCCACCTGAATATCCTCCTGAAACTCCTTTACTGGGACAAGTGGAAAGTTGATGATCTGCCACCCCACATGCTAGGCACAACCCATTAGCTCTCCTACAGTCCTTCATTAAGTGCCCCGGCTTGCTGCAGAAATGGCAAATCATGTTGGTTGATTGTGGAGCTGGTCTCGGAGTCCCTATCTGCTGGCGTTTGGCTGGTGCTCCTCCGGTTTTAGGCTTCTGCTGGTTACCTCCTGAGTTCTGTCCTACAGGGTGCTTGTTTGCCCCTCTCTTCATTGAGTTCATGATCCCAATCAGCTGTTTTGCTTTCCGAGTTGCCTCTAGGACATCCGCATAAGTCTCAACCCCCTTCTGACTATAAATCTGAGTCTGGATCTCAAAATTTGCATAAGTCTCAACCCCCTTCTGACTATAAATCTGAGTCTGGATCTCAAAATTTAGACCCTGCATGAACCTTTGTCCCTTATCCACCTCATTCGACACCATCGCCGGGGCAACTTGGCAAATTCTGCTGCATACTCATCTACAATACTAGCTCTCTGTCTTAGCATAACAAACTATCTTTGCATCTCAAGACAAGCTGTCTTCGAAAAAATGCCTCTAGGAAACTCTCCTGGAATGTCTCCCATGAAACTGGCTTAGGCAGCTTCTCCTCCTCTACATCCCACCATGTTCTGGCTACCTTACTAAGTTGCAGCTGCACAATATCGACTCGGTCTTCCTCTGGTATCTTGGCTACCCTTAATAGGCGATCCATGGTTTGTAACCACATCTCAGCCTCATATCCGCCTTCAGTCCCAACAAAGTGTTGTGGGTTAAGCTTCCGAAAATCAGACACAATACCCGGCCTTGTAACCTGCCGCTGCCCGTTCCTCTGGCGATTTTGAGCAACCAGCTCCCTAATCGCTTCTGCAAGATCAGCCTGATCTACTTGGTGTCCTACAGGGACAACGGGAGTGGGGGGTCGACGGGTTGGGGCCATAGCGATCACCTGAAAGGAGAGGGGTCGAGTTTAGGACTTGAGAATCATAGAAATAGGAGTCAAAGGATGGATTTCTAGAAAGAAAAAGGATGCATTCTATACATGCTCTTTTTTTTTTGCTCAATCCTAGTTTCTACTTGTATACAGGATGAGACAACAATTCCTAAACCAGGTGCTCTGATACCAATAAAAACCTTGTCACGCCCCGATTCCAAAATGTAATAGTTTAGAGCGTGACTCGGTCGGCAATGCAACCATACGGTCGCATTCACACCTCTAGATCATCCTGTATACAGATAAAGCAAAAACTATGCCAAGAGCATGTAACCAAGAAAATAAAATGGAAGTATAGATAAAGAAATATCAAAAATTTCCATAGTTCTATGACAAGTCCACAAATCTCTAAAGAGAAAGGAAAATATATACACCATAGTCTGGAGAGCCAACTGTGGCTAATGAAAAACCTGAACCAAAATAACTACCTAAACACATGAATTGGAGAACTGATAGAAGGAACGGTGATCACTACAGCTGAGCCTGCTCCTCGAAATACTCTCAGTCCTGCGAAGCAAGAACAGTTCCCGAATCTGGGGCATACAAACCCCAGGGGAGTCAAGAAACTCCCAACAAGCATGTAAAATGAAGGAATAGTGCACGTATAAGTGTAATGTGGCATGGAAAAATAATAAAAACTCCATTAACAGTAATAGAAAAAAATGCTAATTATAGATATCAAATAGGTCAACCACAAGACACATAAGCCTGTTATTACTGTTTTAGATGTTATTTGAATTAGAGAAGAATATTTCATGTATATAAGTCGGTTTCCCGTAAACCGTCCCGGGAACACGACTTCAAGTCATGATGGGCCCTTAGTTCTCATATAAATATATACCAGGATATTAAGAATGCGCACAAACCCGCTTATATACATGTTATATTCTCCGTCCAATTCCCCTTTTATTAAACCCCATGTTGTCTGTTTAATCTAAGTAACTGTACATGAAACGTTGTGCACTAACCACAGGGATTCCGTGGAACGGCTTCCGTAAAACTATGAAAGATAACCGTGGTCCAAAACATGTCTAATCAAGAGGGGTGCATCGTCTAGTCAATGCTATAGTAATAATAATAATAATCAAGGAAAACTCCTCACATCGGGATATCGATGTCGAGGGTATAGCCATGCTATGATAACACGTTTAAAAATCATAGTTCTTGACGGAAGTCGTCTTCATGCACAGTCAACCCTATCAAAAATCACTAGGTGATTAAACATAACATCCAGTGATCCAATAAGCATCAAGAAATCAAACAATATCCTTATTAATTTTAACAACAAGAAAATAAGTAATAAGCATAATTATTTAGTGTCAAAGCAGCCAAACTGATTTTTATTTGGCCATAGAAAGTGAAAAAACTGATTTTGTTTTATGAGGAAAGCAGCCAAACTGATTTTTATTTGGCCATAGAAAGTGAAAAAACTGATTTTGTTTTATGAGGAAAAGCCTAAACGGGTCTGAAATATGATAACGGGTCTAGAAAGTGAAAAAACTGATTTTGTTTTATGAGGAAAAGCCTAAACGGGTCTGAAATATGATAACGGGTCTGAAATTAGGTTTGAACTGGTCAACGGGTCTAAAATATGTTAACGGGTCTGAAATTGGGTTTGAACTGGTCAAACGAGTCTGTACTTTGGTAACGGGTCCAAACATGATCGGGTTTGAAGAGTTGTAGACCCAACTAGGTCGGGTACAAGTTCCAATGACCAAAAATACATTAATTTACGAAAACATGAAGACTCATGCTATAGTATTAATAGTAATAATCAAGGAAAACTCCTCACATCGAGATATCGATGTCGAGGGTATAGCCATGCTATGATAACACGTTTAAAAATCATAGTTCTTGATGGAAGTCGTCTTCATGCACAGTCAACCCTATCAAAAATCACTAGGTGATTAAACATAGCATCCAGTGATCCAATAAGCATCAAGAAATCAAACAATATCCTCATTAACTTTAACAACAAGAAAATAAGTAATTAGCATAATTGTTTAGTGTCAAAGCAGCCAAACTGATTTTTATTTGGCCATAGAAAGTGAAAAAACTGATTTTGTTTTATGAGGAAAAGCTTAAACGGGTCTGAAATATGATAACGGGTCTAAAATTGGGTTTGAACTGATCAACGGGTCTGAAATATGATAACTGATCTTAAATTGGGTTTGAATTGGTCAAACGGGTCTGTACTTTGGTAACGGGTCCAAACGTGATCGGGTTTGAAGAGTTGTAGACCTAACTAGGTCGGGTACAAGTTCCAATGACCAAAAATACATTAATTTACGAAAACTTTAAAGACTCTCAAGGATTTGAACTAGAGACCCTTGTCTCATTGTCCAAGGCAACTAACCACTACAACCACTTAATCTTCTATGTCATACATGATTCAGAGAACCTAAACATTGGTTTTCGGTCAAGTTCCACACCAATGAGGAAAACTCTACATCAATGACCGGTTATGTATATTATCATAAAGTTTAATTTATTTATAGTTCATGCCATCAAAATATTTATAGCTCATGCCATCAAAATAATTACAACGAATGCCATTCAACCTATTATCATATACATACAACACCTTGATGACTTACAAATATTAAAATTTCATAGCAAAATATATATAATCGAGTGAAAAAATTGTTTGCATGAATGAAAAAAAATAAAAAATAATAATCTAAAAATTATAATATTTGAGGAAAAGAATGCTTGCCGAAAATGGTGCGAAACTCCGATTTCACCGAAGCAAGAAGAATCCTTTTTTTTTTACTTGGTTCCAGCCTCCCTTGCGTTCTCTCTCTTTTTTTTTCTTCCCCGTGAGCTCTCTCTCTCTCTCTCTCTCTTAATTTGCTCTTGTGAGAAAACTTGGGTAAGGGAGTTTAAAGAGAGAATAAAAAAGAAATTAGGGGACAAAGTGAGTGATTTGGGGGGAGAATTAGGGAGAGGGATTTTAGTGGAGGGATTTTTGGGAGAGATTTTAGTGGAGGGATTTTTTTTGGGTGAGATTTTAGCTTAGTGGGGGAGATATTTTCCAAAAATATCTTCCCTCAAATCTCTCACATGAAAGAAGAGAATCAAAGGGAAAAAAAATGGAGTTGCATACATGGGCTTTCTAGAATGGGCCTTAAGAAAAAATTTGTTTGTTTTTTATTCAAAACCTTACCTCATGTGGGCCTAAAAAAATTATTGGTATAAAACAAATGGATTATTACACGTTAAGTGCATTACTTGCACAAGATGACAACAACGGTCATGAACAAGCAGCATATTACTTGAGCTGGACCCTTGTAGGTGTCGAATCCCGGTATCTAATAATTGAAAGGGAGTGTCTTGCCTTGGTATTCGCGATTCAAAAGATACGACACTACTTAGTAGGATAGACTATTTACGTCATTTTCAATGTTAACCCGGTCTGAGTATTCATGACGCAGTCCGCTTTCATGAATTGGCGGTTAGCAAAGTGGTCCTTGCTTCTGTCCCAATACGACCTATACTTTAAACAACAAAAGTCAGTTAAAGGACAAGCTATTTGTGATCTCCTTGCAGCTAACTTAACTACGGATACCGTCGAAGTATACGACGATCTGCCGGATGAAACCCACGAAATCAACATAACTTCCCATCAACAGGTATGGCGTTTGTACTTCGACGGTGCTTCTTGGGCAACTAATGTAGCAAGTGCTCCTGGATGTTCTAAGATTTCCTCCGGAGTTGGAGTTATCTTAGTTTCTCCGGAAAAATATATGATGCCTCGAGCCTACTCGCTAACCGAGCCATGCTCAAACAACGTAGCTGAGTATAACACGCTGCTTATTGGACTTAACTTTGCTAAAGAGTTAGGGATCGAGTATCTTGAATCTTTCGGTGACTCTCAACTGGTAGTTAAACAGATTCAAGGATAGTATAAGGTCAGAAAACAGGATTTGATACCCTGCCATAATATGGCCGTTGAGATGGCGGAATCGTTTGAAGGATTCTTCATCAAATACATTCTATGCTTATAGAATGCCTACACTGACGCATTAGCAGTATTAGCAGTATCTCTCGCACAACCTCCAGAAATGGAACAATTCGTTACGGTAAGAACTCACCAGCTCTTCGTACCAATCTAGGATGTAGACAACGAAGAAGAGGATACTAAAGAAGTACATTCAACATAAGTTGAGTTCGAGCCACGAGATTAGCATTTCCCTATCATCGATTATGTCTTACACAGGATTTTGGCGAAAGACGTGAAAGAAAAGGACTCAATCCGATGGAGAGCACCAAGGTTCTACTATAATATAGAAAATCAAACGCTATATCATCAGGGGTACGATTGTTTGCTACTACGTTGCTTATCGACTAAAGAAGCTGAAGAGGTCCATAAGGAAACACACGAAGGAGTTTGTGGCACACACCAACCTGGCGCCAAACTTTATGACCGCATCAGAAGAATGGGATATTTCTGGCCCACCATGATAAAAGACATAGTCGCGTACGCACGAAAGTGTCATGCGTGTTAAATACACGAATTATATGCACCAACCTCCGGAACATCTGCACCCTTCAGCCACTTCATGGCCTTTCAAAACTTGGGGAATGGACATTGTTGGTCCTATTTTTCCCCCGTTCATCAAAGGTGACCGGTTCATCCTAGCGATTACATTTTACTTTTCCAAATGGGCTGAAGCGATTCCGCTCAAAGAAGTAAAGACGAGCAGCGTGATTGTGTTCATCAAGCACCATATTATCTACCGATATGGTTTCCCAAGGCAAATCATACATGACAATGGGCCCCAGTTTGTCAGTAACGCCTTCATTAAATTTTGCGAGAAATTTAAAATTTAAGACGTCTCATCGATAGCTTACAATCTCATAGCAAACGTGGTAGCAGAGGCCTTTAACAAGACTATCATAAAGCTTTTATCAAAATTCGTGAAAACTAATAAACGAGATTAGGATGATAAGCTTGGCGTACCCCTATGGGCCTATCATACCACGGTCCGCACGCCGACGGGATCGACCCCATATTTTTTGGTATACAGGTGTGAAGCCGTTCTTCTATTAGAAATTCAAATTCCATCTCAACCGAAGAACAGCATCAGAAACATCTCGAAGAACTCGAGATGCTCGACGAAAAGTGCTTAGAAGCTTAACAGCACATTGAGTTCTACCAAGCCAGAATTTCCTGAGCTTTTGATAAAAAAGTTTGACAACGGAGTTTTAAAGAAGGAGACTTGCTCTTAACCGTCCGACGGCCCATCATCCTTAATTCCAAGAAGAAAGACAAATTTGAACCCAAATAGGAGGGGTCGTTCGTAGTAGAGACAGTCTACTCGAATAGTGCATATCGCCTTATTACCAAGGAAGATGCTCGGCTCATGATACCGATAAATGGGAAATTCCTGAAAAAGTACTACTCTTAGTACGTTTAGGATAACCCATGTCACGGGAAGTTCCCAAAAGAATATTATGTGGGGTATTCTTAGGGATAACCCGGTAGTTACAAAAGGGATAAGAAAGAAATCCCCATTTGGACTCTAAATGTCCTCAATGATGGAATATATCTCATTTTTGAGATTAAATTCACCAACTTTCGTGAATAGTTTTGTTGAGACGAGATTCGATCACTTTGATGAATCAATCTTCCCTCACGAAACCACCACTGGTGTTTGACAATTCATAATCTTTCACCACAAAGTCTCTCACTGATCAAACTAATTGACGGTGAGTCCACCAAAATTTTTATTGGTTAAATCCATTCAAACCATCGTCGTGTTTGTGCATTTAACACTCGTGTTGTTAAAACACTAACACGACACCCTTTACGCCAATCTTTGGCAATTTTAAACTTTACGTGTTAAGTACTGATCACTTGGTATCGAAATCCTCCATCCAGTAGCTAGTACAAATCGGCATTTTCACGGCTATCCGTATTCCACTCCAACTGCTTTCTTAGTCAAACCAATAAAAATTAGGGTCAAAACCAGAATCCCCTCTCGATTTTTTCCATGAACAAGAGGTCCACTTTCAATTGAGCAATCAAACCTATAAAAGATAGGATTGCCTCAAACCCACTCGGCCAAACCTATAAAAGTTTGGGTCGAAGTCCGAATTTCACTTTGATAAACGAAGAGCTCTTTTTAGTTTAAGCAACCAATCATATAAAAGTTAGGGTTGCTTAAATCTTCTCGATTCTCGGAATGGAGATCCTACTCTTAGTTTCATCTTTTCGGATTCTTAAGATTGAGATCCCACCTTGAGTTTTCCCTGAAACTAGAGACAGGGTGTAAAATCCTTCCTCTTCAGTTTTGGGAGATAGAATATAAAATTCTTCCTCTCCCACTCCGGGTTTGTATTTACCCTTAGAAAAGACACATTTCTCAACTTTAAATCCACGCACTTCATGCACGGGGGATTTTATCTCAAACCCTAAAAGAGAGATAAGTCTGAATCTGACACATGCTGCCGATTTAGTCTTTTATCAAATAAAAAGACACCAGAATACAAGTCTGGGGACTTTTATCCTGGATCCTAAGTAAGGATGAGTCAGCACCTAACACACGTTACCGGATAGTCTATTCCCGTGACAAAGACAAAGTCTATGTATTCAACATCATAGCGTCAAGCCTAAGAGAATTCATTCTTTTAGCACAACAGTACATACAGAATGGACGTATACAATTCGCATGCTAGCCTGATTTAAACGGTAATTAATAAAGGCACGTCAAATCCGTTGAAGGCTGAGGATTTGCCAAAAACCTTAAGTCTGCATCTAACACATACTGCCGGTTTAGTCTTTCACCAAATAAAAAGACACCAGAATATAAGTCTGGGGACTTTTATCCTGAATCCTAAGTAAGGATGAGTCAACGCCTAACATGCATTGTCGGGTAGTCTATTCCCGTGACAAAGACAAAGTCTACGTATTCAATATCGTAGTGTCAAGCCTAAGAGAATTCATTCTTTTAGCACAATGTTACATGCAGAATGGACGTATACAATTCGCATGCTAGCTCGATTTAAACGATAATCGGTAAAGGCATGTCAAATCCATTGAAGGTTGAGGATTTGCCAAAAATCTTAAGTCTGCATCTAACACATACTGCCAGTTTAGTGTTTCACCGAATGAAAAGATACCAGAATACAAGTAGGACTTTTATCCTGATTCCTAAGTAAGGATAAGTTAGCGCCTAACACGTGTTGCCGGGTAGTCTATTCCTGTGATAAAGACAAAGTCTATGTATTCAATATCATAGCATCAAGCCTAAGAGAATTCATTCTTTTAGCATAACGTTACATGCGGAACGGACTTATACAATCCGCATGCTAGCCTGATTCAAACAGTAATCGGTAAAATCACATCAAATCCGTTAAGGGCTAAGGATTTGCCAAAAATCCTATAGACATTATGCCCACGTGGTTTACAATCAATAAAGAGAAATCATGATAAAAGATGAGTACACTAAATCAAATACTGGGTCTTTACTAATAGATCAAGTCAAAGCATACAATAATGAAGCTCATCGGCCCGAATGCAATCGGCAACCGAGAATGTAAAGTTCTAACCTAGAGAGCTTATCTACATAACCCTGTTCAAGCGCAACCTATAGATCGGCCCGGACATAATCTTCAGAGCTACTCAAGATCTTCGTGGCTTCACCTTTTAGCTTCATCAATCTCTCCTGTGTAGATCCTAGTCTCTCCAGAATCTATCCACGAGAACTCTCTAAGCCAACTAGCTCATTTGCAATGATAGCGCCGGACTCCTCAGCATACTTCAGGACTTTCTTCAGCCTGGCTATCTCTTCACGGTTGGAACCAAAGAACTGAGTAACTCGGATCTATCCGTGTCCTTCCTTGCAAGACTTGCCATCATCTGTGTGATAGAAATCTCATGCGACTGAAGCTCGCTACCAATAGAAGATTTGAGGTCGCGCCATTGTGTCAGTCTATGCTCCAACTGAGAAGATACAAAGGAAGAAGCCCCACTAGCCTTTAGCTTCTCTAACTCTCAGAATTCACACTCTAGAACAACAAAGTCGGTAGTGAGAGAATCAGCTAACTCAGGATATCCCTCCTCTCTAAGCATCAACATGTATCGGGTAAGAGAACGCCTAAACTGATCAAAGCAATATCCCTGATAAAGATGTTTCTCAATCATTCCGTCAAGGAAGTTGATGAAATAACCAAGGTCCACTCGAAAAATGTCCCTACTGGGATCTGTATTGGCTAAAAGGGCTAGGACACGCTCATATAGAGATAGTAGAGACCCTACAAGTAATTATGCAGAAGGGTAAGAGACACTAGAATATGGTGGGAAAATTCAAAGCGAATTATGAGCATACCAGTACCAATAGAGGTCCCTTCAGTTTGAGGTCCTTTGCTAGGCTTCGTCAATCCAATCTCAGCAGGCTCAGGAATGGTAGCAAGCGTGATCGTTGACGGTATATCAACTCCTCTATGTAATTCTGTAAAGCCCGTTGGGTTTGGAGAAGATACATCACCATCAGGCAAATTAGGGTTGCTATGAATCGTAGTCGTATCAGTCATGACAGCTGGTCTTATGATTATAATTCTTTATTAGTCAAATAGAGATTTGGACAAAAGAAAAGAATAACGATGGAGGGGATTACATGCATACCTACGGATCCACCACCCTCTGGTAAACTAGGAAAACCAGAAATCATAGTCGTATCAGTCCTAGTAGCTGGTCTTATAATTAAAACTCCCTATCCGTCAAATGGAGGTTGCGACAAATTATAATATCAGAGATTAGATGCATACCTACAGATGAACCACCCTCAAAGGATGGTCCTGCAGCCTCTCTGGTAGCCTGCTCTGCCAACATCTCAACAAGCAATCTAGTGTCGGATCCTGATGGTCCTGCAGCCTCTCTGGTAGCCTGCTCTGCCAACATCTCAACAAGCAATCTAGTGTCGGATCCTGAGAAACTCGGTGCTGAGACATACATGTGTTCACTGAATCCACCAAGATCCATACCATGAAAAGTCTCGTCCTTAACCAGTCTCTCTAGCGTGATGCCCAAACAAGAGTTTAAGTGCTGGATATATAAAAAAAAGGGGGGGGGGAAGATGAAGAAACTCAGATTTACCTGTGGTAGTGGTAGAAGGCTCTTCTAAAAAAAAAAAAGGGGGGGGGGAAGATGAAGAAACTCAGATTTACCTGTGGTAGTGGTAGAAGGCTCTTCTGCCCCAATATTCACGTCGGCGTTCTTCAATTTGTCTAAAAGAAAACGAAGCGCAGAAGAGATTAAAGGGGCAACAAATTCTGAATTGCCTAACTCCTTTAACTGCTGCTTGAATGGTGTATACCAAGATTAGATATACCTGGGCATAGAATCTTCGGCTCAATGATATCAGCCTACGTAGCATCTCTGTTTGCTTCAACATCCATAAGCTCATCACGAATGGCATCGCACATTTGTTGCACAAAACTCGAGCTATCCAAATGGCCAGGATCAGAGAAAATAGAGTCAGGCAGAAGTTCACCTCTGTCATGGCTTCCTGAAACATGGAACATGATTAGATTCAGGGAATCCAAAAGAGCACTATTTTAAAAGTAGTGAAGGTAGTAGAACATTACCTTCTTCTCCACCAGTAGTACCGTGTAACTCTGCTCCGCGGGCACGTTGACCAATATACGACTTATGAGCGATCTTCTTCTGCTTTGAAACACAAATCCCTATAGGACCAGTAGGTCGCTCATGCGTAGACTTAGTACGCACCTCAACTTGTGCAGAAGCCTCGGTGCTGGGCCATGATCTCGCATAACGAAAAATAAGGGGCTCGTGCTCGTTAATCATCCTACCTAGAGTGACAAGAGTCATCTTGTTAGGATAAGTAAATAAGACCTTTCGTTCCGGCTTTTGAGTCATCTTGTTAGGATAAGTAAATAAGACCTTTCGTTCCGGCTTTTGAAAAGCCAGTTGAGATCTAGAAAGGGTATAGCGTTGATGCTGTAAATAAGACCTTTCGTTCCGGCTTTTGAAAAGCCAGTTGAGATCTAGAAAGGGTATAGCGTTGATGCTAATGAGAAAATGCCAGATCCATTAATTCCGAAAAGAAAGAGTCTGACAGACCTGTATCAGATTCTTCCCCATCGGTATCCATGTCCATAAATTCTTCCTCAGAAGTTTCATTCTCATCATCGATAGGAAGGAGCTTTTCATTATCCTCCATCTTGTTTCTGCCCAAACGGGAGGGTTTGGCAGGTTTCTTCCCCCGCTTCTTCGAAAGCTCAGCCTTACAAGCAGCCTTGATAGTAGTTTGAACCAAGTGCTCAGCCTCCAACTCTGAGAGGCTCTTCACATCTAGAAGCTCGTTGGCAGAAAGGAGCCACTTGCAACTAAGGAAAGTAAGTAACGATTTACGCTTAGATGAAGGAAGAGCGAAATAGGCTCCAGTACAGCCCATCATAGTCCAAAGCCATGCTCAAATGTCGTCAATAAGAACCCCCTCGATCCTCAAGCCTCGGCTCGGCTTCCCAACATATAGTTGGTCATAACCAAACTAGCGAGCAAAATGGCACGGAAGATAAGGCTCTATATGGTAACGATCCTTCACCCAAAGGACGTGATATCCAACGCGGATGTTCACCAACCAACGGAAGCAACCAGTGTCAAGAGAAGTCCGACCGGCCCCTGATTTCTCCTCATCAATCAACATGTCATCATAACGGCCCGAGAAGTGAGGAAAACACTTGAAGAACTCCAAGCTCTTACGAACTTGAAGCTCTCGCTGTACATCAGTGAATGTCTTCCCAAACCACTTGCTCCTCTCTAACAGCTGCACAAAAGGAACAGATGCATCAACAGTACTAGGCGTCGACATCAAATCAGGGTGGTGAAGAATGAGCCATGCTATAAAGTATGTATACGGGAGCTCAACCTTTACAGAAAGAAGCTCGGCCGACGGTTCAGAACCTACACGTGTAAGACCATCGACCAAATACCTAAGCCCATAATGAATGCCGGCAACCATAGCCGGAAGCAGGGAAAGCTCCTTCCTGTGAGCTAAATGAATGGTGGGGAGGAGAACCTTAATAGGTAACGTGTCAAAAAATTGATATGGAACGACGCACTTCTTCAACCAGAGGGCGAGATAGCCCGCCAACAGAGTCCTGGGCCGAATCGACTTTTGGGCATGACAAAGGAATGCTCGAAACTTGGTCCCCGTAGAGAAATCTCCCTCAGCGCCAGCGGTAGTAAAGAAACAAGCTTCGGCCCTCTCAATTAACTCATGAATGGAAGAAGGTGTCAAAGGGGCCAACTCACAAACAGCGTCACCCGAACTGCTCTCCAAATGCTGGAATAAATAATCAACGAACTGCTTCAGACTGATCTGACTCTTCCTCTTTGCCAGAGGACTTACTTTGAATAGAGATGTGTGATAATAACACGTAAGGTCCTAAAGCGTGTCATACATACTAAGAGAATCTTTCTTCAGCCACTCTAACTGTAGGTTTGAGGGAAAGTACTCCTGATATGGATGGTCCCCCATCGGAAGACCAGAAACTTTGTGCATCTTCTGCAGGGCTAACCCCAACTCTCCACTGGAAGTCAAGAAAGTATTACTGTCAGGGATATATGTCTCTAATAATGCTAGAAAATGACGACTGATGACCAGGAATCCATACATGGTGGCTCGTATGGGCGTATACAACCTACTGCATTTCAAATCACTCTCCTAACGTCCCAAGACGTAACTGGTCATATGAGTCCACCACTTTTTGGGTGGTGAATAAGCCTAACCAAAACATCTGAACTCTGTCATAGGTAAATTCCTCCCCAGCTTGGCAAGACGATTCCTTACGATAGGGGCGACTGCTAACACCTCGTCCGGTGGTACGGTATCAAGGCCTAGAATCCCCGGTCGAAGGCTACGAATATAATTATATCCGTCAGAACTTGGGGTCTTATGATGGGAAATAAATCCATAATGAATTCGGTCATGATTATCTGTAAGATTCCAGGACATCTGTCACTGCACGGCCTACGTCTCCAAATGAGCGAGAGAATGTTAACGGGGAATGGAAGGGATGTGCAAAAGGAGTCCTCCATCATTATTCAACCAGTGTTCGTCACCAAGAATCAGCTTGGCCGGATCCTTAATATGGTCTCCAAATAAATAATCAGGTTTCTCTAAAGCTTGAGTGGAAATAGAGTCTTTAGTGAGGGTGGCATCGGTAATCAGGTGGCGCTATGTATGGAGGCCCCCATCTCGTACCAAGTGATGAAACTCCTCGGAATGACTCTCACCAAACTAAGGGGTCGGACCGATCGCCTGCCTATCGACAATAGAAGCAAAACTCTCTCTACTGCAACCGCTAGTAGCATTAGGAGGAAGACTGTCTGCGGGGAATTCAATTGCAGCAAAACAAACATCGAATCAAAAAATTATTCATAAATTATTTAGGGATTGAACTCATCTCAGGCTAGCGAGAGTCGCTCATAGAATGGTTGGCGAAATGATTCCGAGTGTCCTACATAGGAGGAGTGGTATGCATCATCATGTAAATAATGTGGTGATGTACCGCGACCGACGCAGTGTAGTACAACACGAAATCGCCCTAATATGCCGGAAGACGTGAATCGGCTAAGCAAAACATGTCATTTGAAACCTCGATCCCCGCGAAGGGGGACGTTGGTTCTTCCCGAATGACCTGCGAAGGGGCCAAACAAGAGTATGATAGAACCACAAGTCATCCCGAAACCTCAATCCCCACGAAGGAGGACGTCGGTTCTTCCCGAATGACCCGTGAAGGGGCCAAACGAGGGCATGATAGAATCACAAATCATCTCGAAACCTCAATCCCCATGAAGGAGGATGTCGGTTCTTCCCGAATGACTCACGAAGGGACCAAACGAGGGCATGATAGAACCATAAGTCATCCTGAAACCTCGATCCCCGTGAAGGAGGACGTCGGTTCTTCCCGAATGACCCGCAAAGGGGTCAAACGAGGATATAGAAAGCATAAAAGCTCACCCTCATAAGAGGACGCTAAGGGATCCTCCCTCTCACTATGCTGAGAAGATGAACGACTACTATAAAATCGTGGTCGGCGCGGAGACATGGTTAACCTACAACGAAAGTCAACGTATCAGGTACAATATTAAATCTAAGAACCTAAAAATTAAAAGGAAAATTAGGAACTTTGACTAAAATCTTATAAACAAAATAGGATTTTACGGTTGAAGTATAATTAAACCTATGGGTTTTATGCATGCGAACAATGGGTTCAAATAGCATTTAAAACCTTCATAGTCAACTTTTGGGTCAAATACCCAAAATACCCCTCATGCTCAAGGTTAAATTTTAGCCACGAACACATTCGAATTTGGCAATGATCCAGGAAAGAAAACCATTGTCCTCAATATCTCACAATTTTATCCAATTTTGCAAATAAACCCCTCTACAAGTTTTGGCCAATTTTGCAAATAAACCCTTCTACAAATTTTGGCCTAATTTGCACATACATCTCTCAAACTTTTGGTCATGGGCATGTAGTCCAAATTCTACAAATCTCAGCCCTAAAATTTTTAGCCCTTCTATAAATAAGCCCCTCTACAATGTTTGGTTGCCTTTTTGCAAATAAACCCCTCAACAATGTTGGTCTTTTTTTGCATAAAGCACCCATCAAAATTTCAGCCAAATGGGCATGAAATTTTAGTCCACTTTTGCACAAAAAACCAATTATCATTTTAGTCCACTTTTGCATAAAAGGCCCTCAAAATTTCAGCCCTAGATTTGCTTAAAAACACCCCAAATTTCGGCTATCTTCAAAACCCCCATTCAAGATTAAATATTTTTTACAAAACCCACCTCATGAGGGCAAAAATCTATGACCTTTGCATACAAATTCATGGCATATCATCATTACAAGAATAAAGTCTTAATCTTTCTTGTAAAACCTATGGATTCTTAACTAAGAATGCAAGAAAAGAAAGAGATCTTGAGGGGAAGCTTACCCAAATCAAGTCTTGAGCTTGAAGATGGATGAATCCTAGCCTTGAGAGGAGAAGAACTTTGACCAAGGAGGAGAGAAAATCCGAAATTCCTTTGAGAAGTTGAGTTTTTTTAAAGCAAGAATTTTGGTGGGTTAGGAGTTCTTGAAGAGAAGAAACAATGGAGTTTGAATAGGAGGAAGAAGAAGTTGAGGGGGAAAAGGACTCTTTTTCAAATGTGGGAGTTTAAGAGGGAAATGAAAGTACAAAGCAAAAAAAAAGAGGGGGGAGTGTCTCGGCCAATGGGCCGAGCCCCCCAGGTATTTTCGTAATTTTATTTCGCCTAATTTCACCGGTGATTGGTTATTATGATAAAAATCAACACAAAACAACACCGGGCGATCCAAAACCCTAGGTTAATGTCGGTCAACGCGAAACCCTAGGTCAACGCCAGTCAACGCGTTGTAATGAAAAGTCAACATCGGACGATTCGAAATCCTAGGTTAACACCGGTCAACGCATAACCCTGGGTCAACGTTAGTCAACGTGTTGCATTGAAAAGTCAACGCTAGGCGATCCGAAACCCTAGGTTAACGGTGGTCAACGTGTAATCCTAGGTCAATGCCAGTTAATGCGTTGCATTGAAAAGTCAACGTCGGGCGATCCGAAACCCTAAGTTAATGCCGGTCAACGCTAGTCAACACGTTATAATAAAAAGTCAATGTCGGGCGATCCGAAACCCTAGGTTAACGCCGGTCAACACGTAACCCTAGGTCAATGCCAGTTAACGTGTTGTAATAAAAAGTAAACGTCGGGCGATCCAAAACCCTAGGTTAACGTCGTTCAATGCGTAACCCTAGGTCAACATTAGTCATCGCGTTACAATGAAAAGTCAACATCGGGTGATCCGAAACCCTAGGTTAATGCTGGTTAATGCGTAACCCTAGGTCAACACCAGTCAACACATTACAATGAAAAGTTAATGCCGGGCGATCCGAAACCCTATGTTAACGGTGGTCAATGCATAACCCTAGGCTAACGCTAGTCAACACGTTGCAATGAAAGTCAACGTCGGGCGATCCGAAACCCTAGGTTAAGACTAGTCAATGCATAACCCTAGGTCAACGCTAGTCAACGTGTTGTGATGAAAGTCAACACCGTGCGATCCAAAACCATAGGTTAACGTCAGTTAACACGTAACCCTATGTCAATGCTAGTTAACGTGTTGCACTAAAAAGTCAATGTTGGGCGATTCGAAACCCTAGGTTAACATCGGTCAACGTGTAACCCTAGTTCAACGTGAGTCAACACGTTACAATAAAAAGTCAACGATGAATGATCCGAAACCCTAGGTTAACATCGATCAACGTGTAACCCTAGGTCAATGCCAGCCAACACATTATAATGAAAAGTCAACGTCGGGCGATCCAAAACCCTAGGTTAATGTCGGTCAACGCGTTACCCTAGGTCAACGCCAGTCAATACGTTGCGATGAAAGTCAACGCGAGTCAATATATATTATGATGGAGAGGGTTAGTTCAAAGTCAACTCGATGATACGAGCCAAAACCAACTCACAAGTTTTGATTTGAGACTTCGACAACGGCAAGACGATAAATGTAGTGCCGGAGCAGTCTCGGTTATTCATTAAAATATCGAACAGACTGAAAAATCAAAGGAGTTAAGAATCGAAGCTAGCTACAGGTCCTTTACATTGATTGAAGATTGGACCAATCATATCCAAAGTATTTCAGGCTCATCTATAAAAGAAACGAGACTGAAACACTTTGGAGGGGGTATATGTAGGTGTCAAAAATTGCCCATATGTCCCCGCACGCAGCTCGAGCTAGAGAGAAGATGATAAACATTGCTATTCAAGTCATAGAAGCTTATTTAACAATGACAAACGTATGAAGTGAGTCGGCGGACTATACGAAGCAACGGAACTTCGGAATAATAGAAACAAGAACTGATCGGGAGCCCTACGTCGCTTACAAAAGGAAAAGTGCCCCTCGTATCCCATTTATTCCACATATGATTCAATTATGGGAGCTTGTAGATCTCCTCGTTAGCTTTCCAACGCATCTTTAATAATACAATTCCAAGTTCGGACGATGAAGATACGATGAAAACAGACAGAACGCACGAATCGAAGTTCAGGCCAAAGTCGGCCAAGACACCAAATGGTGTCTCGGCCAAACCTTGGTCGAGACACCAAGTGGTGTCTCAGCCAAGACTTGGCCAAGACACCAAGAGGTGTCTCAGCCAAGGCTTGGCTGAGACACCTATGGGTGTCTCGACCAAGGCTTGGCCGAGACACCAAGAGGTGTCTCGGCCCAAGCTTGGCCGAGACATCCACGGGTGTCCACAGACTCGAAAAACTAAATTTTGGCAGTTTAAAGCTGTTTTTCGATCGTTAACCACCTGGATTTTTTTTCAACTGATATAATATCATCCAAGAATGTTGTTAAGTGGTTACAACTGAGGATAAGAGGGAATCAGCCGTTCTTATCCAAAAACAGGGGTCATGAAGCTTATAATTTAGCCTCAGGGCCTTCATTTTTCCAGATCTGGAATTTTCAAGCGTTGGTGAAGCCCTGCTAAACTGAAGACTGAAGGAGCATGAATTTTAGAAGAGAGGAGGAGATCAGAGTGAGTTCTTTAACACGAAGAAGAAGAGTTCATCAGATCTGCAGTTCCCGTTTCTTATCCTTGAGATTACCCCGTTGCGGTGATCTCGAGAAGAGTGATTATCTCACTGTTACCGAGATAATTACTTCGATTTCTTGATTCCTTTGTGAATCAACAAAGCTCCGGATCCGATCTGATTGCTTGGTAGTCCACGGATATCAATGTCCCCGTCACCGACGAAGATCCCACGCAAGCAGCGGAGAACAAACGTCCGTTGTGCTGTTTGACGAAAGTTTTTTTTTGTTTTCATCGTGTAAGGGTCTTATAAAAAGACTAACTTTTTCTTTTTATTGTAACGTTTGAAGTTGTAATGAATACAGCAATAAAATCATCAACTTTCTCCCCAAACAGCCACTGCCAGATTAGCAGTCGACCGCAGAGCTCGCGGCTGTCAACCAAACAGAAACCCAAAACCTCCCAAGCCTCGGACTGGTGAACGGTCAACCGAAAGGTGGTCGGCGGTCGACCGGACGCGACATCTACAGAACGTGTAGTTTTCTGCATAGGTAGTGTTCGTGACATGATTTTATGATTTAACTTGATTAAAACAACACGAATCTTGCATGAATTCATATCAATAGCAGTTTAACATCTCTGGAAACAAAATCAACATTTAAAGCTTGATTATTCGTACAAAAAATCATATTTAAACCCTCAATTATGCACAAAACTTCAAAACGAAGAACAAAACATCTCAATTCAGATGAACAACGTTTTAAATCATTTTTAGATCTTAAAATACTTCTGTAAATTTGTTTTTAACCTCTTTAGCTTGAAAATACCTAGTCTTTATACACATAATATACAAGATTTGATTTTTTTATACACAAATTACTCAATTAGGCTATACAAATCTTATTAAAACTCTTTTAAAAATATTTTAAAAATAGGGAGAGGGATTAGCAGAGATGAAACTCGCCTGAGACTTGTTGCAAAAAGTGCTAGATGCAAAGCCAATGTAGATCCCTGATCCAAAAGCCAAAAACCAATCGAAATTTCGCTCAAAAGCCTTGAATCTTCCCCAAAAGGTAAAATAGGTTTTATAGGGTGTTTGGTAGCTACTAAGGTTCTTAAAAATACTAAAAAACTCGTGAATATATATATATATATATATGATATATATATATCAGGAAAAAGAATATGGGCCTCAAAACCTAAAACCAACTCAAACTGGTTAGTTTTTCAGTTGTGCAGAGCTCTGGCCATTGTGTATGTTTCGACTAATACACTGTAGTCGACTAATACATATAGTAGTCGACTATTAAAGACTCAAACAAAATTCCAGTTTTAGTGAAATTACAGTGTAGTCGACTACTAGGATTTACAGTTGACTACTATGAGTCAATTTCGAATTCTAGAACTTCTGTCTTTATAGTGTAGTCGACTAATGACTATAATAGTCAACTACTAAGAAATAATCTGACTTCACAGAGTCTGACTCGGTGTAGTCGACTACTAAGCATTGTAGTCGGCTACAGATACAAATTTTCCAGATTTTAGAATTTGAATTTATGACTATTTATAGCCGTTTGTGCACATTATTTAGGTTTAAAAGTTATCTTTTCAAGAGCTATAAATAGGTACTAAGTTCAAAATTTTGCATCAACTATTCATACATATAAGATGAAGCATTTGTGCATATCCAAGAGTTAAAAATTCAGATTTTTAGTCTAAGTGTTCATAAAAGTGATTTCTGAGATTTCCATTAATCTTCATCATACATACAAAGAGTTTATGTATTAATCAGAGATTAAAAGAGTTTCTAAGCCACTGATGCACAACACCTACTCTTCAAGTCTTATAGGTATTGTGTACTTTCATCAAAGAAGGTAGCTCTCAGGTGTGAGAGTTGATATCTTGGTTTAGAGATTGTTGCAATTTGCATGGTCTTGCAAATTGGTGAGGTTTGCTTTTGATTTTGTAATAGTTTTTTAAAATCATAGTGGAACTCTCAAGCGGGATTTGTTTAGGAACTGGATGTACACCCAGGGTGGTGGAACCAGTATAAATCTTCTGTGTTTGTGATTGCTCAAATTTCTATGATTGTTTCTATTATTTCCTTGCAATTTATAATCTACTTTACAAATTTTTAAAGGAACACTATTCACCCCTCTCTAGTGTTTAGTCTGTATTAGATCAGATCCTACAGTTTGGATTATTTCGCTCGATGTACCAGTCTCGTGTTGTGGATTTCTAATTATTGGTTTCATTCAGATCGTATACACTTGGTTCGGTATTAATGTTTAGATATCTACAATTTGAGGCATACGATATATACATGACGGTTTTCTTGTTTGTATTATTTCGTTCGACATACTACGTCTCATGTTATAGGTTTCTAAATGTTAATTCTACTTAGATACAGGAAAAATGATCTAGGTAGACTATGATTATAGATAGAGCCTCAACTCCATCTAGTTGCCCTTCCCTTGGGGACGGATGGAAGTGATCCTTGTTTGCGTCGAAAGTTGCTATTTTCATTGCTATCGAATCTATTACAACTTTAATCGTTACAATAAACTCGAATAAAATAAAAAGTTGATCTTTGTATAAGATCTCCTTACACAATGAAAATAAAAAAAAGAATTTACAACTTTATCAAACAAACGCAGAGATCGTTTATCGGTCTTCTGCTTGCGTGGGATCTTTGCCTGTGCCGGGGTTTATCCATGGACCGCCTTAGATCTGGATCCGGTTGATGGAAAGTTCGGCAGAGTTTCGTCTTCGCCGAGGAAGTATTTGATTTGAAGCGCTGAAATCGACCAAGCGAAATCAGGGCTCTTCTCGAGATTAAGACCAAGCCTAATCTCAAGGGACGGACGGGAACGGGCGTCGGATCTCTCGAACTCTCCTTCTTTATGACGAAGAACTCGCCAAGATCTGTTTTGCCTTCGCTGAAATTCGTGCTCCTTTGACTCCACAATCCGGCAGCACCTCCTCGTCTTGATAATCAATCGCCCCTGAAAAATGGAGGCCTTTGACTCATATTTATAGGCCTCGAATGCGGTTATTTGGATGAGAACAAGTGATTTGGCTTTATCTTCAGTTGACAACAGCCTAACCACGTTTGTAGATGATATCAAGTCAGTTGGGAACCTCTGGAACCAACAAATCTCGAGAAAAATCATCAAAAACCGAACCCGATCGAAACAGCGCGCGCAGGACAAGTCTGACCCGCGCTTGCGCGGGTCGGATCAGTCCGACCCGCGCTTGCGCGGGTCGGACCAATCCGACCCGCACGGGCACGGGTCGGTTTGGTCCGTCCCGCGCGGCGCGCTGAGTTTCGCTGATTTCTTGTCTTTTACGACTTTTCCGATCTTCCGGGACTTGTAGTTTCTCCCGTTTTACTCATCCGTCGTGTTGACTTGTATGCTCTACGCGAGTTGATTAATGTACGTTGATTGACGCCATCGTGAACTGATTGACGCGCGCACTGATTGACATGCACGAGCTGAATGATGCGTGCGTGTTAACTGACTGTTGGGCGCGTTTGTATGCTTTGAGTTGATTAACGCGTGCGGTCCACTTGGTGTTTTCCATTGTGGTGGTTCGTTGTCGTGTCATCAACAGTTTGCCGATTCGCTTTATGCGCTTGTCGGCATTGGATAATCCTCTTTGATTCGGATAACGACGTTCATCACCTTCTTTCTGTCTCGAGCTGTGTGCGGACACCTATAGGCATTTTTAGACGCCTACAGATACCCCATCCAAAGTATTCCAGACTCATTCTTTTATTGAGGAGTCTGGAATGCTTTGGATAAGATAGGCCATCTCCTCAATTTCGTAGAGTGACCTTGAACTATCTCAATTCTTAACTTCTTCAGTCTTCAATCTATTCATTGCTTTGTCGAATAGGTGAAGTTCTTCCGGCGCTGCGTTTATCGTCTGACCGCTGTCGAAATCTTGAACTGAGATTGGTGTGTAACTTTCTGAACTTAACTCGTGTCATTGAGTTGATTTTGAACTGATCCTCTCCGTCGGGAATTCATATCTGATTGTAACTGAAATCCTTGGAGTCATCTTTTGCCTTATTTTGGCAAAATTGCTGATGCGTTGACCGGCATCGATGTTTACTGTAACGCGTTGACCGGCGTTAACACAGTTTATACTCGTACGTTTGCTGGAGTCTACACAGTTTAAGCTCTTAAGGCATTGGAGCGTGACGGTCCCGAATGTTGGGCTGCAGGACCAACTATTAAAGCTGATTCATCTGCACGTGTGGATCTTATCCTAAAGTTTGTTGGATGTTCAAGTCATTAGACCAACTAATGAAGCTGATACGTCAATGACTCGCATTTATAGAATTTTTGGCAAATTCTCAGCCATTAACGGGTTTGATAAGCCTTTACCGACTACCGTTTGAGTCAGGCTAGCATGCGGATTGTTTAAGTCCGTTCCGCATGTAACGTTATGCTAAAAGAGTTAACTCTTTTAGTGCTACGATATTGAATACGTAGACTTCGTCTTTCTCCTGTGAAAAGACTAAACAGCGACGTGTATCAGACGTAGACTTTAAGGTTTTTGGCAAACCCTCAGCCTTCAACGGATTTGGCGTGCCTTTACCGACTACCGTTTGAATCGGGCTTGCATGCGGATTGTTTAGGTCCGTTCCGCATGTGACGTTGTGCTAAAGGAATGAACTCCCTTAGACTTGATGCTACAATATTGAATACGTAGACTTCGCCATTGTTATGGGAATAGGCTACCCGGCAACGTGTGTTAAACGCTGACCTATCCCTACTTAGGCTTCGGGATAAAAGTCCCTAGATTGGAATTCTGGTGTCTTCTTCATTCGGTGAAAGACTAAACCGGCAACGCGAGTTAGGCGTTGACTTATCCCTACTTAGGGTTCGAAATAAAATTCCCTGCGCGTGTAAGGCGCGGATTTTGGCGTTATTAATAACGGCCTGCCACAATGTCGAATATGTGGGCTTGTCCTTTTTACGGCAAAAGACTAACCGGCAATGCGTGTTAGGCGTTGACTTATCCCTGCTCAGGATTCGGGATAAAATTCCCCGTGCATGTGAAGCACGGATTTTAGCGTTATGAATAACAACCTGCCACAATGTCGAATATGTGGGCTTTTGCTCTTTTTACGGTTAAGAACTAACCGGTAACGCGTGTTAGGCGTTGACTTATCCCTGCTCAGGATTCGGGATAAAATTCCCCGTGTATATGAAGCACGGATTTTGGCGTTATGAATAACAACCTGCCACAATGTCGAATATGTGGGCTTTTGTTCTTTTTACGGTTAAGAACTAACCGGCAACGCGTGTTAGGCGCTGACCTATCCCTACTCAGGATTCGGGATAAAATTCCCCGTGTATATGAAGCACGGATTTTGGCGTTATGAATAATAACCTGCCACAATATCGAATATGTGGGCTTTTGTTCTTTTTACGGTTAAGAACTAACCGGCAACGCGTGTTAGGCGCTGACCTATCCCTACTTAGGCTTCGGGATAAAAGTCCCCAGATTAGAATTCTGGTGTCTTCTTCAATCGGTGAAAGACTAAACCGGCAACGCGAGTTAGGCGTTGACTTATCCCTACTTAGGGTTCGGAAATTCCCCGTGCACCAAGTGCCCGGATTGGAAGTTGAGAATTGTGTCTTTTTTAAGAGCAAAGACAGACTAGGAAATGGGAGAGGAAGAATTTTATATTCTATCTCCCGGTACTGAAGAGGAAGAATTTTATATTCTATCTACAGTAGGAAAGGAAACTCAAGGTGGGATCTCCACCCCCAGAATCCGAAAAGATGAAACTAGGAGTGGGATCTCCACTCCGAGAATCGGAAAGGTTCAAACGACCCTAACTTTTATAGGATTGGTCATTTGAATCAAAAGAATCCCTCATTCATTGAGGAGAAAGCCCAATTTCGACCCTAACTTTTATAGGTTTGGTGAAAAAGGAACAAAGACAGATTTTCGTTTATCGAAAAAGAATGACTCGGTCTTAGCCCTAACTATTAGTAGATTTGACTAAGTGAGATCGGGAACAATCCTAACTTTTATAGGTTTGATTATTCGAATTGAAAGTGGACCTCTCGTTCATGGAAGGAATCGAGAGGGGAGTTTGGTTGTGGCCCTAACTATAAGAAGGTTTGACCAGGTAGACAGTGAGAGTGGGAGTACAAATCACAGTGGGGGTTTAGTGTTTATCACTTTGTTCGTAATGATCGGGTTATCTCTAAGAAAATTACATATAGCATTCTTCTGGGAACTTCCCATTACATGAATCATCCACCCCCAGCTTCCGTCTTGGAACTGGGTTTGACTTTGTACTCCGTTACATGACCGGGTTATCCTTAAGAATATTAGCGTAACATTCTCGTCAATGGTAGGAAATAGTTTAGACTCATATACCTATTGGAGTATCAGGGAGCAGTTTAACCTCTTATACCGGTCGGAGGATTGAGAAGCAGTTTATACTCGTATACTCTTTGGAGTGTTGAGAAGCAGTTTATACTCGTATACTCTTTGGAGTGTTGAGAAGCAGTTTATACTCGTATACTCTTCGGAGTGTAGCCGTTCTCGTTTGGCTTATCCCAGCGTTATGACGCCGGCTTCAACCAAGGTCTGGATGCTATTCTGTAAAGTAAAGCAAGCCTTGGTAGGATGAATGATCCTCCTATGGTACGCGCAGTACTTCGGATCTGCAATATTGTCAGCTTCCTCCTGATTCATGATGGGTGGCAGCTTGATCTTGTTGTTTTCTAGAAGGGTTTCGAAGATGGCTGGAACGTCCTCGTCCTTGAAGGAATACTCTTTTTGGAGTCTCGGGTCCGAAGTCTTTTGCTGCCTCTGGGGTTGTTGTTGCGATGTCTGGTGCATGTGCCTTTCCTTTACCACGGGAGGCGAAGTTTGAGTTCGGAAGATTCACCGTCGGTCAGTACTTCGGATCCGTAGTATTATCAGCTTCCTCCTGATCTGGGATAGGTGGTAGCTTGATCTTGTTATTTTCAAGGAGGGACTCGAAAATAGCTGGAACATCTTCGTCCTTGAAGGAGTACTCTTTTTGGAGTCTCGGATCCGAAGTCTTTTGTTGCCTTCGGGATTGCTGTTGTGACGTTTGATTTGTACTAACAGCAGCTGCAGGTGCCTTGCCCTTACCACGGGAGGCAAAGTTCGAGTTCGGAGGATTGGCCGTCGGTTGGCTCCTCTCGGCCTTCTTCCTTCGGAGGAAGCGTTCGGCTTGTTCACCGCGCACCTTCAAGTTTTTCCAAGTGTTAGACGGTGCGACTCCCATAACTTCCAATATCTCAATAGATAGGTTGTTATGACATGTCTGGAGGATGAAGTCCTCCGTGATCGGATCTCGGTAGTTTATTGCTTTATTCCGAAAGCGCTTGACGAAGTCGTTGACTGTCTCGTCATCTTCTTGTTTCTCATCGAAAAGTGTCCTGATGGATACCTCGTCGTCGTCATCAAAGAAGTTACCAAGGAATGAGTTCTCCATATCGTCCCAGTTGTTAATACTTCCGGGCTTGAGACGGCGGTACCAATCGAAGGCTGACCCGCGAAGGGTGCCAACGAATGATCGAACCATCAAGGCTTCATTGCCGGAGATCATACCCAAGTGGGACTTGAAGTAGATCAGATGTTGAGTGGGTGAACCCTTCCCGTCAAACGGCGTGAAGTTAATCAGGTTGAACTTCGCCGGATATGGGATCGAATCCCATTCTCTTGGATAGGGACATGGAATGCCGGTCCTTTTCACCTCTCGAGCAGACATTAAAGCGTTGATTTTGCTCTCGAGATCTTTCATTTTCTCATCATCACTCGTGTCGGATCTCGGACGATTTGAAAGAGGAATAACATGGCCACCCCGACATTGTCATCTTCGGTGGAACCACCCCCAGCGTTGTTATCTTTAGTGGAGTCACCCCCAATGTTTTGGTCAACGGGAGGGTTATCAGGATTGAGACGTTCATCTACATCTGAATCGCTACTTGCTTGGTTAGCAGTGTTGCGACGACTGGATTCACCAATTTGATTCGACAAAGCTCGGATTTGTTGGTCATGTTCTTCCCTCATCCGTAGCATAGCCATTTCCATTTCGATCTTGAATGCCTCTTTCTGTTTGGCCAAGGCATCCTCAACCATTTTGGCTACCTGCTCGGTGTTGATCATGAACACTTCGTGAGATTGTCCCGGGCTAGATACCGTATTGTCAGAAGCGACTGCAGAGTTAGCATATGATACTTCATCATCCGAGGATAATCCTCTCTGCATTCTTTGGTAGTCCCTGCGTCTAGTGGTCCCTGATCGCAACCGGGTTAGACGATGTGATACAAGCGGGTCAGAGCTAGAAGGTCGAATTGATTTTCCCTTATCAACCATATTGAGGGTAACCTCTGGCGGTTCGTCACCTTGAACGACCGATCGTTTCTTACGGAGGCGCTTTAGATTAGACTTATCCTTTCCGTTGGAGATCCTCTCAAATACCGAGACCCTCTGCGGAGCGGTCTCGGGGCAGCTACACGCTGATAATACTGCCCTGATAAGTTCGGTGCACGGGCAGTGAGACTCCAATTCCCGGGTACTTCTCTTCCGAGACTTGTTCATACCCCCAGCCCGATAGTACAACTCATCGACGTTGCCGTCGGAGTAACCTATCGACTGTTTACATGAATCTTCAGGTATAATGCGTTCGTTTATCTTACGCGTTTTCTTCTGAGTATGCAACTCATTGTTGGCATTCTCAAGAGTCACGCGTTTAGAGTCACGCATTTGTAAGCGTAACTTTTGACGAGCTCTTGGACTTTAATACACATCCCCAGGCGGTTAAAAACTAGAGTTTTCCCTTTATGAGAAGGCTTGAAATTGTTCTGAGGGCATGTGCGACCCCCAGCTCGACGAGTCGTTCGGGGTTCAATCATCAGACCCAAGTGTCCTTCGATCAAAACATTACCTCGATCCTCGTGCAAAGGGCCCATGCGATCAACTATCCTCATCTTGAATCAGGACAAATCCATGTTGTCGTGGGGCTCCATCAGAGGTGCGGAACTCGAAGGGATCGACGTAATCGGTGTAGAACGTCTTCTGTCTTGATCCTGGCGTGGGTCAGATTTAAGTGACCGACGGGTTAGAGGGTCGGATTCAAGTGATCCGCGATTTGGAAGGTCGGATCCAAGTGACCCGCGAAGTGGAGGGTCAGATCCAAGTGGCGGTTTGGAAGGTCGGATCCAAGTGACCTGCGATGTGGAAGGTCGGATCCAAGTGACCTGCGAAGTGGAGGGTCGGATCCAAGTGACCTGCGATTTGAAAGGTCGGATCCAAGTGACCTGCAAAGTGGAAGGTCGGATCCAAGTGACCTACGATTTGAAAGGTCGGATCCAAGTGACCTGCAAAGTGGAAGGTCGGATCCAAGTGACCTGCGAAGTGGAGGGTCGGATCCAAGTGACCTGCGATTTGAAAGGTCGGATCCAAGTGACCTGCGATTTGGAAGGTCGGATCCAAGTAACCTGCAAATTGGCGGGTCAGATTGGAGTGACCTGCAAATTGGCGGGTCGGATTGGAGTGACCTGCAAATTGGCGGGTCGGATCGGAGTGACCTGTAAATCGGCGGGTCGGATTGGAGTGACCTGCAAATTGACGGGTCGGATTGAAGTGACCTGCAAATCGGCGGGTCAGATTGGAGCGACCTGCAAATTGGCGGGTCGGATTGAAGTAACCTGCAAATTGGCGGGTCGGATTGAAGCGACCTGCAAATTGGCGGGTCGGATTGAAGTGACCCGTGTTTTGGCGGGTCGGATTGAAGTGACCCGCGTTTTGGAGGGTCGGATTGGAGTGACCTGCGTTTTGGCGGGTCGGATTGTGTTCCACTCCTTCTTTCTCCAATTTCTTGGCCTCTTGTACAAGAATTTTTGCTTGTGCAAGCAATGCGCGGCGTTTGTGAATCCGCTCTTGAAGAGTTGATCGGGTCCTTTTGACGCGAACCCATTCGTTCTTCGCTGGTTTGAAAGGGGAGGGGCTGTCCATTCTCTGTTGTGATGGTTGGCGCCTCCTATATTTCAGATCCGCCTCATAGCGGATTCCATCCACTGGTTCCAAAGCTTTGGCCAGTTGGCGTGCAAGGCGTTAGCGTCGCCTCTGACGTGCTCTCTTTGATAGAGTGGGCACATCCTCAACAGTCGACCCTTTGCTTAAGGGGTTCAGATCTGTAGTTTTAGCCTCGTCGGATGCCAACGGGGCGTTGTGAGCCACGGGTGCAGCGGTGGCGAGAAGATCCTCTTCTTGGGCTTCTGCAGCTGAAGTCCAACGGGTCTTCCTGGAGTAGGCCTTCCTGCATCTGTGAGGAGAGGCCGATCTGGAGGAGGAGGACAAGTATTCCTCGTACTTCTGCTGGTCGAACTCATATTCGACCTCCGTTTCAACCGGGATCGGGATCCGAGGTTGCGACACGTCAGCCTTCGCAGAAAGGCTGTCGGCTCCCACTGTGGTCGCCAGTTTGTTTCCGTCGAAAGTTACCTTAGTCATTGATTTCATTAAACTTTAAGCGTTACAAATGAATTCAAATAACAAAAGAACAAAAGATTACAACTTTCTTGAAAATAAACGCAAGATCCGTTTATCGGCTCTTGCTTGCGTGAAACAAACGCAGAGATCGTTTATCGGTCTTCTGCTTGCGTGGGATCTTTGCCTGTGCCGGGGTTTATCCATGGACCGCCTTAGATCTGGATCCGGTTGATGGAAAGTTCGGCAGAGTTTCGTCTTTGCCGAGGAAGTATTTGATTTGAAGCGCTGAAATCGACCAAGCGAAATCAGGGATCTTCTCGAGATTAAGACCAAGCCTAATCTCAAGGGACGGACGGGAACGGGCGTCGGATCTCTCAAACTCTCCTTCTTTATGCCGAAGAACTCGCCAAGATCTGTTTTGCCTTCGCTGAAATTCATGCTCCTTTGACTCCACAATCCGGCAGCACCTCCTCGTCTTGATAATCAATAGCCCCTGAAAAATGGAGGCCTTTGACTCATATTTATAGGCCTCGAATGCGGTTATTTGGATGAGAACAAGTGATTTGGCTCTATCTTCAGTTGACAACAGCCTAACCATGTTTGTAGATGATATCAAGTCAGTTGGGAACCTCTGGAACCAACAAATCTCGAGAAAAATCTGGTCCGTCCCGCGCGGCGCGCTGAGTTTCGCTGATTTCTTGTGTTTTACGACTTTTCCGATCTTCCGGGACTTGTAGTTTCTCCCGTTTTACTCATCCGTCGTGTTGACTTGTATGCTCCACGCGAGTTGATTAATGTACGTTGATTGACGCCATCGTGAACTGATTGACACGCGCACTGATTGACATGCACGAGCTGAATGATGCGTGCGTGTTAACTGACTGTTGGGTGCATTTGTACGCTTTGAGTTGATTAACGCGTGCGGTCCACTTGGTGTTTTCCATTGTGGTGGTTCGTTGTCGTGTCATCAACAGTTTGCCGATTCGCTTTATGCGCTTGTCGGCGTTGGATAATCCTCTTTGATTCGGATAACGACGTTCATCACCTTCTCTCTGTCTCGAGCTGTGTGCGGACACCTATAGGCATTTTTAGACGCCTACAATCCTGCTATAGCACTCTGATGCTCTTTATGTGGTTTTTTTTGTTGTTTTCTCTTCTTTCAGACAATACAAAGGTTCGGAGAACCGCATGATGACAGAGTTCTTACATAGTCGCCGTCACATAAGTTATCAGTAGAGGCTCCATAGTAGATTTTTATGATTTCATTTAGACTTTAGATTTTTATTTCATATTGTATAGGTAGTGTGACTTAGTACGATTTTTATTTGATTCATGTTAAGATATTTTCCTTCTTTCATATATCCGATGTATTACAGTGAGACATAATTTTATTTATGAGATATTTCTTTCTATATTATGTCTATTATATTTACTTCTCTATTTTATTTGTTTTGTACCTACACTTCTTTTGATTCTACTAGAGGATATTACTATGATTGGTGAAACGTATTATTATATAGTATGGGTGCATGGTAGGTTTGACATCTCCGGGTTCACCTTGGACTATAACCATGTGTGAAATTAGGGGTGTCACAATCCCGAACACATAGAGTTAGGTAGGATGAACCAGATCTTGAGCAGCAACAGGCTCCACCCGAACAATAGCAGGCTCCACCTGAGCCGCAGCAAGCTCCGCAATATATGTTTGACTTAATGGCCCTTATAGCAGCTAGGTTAGCAACGCTTAAGGAGCGAGTGAAAAATCAGATGCGACCAGTAGCACCACCACCTATAGTGCCACCACCAATGACTCTAGCTATACCTATTGCAGAGGAGTCCCCAGAGAGTAGACCAGGAGTTACACAACCACCAGTTGTCGATAGAGCCGTAGAGTAGGAAACTTAGCTTCGTCTAGTTGAGCGGTAGTAGAAGATGAGAGCACTAGAATTCCAAGGATCATCAGACGCACTAGTAGCCCACAAGTAGAAGGAAGACGTGGGGAATATTCTCGATCTACTTAACGTTGATTCAGTGCAGAAGTAGAGAATGGCAACTTTCAGCCTTAAGGGTGATACCGGAGGATGGTGTAGGCTTCAATTCACCCCAGAACACTGGATGATACTCACTTGGGAAGATTTTATTTACTTTTTCATAAGCAGTACATCTCTTCCGAGGCAAGGGTTGGGAAAGAGCTAGAGCTATGCAGACTGAAGCAGGGAGACATGACCGTAGCTGACTATGAGAGCAGATTTATGAGTTTACTTCACTTTACGGGAATGTGGCAGACCGGAGAGCACTAGGCTCAGATGTTTCTTATGAGGCTTCATCCAAGCCTTCACCGTTACCTTATTTTCAGAAGATTCCGCTTAGTTCGAGAGGTAGCTGATGCCGCTATTTTGCAGGAAATAGAGACCGTGATATTTCAGAAGACCAATGAAGGCATTACTAAGGTAAGACAACATGGTGACTAGGGCAGGACAAGAGACCTTTTGCAAGACCTGGAGGACCCCAACAACAGAGTAAGGATTTTCATCACCAGCAGTAAGGACCTTCTAAGAAGGGGTCACAACATGATTCTAGAACACCAAAGCAGCGCAGGATTCAAGGTGCATGTTACAACTATAATAAGATCGGTCATAGGGTGAAGGATTGTCACAACACATGATTCTAGAATGCCACTGTGTTTGTGCACTTAACACTCCTAATGTTAATGTCCCAACACGGTACTCACAATTTTAATCTGCTAATCTATGGTGATTATTAAACCCCCTTCGTGTCAAGATCTTACCACTTGACATGGAAAATCCCCACTAAGTAATTTGTACATGTTAACATTCCTACTGTTATTTGTACCTCCACTCCCACTGTTTTTTGGTCAAACCTTCCTATATTTAGGACCAAATCTAAAATCTCCTCTCGATTCCTTCGATAAATAAGAGGTTCTCTTTCAAGTCGGAATTCCCTTTTGATAAACAAAAGGTCTCCACCCAAATTGAATGATCAAACCTATAAAAGTTAGGGTCATTTCAAACCCCCACTTGGTCGAACCTTCCCACAGCTAGGACTAAAGTTGGAATTTCATCTCAATAAATGATAAAGTCATCTTGGAGTAGAGATCCCACTCTTAGTTTCACCTTTTCAGATTCTCTAAGAGTTTCTTTTGCGACAGGAGATAGAATATAAAATTCTTTCTCTCCGGCATTGAGTTCGTCTTTACCGCAAAAGAAGACACTACCTTCCAACATCGAAATCCGTGCTTTACACGCATGAGAAATTTAATCTCTAATCCTAAGTAGGGATAGGTCAGCGCCTAACACGCGTTGCCGATGGGTCTTTTAGCGTGAAAAAGACACCAGAATTCATTCTGGGGGACTCTATCTCGATCTCTAATTAGAGATAAGTCTACACCTAACCCGTGTTACCGGTTAATCTTTCTCCGTGAAAAGGACAATAGGATTCACGTCTAGAGGACTTTATCTATATCCCTAAATAGAGATAGGTTTACGCCTAACACGCATTGTCGGTTAGTCTTTTACCGTAAACATGACAAAACCCCACGTATTCGACATCGTGGCAGGCTATTATTAATAACACCATAATCTATGCCTTACACGCATAGGGAATTTTATCTTGAACCCTAAGTAGAGATAAGTCTATGCCTAACACGCGTTGCCGGTTAGTCTTTTTTCGTGAATTTGACAAGGCCTATGTACCTAGTCTAAAAGAATTCATTTTTAGTGCAATGTTACATGTGAAACAAGTTTAAATAATTCATATACTAGCCTATTCTCATTAGAATGGTAAAGTCTATGTATTTAATATCGTAGCATCAAGTCTAAGAGAGTTTATTCTTTTAGCACAACATCACATGCGGAACGAACTTAAACAATCTGCATGCTAGCCTGACTCAAACAATAGTCGGTAAAGGCCCATCAAACACGTTTATAGCAGAGGGTTTGCTAAAAATCCTATAAGTATTATGGTTATTTATTCTAAACAGAATGAGTAATCGTAATAAGGTACAACCTATAAGTATTATGGTTATTTATTCTAAACAGAATGAGTAATCGTAATAAGGTACAAAAGTCACTGACGCACCAACTTCACCAGTCGATCTTGTGACATGAACACCCAGGAGAACATCAATTCCAGCCGAAGTTTCCACGAAGGACCTTGGACGCATTCGTAGTGGTAGCCGTATCAGCTCCAATAGTTGGTCCTATAACCGAAACTCCCCTGAATGCCTTGTCGAGTATAAACTGGTGCTCCTCGCTCCAACGCCTTAAGAGTTTAAACTATGTAGACTCTAACAGACGTACGAGTATAAACTGTGTCAAACACTAATCAATGCTGATCAACGCGTGACGATGAAAGTAAACATCGGTCAACACGAGATAACGTTGTTCTATGCGAGTCGATGCCGGTCAACATGAGTCGATGCCGGTCAACATGAGTCGATGCGAGTCAACACGTGATGATGAAAGTCAACGTCGGTCAACGTGATTCAACACCATTCAATGTGAGTCAACACCGATCAACGAGAGTCGACGCCGATGAACACGTGATGATGAAAGACGACGCTAGTTAACAAGTTGATAATTTTGCCAAAATAAGGCTCAAAATTATTCTTAATTCCAAATTAACCCCGGGAAGCCTAATCACAATTCAGATATAAACTCCTAACGAAGATAATCAGTTCAACGTTGAATCAACGACATGAGCTAATTCAGATATCAACACGTCAGTCTCCGTTCAAGATTTTGACAACGGTTAGATGATAAACACAACACTAGAAGAATTTTAGCTATTTGACAAAATACTAAATAGACTAAAAGATAAAGAAGTCAACGAATTGAAGGTTGTGCATATCATATCCAAAGTATTCTAGGCTCCTCTATAAAAGAATGAGACTGAAACACTTTAGAGGGGGTATCTGTAGGCGTTAAAAATTACCTATAGGTTCCCACGCATAGTTCAAAATAAAGAAAAGGCGATGAGCACCATTATCTGAGTCAAACAGGATTATCCGTGCCATAAAAGAGCTAACGAGTGCACGAAGCAAGTCAATAAAGCGTACGAGTTAACAAAATGACAAAATGCACACAACGGCGGAACAAGACCAAATTAAAAAATCCCCTGGTAGCCGAGTTGTATCAAAACGACTCGGCCAAGACCGAGCTACCCCTTGGTGGCTCGGCCAAGGGCGAGCCACCCTAGGGTGGCTCGTATAGTGCTAAGCCACCATAGGGTGCCTGGCACCTAGAAATGACCAAAATGCATTTTCAATGATATTCTGGACATTCTTTTATTCTAAAACCTTCATAACTAATTTAATATCATCCATAAATATGGTTAAGCAATTATTAACTGAGGATAAGTGTAGACATCAAAAATTACCTATAGGTCCCCGCACACGGCTCGAGATAGAGAGAAGATAATTTTCATTACTATTCGAGTCACAAAAACTCATTTGACAATGACAAACACACAGAGTAAGTCAACGAACCATACAAAGCAACGTAACAACAGAATAACGAAAACACAAGCTGATCGGTAACCTACGTTGCTTACGAAAGGCAAAGTACCCCTCGTATCCCATTTATTCCACATGTGATTCAACCATGGAAGCTTATAGATCTCCTCATTAGCTTTCCAACGCACGTTGAACTACATAATTCCGAGTTTGGACGATGAAGATACGGTGGAAACAGTTAGAACCGCAAAACTAGGTCAAGGCCAAAAGTTTGGCCAAGACACCAAATGGTGTCTCGGCCTAAGCTTGGTCGAAACACCCACGGGTATCCGCAGACTCGAAAATCTGGTTTTGACAGTTTGAAGCTGTTTTAAATCCTTAACCGCCTGGATTTGTTTTAACTGATAGAATATCATCCAAGAACGTGGTTAAGTAGTTACAATTGAAGATAAGAGAGAATCGGCCGTTCTTATCCAAAAACAGGAGTCCTGAAGCCTATAGATACAGTCCCATAGCCTTCATTTTTTGGGATCTGGAATTTTCGAGCGTTGGCGAAGCCTGCCGGACTGAAGACTGAAGGTGCACAAATTTCAGAACAGAGGAGGAGATTGATCGAGTTTGTTAGATCTGTAGTTCCGTGTTTGTCCCTTAATATTACCCCGTTGCGGTGATTTTAAGAAGAGCAATTATCTTGCTGTTGCCGAGATAAGTACTTTGGCTTCTTGATTCCTTCGCGAATCGACGAAGCTTCGGATCTGATCTGATCGTCTAGTGGTCCACGGATATTGACGTCCCTGTCACCGACCAAGAACCCACACAAGCAAGAGATGATAAACGAATCTTGTATTTAATTTCAATAGAGTTAATTTTTTACTTTTGTTATTTGAATTCGTCGTAAATAACTAAAGTTATAATGAAATCAATAATGAAGGCAACTTTCGAAGAAAACAAGCTGGTGACCACAGTGGGAGCCAACAGCCTCGCTGCCAAGGCTATCGTGACGCAACCGGCAAACAAGATCCGGGTGAACGAAGAGGTCGAATATGAATTCGACCAGCAGAAGTTTGAAGAGTATCTCTCTTCCTCCTCCTCTAGATCCGCCTCTCCTCCTAAGCAAAGGAAGGCCTCCTCTTATGGGAAAACTCACTGGACTTCAGGCTCGAAGATACAAGATCCCCTCGCTGCTGCTACACTTACACCTCGTGACACCCCTCCAGTGTCCAACGAGGTCGAAGCTGTAGATCTGGGCCTCCCCTCTAGAAAAAGCTTAACTAGAGAAGACGTACAAACTCTGTTAAAGAGAGTGCGCCAAAGATGTCGCCAACGCCTTGCGCATCAACTAGCCAAGGCTTTGGATCTAATGGATGGGATCCGCTATGATGTGGATCTGAAATCTAGACAACACCAAGAACAACAGCGGTGAGCAAACAACCCCTCCTCCAAAACAGAGAAGAATGAATGGGTTCGCGTCAAAAAGACCCGCTCTACCTTTAAAGAGCAAATCCAAAAGTGCCATGCGTTGTTCACACACGCCCAAGTCCTTTTGCAAAAAGCAAAAGAGATGCAGAAGGAAGAGGCGGTTAAAAAATCGCCCAAGCACAAACGAGTGTGGGTGCCGAAGGCGAAGTCAGCACCTAAGGCAAAAGTGTACGAGGTTACCATTCGGCCTTCGTCAACTTCAGATCCCCTTTCCACTATCCCTGTACCTCCAACGGAACCATATAGTAGCGTGAATCTCACAAAATTCAATGTTACTCTGAAAGACTATATTGGTCCTCTCTCTGAAGATCGAGGTAAAATACCTATGAAGGAGCAATTGGGGCCGTTCAAAGGTTCCCAAATGACAATTCAGGCTGGGGGTCGTACTAATCCCCCTAATAACAACAAAGGGAAAGCCCCTATGACCGACCGCATCGGATTGCGAGTCGAAGTTCAAGAGCCCGTTAGAGTTTTAGGCTCACGAAGGCGTAAATCTGAACGAGTGACTCTTGGAGACGCCAATGAAGCGTCGTAACCCCAGAGGGAAATATGTTCGTCCGATGATGACGTTATACATGGGAAGTCATGCCAACACACGATGGGTTGCTCTGGTCATTAGAACGACAAGTTGTACTATCGGGCTAGGGGTACGAACAAGCCCTGAAAAAGAAATATCTGAGACACAGACTCGCACTATCCGTGTGCCAAGATAATCAAGGTGAGTCCTTTTGCAAAAAGCAAAAGAGATGCAGAAGGAAGAGGCGGTTAAAAAATCGCCCAAGCACAAACGAGTGTGGGTGCCGAAGGCGAAGTCAGCACCTAAGGCAAAAGTGTACGAGGTTACCATTCGGCCTTCGTCAACTTCAGATCCCCTTTCCACTATCCCTGTACCTCCAACGGAACCATATAGTAGCGTGAATCTCACAAAATTCAATGTTACTCTGAAAGACTATATTGGTCCTCTCTCTGAAGATCGAGGTAAAATACCTATGAAGGAGCAATTGGGGCCGTTCAAAGGTTCCCAAATGACAATTCAGGCTGGGGGTCGTACTAATCCCCCTAATAACAACAAAGGGAAAGCCCCTATGACCGACCGCATCGGATTGCGAGTCGAAGTTCAAGAGCCCGTTAGAGTTTTAGGCTCACGAAGGCGTAAATCTGAACGAGTGACTCTTGGAGACGCCAATGAAGCGTCGTAACCCCAGAGGGAAATATGTTCGTCCGATGATGACGTTATACATGGGAAGTCATGCCAACACACGATGGGTTGCTCTGGTCATTAGAACGACAAGTTGTACTATCGGGCTAGGGGTACGAACAAGCCCTGAAAAAGAAATATCTGAGACACAGACTCGCACTATCCGTGTGCCAAGATAATCAAGGTGGTGTTGTCAGAATGTTGCTGCACTAAGGCCCCACAAGGGTTTCAGTGTTTGAAAGAATCTCCACTAGAACATCCGAGGCTAAGCCGATGCGTTTTCGCAGAAGAAAGCCAACTGGCTTGGGTGATAAGTTCCCTCGAGTAACTATTAACTTGACCAACAAAGGCAGGTCCTTGCGACGCTTCAGTCCTGAACCTTTTGCAGAAGTATCTCAGCGCATGACTTGGCTACGATTCGGAACTGTCAGACCTAGACCCAGAAGGTCATGATCCTCGGATGATGAAATGTCAGATGCTTGCTCCGCATTAGCTTCTGATGATACGGCATCTAGTGCAGGACAATCTTACTAATCGTTCATGATCAGCGCTGAGTAAATGGCTAAGATTCTTAAGGATGCTTTGACCAAGCAGAAAGATAATTTTAAATTTAAAATGGAAATGGCTATGCAGGAAATGAGAGATATACACAGCCAACACATTATGGTGCTAACAAATCAGCAGGGAGAGTCCAGCCATCATAATAATCCTAATATAGTTGACAGTGATCGGTAAACAGACGAGAACGCCAATATGGAAACCCCTCCTATTGATAATAATGCTGGGGGTGGACCCTCATATGACAACAATACAAAGGAGGACCATGTCACTTCTCCCCGCAATCGCTCAAAGAAAGATATGAGCAAGGATAAGAAAATGAGGGACTTAGAAAGCAAAATTAACGCATTGATGAGTGCTCAGGAAGTAAAGAAGTCCGGGATACCCTATCCTTATCTAAGAGAGTGGGAATCAATCCCCTATCCGATGAAGTTCAATTTGATTAACTTCACACCGTTCGACGAAAAGGGTTCCCTCACTTAGCATTTGATATATTTCAAATCTCATTTGGGGATAATCTCCAGCAATGAACCTTTAATGGTGCAGTCGTTCGTGGGAACTCTTCGTGGAGCGGCCTTCGATTGGTATTGCCGCCTCAAACCAGGGAGTATCAACAGTTGGGACGACATGGAGGACATGTTTCTCACGAATTTCTTCAATGACGATACCGAAGTCTCAATCAGAGTTGTTCGATGAGAAATAGAAGGATTGAGAGTTAGTGGAGAACTTCGTTAAAAGATTTTGGAACAAAGCAATGAATTGTCGAGATCCGATCAGTGAATATTTTATCATTGAGACTTGTCACAACAACCTTCGCTAGATATCCTGGAAGCCAAGGGAATGGCACCGTCCAAGACTTAGAAGGACTTGAAAGTGTGAGGAGAACGAGCTGAACATTTTCTCAAAAGGAAGAAGGCCGAAAGAGGTCAAACGGCGGCTAATACCCCGAAGCAGAATTTTGTTCCTCGAGGTAAAGGGAAAGCCCAGGCAAATGCGATGTATGCGAATCAGACGTTTGAATTGCAACCACAGCAGCAACAACAACCGCAAAAAGGGCCTCAATAGTCACAATGGCAATAGAAGTCACAAAAGCCAAAGACTACCGAACCAAAATTCCTAAAAGTTTATTCTTTCAGGGAAGACGAGGTTCCCGGTCACTTCAAACACCTTGTGGAGAATAACAATATCAAGTTGCCTCCAATCCAGAATCAGGAAGACGCCAAGAAGGTTAACGATCTGAAATACTACGTATTCCACAGAGCGGTGCATCATCCTACCAAAGCATGTTACGCCCTCAAGGACAAGATCCAAGCGTTGATTGATGTTGGAGTTCTTACAGTGAAATCGTCCAAGGAGAAGAAAGTGGGTGCAAACATCGTGTCAATCAGCTTTAGATCTGTTCCTTTGGACTGGTTCCAGCCTGAACCTATAATAAATGTAGCGATGAAGACCATCAATGACGATCCTCATGGACAACGCCAGAAAGGACTTGTGACATACACAGCCGCAAATGGCGAGATTCTCTAGGTCCATCCTGATCTGATCGAAGATGAACAATTGGCTGGGTCGTCATCCAAGAAGAAATCAAAGGGGAAAGGAAAGTCTTGTTATGGAGTTGCAGCTATTCCAGAAGAAAATAATGATGAAATTCCTATGTTTCCGCTCTCCGAAGATGAGAATAGGTCTTTGCTACAAGGAGCGGAAATGAATACCATTTCAAATATCCGAGTGCCTCCGATCAATTAGACAAACAAGGGGTAACCAAAACCATTCCCTCTCAGACATTAGCGGAAATGGGAATAGTCGCAACTCCCCCGGTACCTATTGAAAAGACTCAGCCAAAGCTAAAGGAGAAAGAGCATTTACATCAAGAGGTTCAAAACTCGAAGAAGTCTCGATTCAATCAACCGATTGGAAGGGACAAACCGGGGAGCTCGAATACTCCACAACGTTTTGATATTATGATGCAGTTAGCTAATATGCCGACTAGAATAACTCTATATGAGCTGCTACATCTTTCAAAGGACACGAGAGAAGCATTGCAAGAAGCCTTGGCAAATACTGATGTTTTCCTGACCCAGATCAAACCATCCCCCGAAGAGCCAGAGCCTTTAGTGTACCATTGCAACCTCGTGGTGCACCACTTTCCCTGCATTTCTTTCACCAAGGAGGACATGCAGACAAAAAATTCAAAGCATGACCGGCCCTTGTATTTCACCGGGCACATTGGCTCTAGCATTGTCAACCGGATTCAAGTCGATCCGGGTTCCGCTGTTAGAATCATGCCACTTTGATTGATGTATAATCTCAGAATACCGGCCAGTTAGCTAGCCTCCACGGGCACTACGATCTATGGATTTAACACCAGTAGGTCCAGACCTTTAGGTAAAATCTAGGTAAAGTGCCAGATTAGAGATTTGAAGTCGGAAATCACATGCTATGTGATCGACGAAGAGACTTCTTATAACTTACAGTTGGGTCGACTCTGGGTCCACGGTAACGTTATAGTCCCTTCTACCCTCCATCAGTGTCTTTAATATGTAGGCACAAAAAACAAGGTCAAGACGGTGGTCATGGATAAGAAACCGTTTAAGGGGTTAGAGAATTATTTTACTGACTCTCTTCTCTAAGGTGCTGAATCTGATACTGAACCATCAGCCCTAGGCACGGACAGCAGAGAAGAAGCTGATACCAAAGCTGGGTTTGATTACGACGATGGTTTTGTACTTAATGACATTGTACCTATTGTAATCAATCTTGACAATGGAGAATCATCGGATAGTAGTTGTAATTGGCAACTTACTGAAGAAGTAGCAATAAATGATGATTTAGAGTACTCGTTGTATCTTGATAATGTTATGAAAGAATTATACGATAACCCTAGTTTGTATGTACCGCTTCAATCATCTTGCATGATGAAGAAGTATGTTCAGGATTTGTTCAAAACAACACTTGTAATTCCTATAAAAGCAGGGGGTGAAAAAGAAGTCATCTACGATAAAGGGAAGGAATTTTTGATACCAGACCACTTTATGGAAGAAGATGACGATGATGATAAACCTGCCCCTCATCTATTTAGATATGACACAAAAGCGTGTAATCTCATGGAGAGATACAGATATGACTTCACACTCGGAGAGGGTCTTTGCTTTGGTCAAGGTCCGCGAGTTCCACCTCGTATGGCCTATGTACCAAAAGGAAAACCCGATAATTATTATGGCCACCGAAGAGGTTTAGGCTATGTTTCCTCGTCCGACGACGAGTGTTGCTGGTAGGTCATTGATCAAATTGCTAATAAAGGTAAAGATGGATATTCTTCCGATTCTTCACCCTGGGACTCTGATGCTAGTCTTGGGGAAATGTTCAAAAGGCTAATGTCGAATATAGCTACAGTCGACCCTACCACAATAAAGGAAGATGAACAAATACCAACTTTGGAAGACCCTTGGGTTCATCACCTGAATATGCAGTACGGTGATAGATTTGAACAAAGGGAACCCCCTACCGAAGATCAAGTAATCCAGGTGAATATGGGTAACGAGGATAATCCGAAGCTAATATTTATTAGCGACCAGCCTCCCGCCGGATGAGAAAGAAGAGTTGATTGCTCTCATTAGGGAATACATCAATGTTTTTGCCTGGAATTATGAGGATATACCAGGGCTCGATCCAAATGTAGCAATGTATTACCTCAATATTAAACCGGATGGCAAACCTATCAAATAACAACCAAGACGGTTTCGTCCGCAATTATGGAGGCAATCGAGTCCAAAGTCAAAAAGCTTATCGACTCAAGTTTCATCAGGGAGGAGCAACATCCCGAATGGCTTGCTAATATTGTCCCGATCCTTAAGAAGAATGGGAAAATAAGGATTTGTACCGACTTTAGAGACCTTAACACTGTCTGCCCAAAAGACAACTTCCCTCTTCCCATCACAGATGTTATCATTGACAATACATGTGGATTCGAGAGAATATCCTTCTTGGATGGATTTTTTGGTTATAATCAGATAAAAATGCATCCAGATGATGAAAAGCATACCGCATTTAGAATACCTCTCGGTGTTTTCTGCTACACGGTTATACCATTCGGCTTAAAGAACGCAGGTGCCACATATCAGAGAGCTATGTTAAAGATTTTCTAGGAGCATCTCTGGAAGACTGTCGAATGCTACATAGACGATCTAGTCATGAAAAGTCGTAACAAGAATGATCACATCAAGGACTTGAAGACGATGTTCGACCTGATGCGGACTCATCAATTGAAGATGAATGATCACATCAAGGACTTGAAGACGATGTTCGACCTGATGCGGACTCATCAATTGAAGATGAATCCTACCAAATCTTTTCTCGCGATGTTCGACCTGATGCGGACTCATCAATTGAAGATGAATCCTACCAAATCTTTTCTCGGAATGTCCAGTGGCAAATTCCTTGGATTCGTCGTCATGACTAAGGGTATTCACATTGACCCTGATAAAGTGAAGGTGATTAACGAGTTGCAACCCCCGAGAAACCTTAAAGAGCTCAGAGGTTTACAAGGACGCTTGGCTTACATCCATCGGTTCATTTTAAACCTTTCGGGAAAATGTTAACCATTCTCCAGGCTTACAAAGAAAGGCGTATCATTGATATGGGAAGATGCTTGCCAAAAAGCATTTGAGAATATTTAGGAATATCTCTCGAAACCCTCTGTGCTCGTCGTACCGAAATCGAGCAAACTGTTCTTGATTTATATTAAGGCGATGAGCCACTCGTTAAGTGCATTACTTGCACAAGATGATAACAACGTTCATGAACAAGAAGTATATTATTTGAGCCGGACCCTAATAGGCGCCGAATCTCGATATCCAATGATTGAGAGGGAGTGTCTCACCTTGGTATTCGTAATTCAAAAGATGCGACATTGCTTGGTTAGACAGACTATTTATGTCATTTCTAATGTTAACCCAGTCCGAGTATTTATGACGCAACCCGCTTTTATGAACTGGTGACTAGCGAAATGGGTCCTACTTCTGTCCCAATACGACCTACATTTTAAGCACCAAAAGTTGGTTAAGGGACAAGCTATTTGCGATCTCCTAGTAGCTAACTCAACTACGGATACCGCCGAAGTATACGATGATCTGCCAGATGAAACCCACAAAGCCAACGTGACTTCCCGTCAATAGGTATAGCGTTTGTACTTCGATGGTGCTTCTCGAGCAACTAATGTAGTAAGTGCTCCTGGATGTTCTAAGATTTCCTCTAGAGTTGGAGTTGTCTTAGTTTTCCCAGGAAAACATGTGATGCCTCGAGCTTACTCACAGACCGAGCCGTGCTCGAATAACGTAACCGAGTATAACGCGCTACTTATTAGACTCAGGTTTGCTAAAGAGTTGGGGGTCGAATACCTTGAAGCTTTCGGTGACTCTCAACTGATAGTTAAACAAGTTCAAGGAGAGTATGAGGTCAGAAATCAAGATTTGATACCATACTATAAAGTGGCCGTTGAGATGGTGGAATCATTCGAAGGATTCTTTATCGAATACATTTCATGCTTATAGAACGCCTACGCTGATGCGTTAGCAGCATTAGCAGTTTCTCTGGCACAGCCTCCCGAAATGGAACAATTTGTTATGGTGAGAACTCACCAACTCTTCGTACCAATCTATAATGTGGACAACGGAGAAGTTGATATTAAAGAAGTGTATTCAACTCAAGTTGAGTTCGAACCCCGAGATTGGCGTTTCCCTATCATCGATTACGTCTTGCATGGAATCTTACCAGAAGACGTGAAGGAAAGAGACTCAATCCGACGAAGAGCACCGAGATTCTACTATAACACAGAGAGTTGAACTCTATATTGTCGCGGGTATGATGGTTTACTATTATGTCGCCTATCGACTAAAGAAGCGGAAGAAGCCCTTAGGGAGACACACGAAGGGGTTTGTGGTGCACACCAACCTGGCCCCAAACTTTATGACCACATCAAAAGAATAGGATATTTCTGGCCACCATGATCAAAGATGTAGTCGCATATGCCCGAAAGTGTCACGCGTGTCAAGTGCACGCGAATTATATGCACCAACCCCCGAAGCATCTACATCCTTCGGCTACATCATGTCCTTTTGAGACTTGGGGAATAGACGTTGTTGGTCCTATAAATACCCCGTTAGTTAAAGGTGATTGATTCATTCTGGTAATTACCGACTACTTCTCCAAATAGGCTGAAGTGATTCCGCTCAAAGAAGTGAAGATGAGCAATGTTGTGACATTCATCAAGCACCACATTATCTACCGGTATGGTGTCCCAAGGCTGGCGCAACCCCATACTCTCTGGTATACGGGTGTGAAGCCGTTCTCCCATTGGAAATTCAAATTCCATCTCTCCGGATCGCTCTCGCAACAGAGTTAACAACCGAAGAACAGCATCAGAAACGTCTCGAGGAACTCGATATGCTCGACGAAAAGCGCTTAGAAGCTCAGCAGCACATTGAGTTCTACCAAGCCAGAATTTCCCGAGCTTTTGATAAAAAAGTTCGGCAACGAAGTTTTAAAGAAGGAGACTTAGTCTTAGCCGTCTGACGGCCTATAATCCTTAATTCCAAGAAGAAAGGTAAATTTGAACCCAAATGGGAGGGGTCATTCGTAGTAGAGACAGTCTACTCAAATGGTGCATATTGCCTTATTACCAAGGAAGACGCTTGGCTCATGATGCCGATAAATGGGAAATTCCTAAAAAAGTACTATCCTCAGTACGTTCGGGATAACTCATGTCACGGGAAGTTCCCAGAAGAATACAATGTGGGGTATTCTTAGGGATGACCCAGTAGTTACAAAAGGGCTAAGCAAATCTCCATTTGTTCTCTGAACGTCCTCAATACAGAATATATCTCATTTCCGAGATTTAGTTCACCAATTTTCATGAATTCTTTTGCTGAGATGAGATTCGACCATTTTGACAGATCAATCTTTCCTCACAAAATCCCCCACTGATCAAATCAATTGACGGTGAGCCCACAAAAATTCCTATCCGCCAATTCTTGGCAATTTTCAAAACTTGATGTGTTAAGTCCTGATCACTTAACATCAAAATCCTCCATCGAGTGGCTAGTACAAGTCGGTAATTCTACTGCTACCTGTATTCCACTCTCATTGCTTTCAGGTCAAACCTATAAAAGTTAGGACCAAAGCCAAAATCCCCTCTTGATTCCTTCCATGAACGAGAGGTCCACTTTCAAATTGAGCAATCAAACCTATAAAAGTTAGGATTGCCTCCAACCCCACTTGGTCAAACCTACAGATAGTTAGGACCAAGATCAGGTCATCCCTTTTGATAAACGAATGGCTTCTACCTTTTTCTTTTCAGCCAAACCTATAAAAGTTAGGACCGAAATAGGAATTTCACCTCAGTAAATGACGAACTCTTTTCTTGGATTAAGCAACCAATCCTATAAAAGTTAGGGTTGCTTGAATCTTTCTGATTGTCGAAGTAGATATCCCACTCCTAGTTTTACCTTTCCGGATTCTGGGGGTGGAGATCTCACCTCGACTCTCCTTTGTAACTGGAGATAGAATATAAAATTCTTCCTCTTCAGTTTTGGGAGATAGATATAAAATTCTTCCTCTCCCGCTCTGGGTTTGTCTTTACCTTTAGAAAAGACACATTTCTTAACTTCAAATTCGCGCACTTCATGCACGGAGGATTTTATCTCAAACCCTAAAATAGAGATAAGTCTATATCTAACACATACTACCGGTTTAGACTTTCACTGAATGAAAAGACACCAGAATACAAGTCTAGAGAATTTTATCCTGAAGCCTAAGTAAGGATGAGTCAGCGCCTAACACGCGTTGCCGGGTAGTCTATTCCCGAGACAAGGACAAAGTCTACGTATTCAATATCGTAGCACTGAAAGAGTTAACTCTTTCAGCATAACATCACATATGAGACGGGTTTTAATAATTCACATGCTAGCCCAATTCAAACGGTAGTTGGTAAAGGTACATCAAATCCATTGAACGCTGAGGATTTGCCAAAAATCCAAAGTCTACGTCTAACACACGTTGTCGGTTTAGTCTTTTACCAAATGAAAAGACACCAGAATACAAGTCTGGGGACTTTTATCCTGAATCCTAAGTAAAGATGAGTCAGCACCTAACACGCGTTGTCGGGTAGTCTATTCCCGTGAGTAAGACAAAGTCTACGTATTCCACATTGTAGCACTAAAAGAATTAGTTCTTTTAGCACAACGTTATATGCAGAACGGACTTATACAATCCGTATGCTAGCCCGATTCAAACGATAATCGATAAAGGCACATTAAATCCGTTGATGGCTAAGGATTTGCCAAAAATCCTATAAGCATCGTGTCTATTGGGTTCATAATCAACAAAGAGACATCATGATAAAAGATGAACATACTAAATCAAGTACTGGGTCTTTACTAATAGATCAAGTCAAAGCATACAATGATAAAGATCATCGGCCCGAATGCAATCGGCGACCGAGAATGTGAAGTTCTAACCTAGAGATCCTGTCTGCATAACCCTGCTCAAGCTCAGCCTGCAGATCAGCTCGGACAGAATCTTCAGAACTGCTCAAGATCTCTATGTCTTCACCTTTTAGCTTTATTAATCTCTCCTGTGTAGATCCTAGTTTCTCAAGTATCTGTCCGCGAGAACTCTCTAAACCAGCCAGCTCATCTGCAATGATAGCACCGGACTCCTCAGCGTACTTCAGGGCCTTCTTCAACCTGGCTATCTCCTCACGGTTAGAGTCTAAAGAACTGAGGAACTCGGCTCTATCTGTATCCTTCCTCGCAAGACTAGCCATCATCTGCACGATAGAACTCTCATAAGACTGAAGCTCGCTACTAATAGAAGATCTGAGGTCACGCCACTGTGTCAGTCTATGCTCCAACTGAGAAGATACAAAGGAAGAAATCCTACTAGCCTTCAGCTCCTCTAACTCTCGGAATTCACACTCCAGAATAACAAAGTCGGCAGTGAGAGAATCAGCTAGCTCAGGATATCCCTCCTCTCTAATCATCGTCATGTGCCGAGCAAGGGAATGCCTGAACTGATCGAAGCAATATCCCTGATTAAGAAGTTTCTCGATCATTCCGTCAAAAAAATTGACGAAATAACCAAGATTCACTCGGAAAATGTCCCTGCTAGGATCAGGATCGGCTAAAAGGGATAACACACGCTCATATGAAGATAGTAAGGACCCTACAAGTAATGGTGCAGAAGGGTAAGGGACTCTAGAATATAGTGGGGAAATTCAGAGCGAATTACGAGCATACCAGTACCAACAAAGGTCCCTTCAGTTTGATGTCCTGTACTAGGCTCCGTCAATCAAATCTCAGCTGGCTCAGGAATGATAACAGGCGTGATCATCAACGGTATATCAACTCCTCTGGGTAATTCTGTAATGCCCGTTAGGTTTGGAGAAGATACACCACCGCTAGGCAAACTAGGGATGCTAGGAATCATAGTCGTATCAGTCATGACGGCTGGTCCTATGATTACAATTTTTTATTATTCAAATATAAATTTTGGAAAAAGAAAAAGAATGACGATGATGGAGATTATATGCATACCTGTAGATCCATCACCCTCAGCTAAACTAGGGATGCTAGGAATCGTAGTCGTATCAGTCATGACGGCTGGTCCTATGATTACAATTCTTTATTAGTCAAATAGAAATTTTTGCAAAAGAAAAAGAATGATGATGATAGAGATTATATGCATACCTGTAGATCCATTACCTTCAGCTAAACTAGGGATGCCAAAAAAATCATAGCCGTATTAGTCCCAATGGCTGGTCCTACAATTAGAATTCCCTATCTGTCAAATAGAGGTCTTAACAAATGAAGATAATTACAATGTCGGAAATTAGATGCATACCTGCAGATGAACCACCCTCAAATGATGGTCCTGCAGCCTCTCTGGTGGCCTGCTCCGCCAATATCTCAACTAGTAATCTAGTATCGAATCCCGAAAAACTCTGTGCTGAGACATACATGTGTTCGCTGAATCCCCCAAGACCCATATCATGAAAAGTCTCGTCCTCAACCGGCCTCTCTAGCGTGATACCTGCATAAGAGTTTAAGTGTTGTATATATTCGAAAAAAAAGGGGGAAGAGAGAGGAACTCAGATTTACCTGCGGTAGCGGTAGAATGCTCTTCTGCCCTAATATTCGTGCCCGCGTTCTTTAATTTGTCTTAAAGAGAATGAAGCGCGGAAGTGATTAAAGGGGGAACAAATTTTGAATTGCCTAACTCCTTTAACTGCTGCTCAAATAGTGTATTATTGATGTTAGATATACTTGAGCATAGGATCCTCAGCTCAACGCTATCAGCTTGCTCAGCATCTCTGTTTGCTTTAACATCCGCGGGCTCATCGTGAATGGCATCATACATTTGCTGCACAAAGCTCGAGCCATCCAAATGGCCAGGATCAGAGAATACAGAGTCATGTGGAAGTTCACCTCCGCCATGGCTTCCTGAAACACGGAACATGATTAGGTTCAAGATTTTACCAGAGGAGCAGTATTTTAAAGTCGTGAAAATAGCGGAGCGTTACTTTCTTCCCCATCAGTAATTACGATACCTCGTGACTCTACGTCGCGGGAGCACTGACCAAGATGTGACTTATGAGCGGTCTTCTTCCGCTTCAGAGGACAACCCTGTACAGGACTAACGGATCGCTCATGCGTAAATTTAGTATGCATCTCAACATGTGCAGAAGCCTCAGCGCCAAATCACAATCTTGGGTAACAAAAAATGAGAGGCTCATGCTCGTCAGCCGTCCTACCTGGAGTGACAAGAGTCATCTTGTTAGGATAAGTAAATAAAAGTTTTCGTTTCGGCTTTAGGAGAGCTGGTTGAGATCTATAGCGTTGAGACCAACGAAGAAACGCCAGATCTATCAACTCTAAAAAAAAGAGTCCAACTGACCTGTCTCAGATTCTTCCTCATCAACTCCAATGTCGGTGTCCCTAAACTCTTCTTCAGATGTCTCATCCTCATCATCAATAGGAAGTAGTTCCTCATCATCCTCCATCTGGTCTTTGCTCGAACGGGAAGTTTTGGCAGGTTTCTTCCCTCGCTTCTTCGAAAGCTCAGTCTTACGAGTAGCCTTAATAGTAGTTTGAACCAAGTGCTCTTCCTCTAACTCTGAGAGGCTCTTTACATCTAGAAACTCGTTGGAAGAAATGAGCCACTTGCAGCTGAGGAAAGTAAGCAACGGCTTGCGCTTGGATGAAGGAAGAGCGAAATAGGCTCCAGTACAACCCATCATAGTCCAAAGCCATGCTCAGACACCGTCAATAAGGCCCCTTTTGGTCCTCAAACCCCGGTTCGGGTTCCCAACATATAGTTGGTCATAACTGAACTAGCGAACAAAGCGGCACAGAAGGTAAGGCTCTATATGGCTACGACCCTTCACACGAAGGACGAGATATCCAACGCGGATGTTCCCCAACCAACGGAAGTAACCAGCATCAAGAGAAGTCCTACCGGCCCTTGGTTTCTCCTCATCAATCAACACGTTGTCATAATGGCCCGAGAAGCGAGGGAAACACTTGAAGAACTCCCAGCTCTTACGAACTTGAAGCTCCCGCTAGACATTAGTGAATGTCTTCCCAAACCACTTGCTCTTTTCTAACAACAGCACAAAAGGAACGGAGGCATCAACAGCACTAGGCGCCAACATCAAATCAGGACGGTGAAGAAAAAGCCACGCCATCAGGTATGTATACAGAAGCTCGACCTTTACAAAAAGAAGCTCGGTTGACGGTTCAGAACCCACATGTGTAAAACTATCGACCAAATACCTAAGCCTATAATGAATGCCAGCAACCATCGTCGGAAGCAAAGAAAGCTCTTTCCCGTAAGCTAGCTGGACGGTAGGGAGAAGGACCTCAATAGGTAAGGCGTCAGAAAAATGATATGGGATGACACACTTCTTCAACCAGAGGGCGAGATAGCCCGCCAGCAGAGTCCTGGGTGGAATAGACTTTTGTGCGTGACAAAAGAAAGTTCGAAACTTGGTCCTTGCAAGGAAAGATCCCTCAGCGCTAGCAGTAGTAAAGGAACAAACTTCGGCCCTCTCCATTAAAAATTAGAACTTTACCTAACAAAATGCAGCAGTAGTTTATCTCCTGTTGCTTTGTGTGAAATCTTTATCTGTACCGGGGACGCGTTAGTCCTTGGATCATTGCGGGTCAGATTCGGTTGACAAGTTTAATTATGCTCTTGTTTCACGAAGGAAACAATCATAGCAGCGACAATCACGACCAAGCGAGATTGTGGCACTTCTCGAGATTAAAACTAAGTTTAATCTGGAGGAAAGATGGGGAAAGAATCTAAAATCTATTTATGAAAAAGTTCACCAAGATTTGCCAATTCTCCTTTGAAATTCGTGGTCTTCCGTTCAAATTGACAGCACCTCGCCCTCTGATTTTAGATCCTCCAATTAAGACCCTGGGCTTCTATTTATAGGCTTTTGTCATCATGTTTTCTGATAAGATTTAATGATTTGACGTCATCTGCAGTAAATAACCACTCAACCGCACTTAGGGATAACTTCAAAATAGTTGGGGAGGTCCTGGAATGAAAGAATCCTTAAAAAATATTGAAATCCACGTTTTGGGAGGTTTTAGGGGGTCAGGATACTCGTGATGGCTCAGAGCTGTGCGAACCACCATTTGGTGGCTCGCACGGGTGCGAGCCACCATTTGGTGACTCGCACTCATGTGAGCCCCGTGGCCTACTTCGTCCGTCTTTTTGACTTTCTGACTATTTATAGCCCCTTCAGTTCGCTTGCTTTGCCCTTTTCATGCGTTCCGTTGCTTCATTGACTCGTGCTCTTCACCGATTCGCTTAATGCGTTTATCGGCATCGGATAATCTTTCTTGACTCGGATACTGATGTTCATCATCTTTTCTTTGTCTTCAACTGTGTTCGGGAACCTATAGGCAATTTTTGACGCCTATAGAGTACTCAGTGCAACCCTTATACAAATTCTTTTTACTATCCTCTAATAGCTTCATTATTCGATCCAAGTCCTTAGAAACATGAGCATCTTCAAAACCTTATGGGCCATCAACATCTTGGATCTCAGTTGCATCTTGGATATCATCTGTCATATCATCTTCACTATCATTGTTTATATCATATTCGGTATGGTCAGGTCCAATATCAGTTTGTAAATTTTCTATATCATCTGTCCTGAAACCATGACTGGTACCGACATGCACATCCGATACTTCATCTTTTATACAGCCTTTCCCATGATAGGACCAATATTTATATTCCTCGTAAAACTCACAATTTGTTAAGTGACTTCGTATTTTCTCTCTATTTTTCAGCTTCATATTCTTACACCTACAACAGGGGCAGTACATTGCACCACTACTTAGATTATTTGGGTTCATTTCGGCATACTTCATAAAGGCTTTATATCCATCCTTATAACATCGACCGCGAAACCATTCGATCCTAGGGATATCTATCAATGACTTATCAGGAATTTTCCTCATCTATAGATAATTTATAATTAGAAACTCTATTTGATAATAGATAGTATACTAATAAATTTTTTAAACTATCAAAATGATATACATACATATACACATCATCCATAAACATGATGTATACGTACTTGTCTGCAACATTTTTGTTAGGGTTAATTTCACATAAACATCCTGGACATTGGATACTGCATATCACATACCCCCACCTCACCCCAGCCCAACTCCCCAACTATGTAGGTGTCTCATAATACCACATGCTTAAGTTTAACCATAAATTTGGAGTATGCTAAAATGCATTTGTGTAATTATGGATGGATATTTGAATTTAATGATTACATATTGGAATGCTTACCAATGTCTTTTTGGGTAAAATTTTACGATAAGCATCATATTAAACTATAGCAGGAGCACTTACATACGATGTAGCATATAAGTTGGGCTAATTGAGGTAGGTTTGCAACTTATTAAGGTATGAGGACTAATTAGCACACTCAAGCGGCTGTCATAGGAAGGCTTGTATCATAATAAGAATATAGTAGTGCTTACATCCAAATTCATAGACTTTGTATATTTTTATTTATTGAAAATTTCGGCAACACCCACCCGCTGTTCTACTTGTACACCGTGCGGATGTTATTATGTGTATTAACAATAGACCAAAACACAGAACAACATACGCTTATTATACATGGAGAACAGTGGGTAGTGCTGTCAAAATTTTTAAGAAATGAGAACATACAAAGTATACAAAGTTGGATATATGCACTACTATATTCCTAACCCATGCACTACTATATTCCTAACCCATCCGAGAAAGATAGATCCTATAATTACAAATTTCTATACCAATTCTTTCCTATTATAATATAAATTGAACGGTCATTTTTGGGTAGAAAACTTTATCTCCTACCCAAATTTGACTCGTTTATCTTATATTATAACCTCAAACAATTTGATGTTTATTGGACGGGAGTCCAGGATTAACGTTAAATTTTTTATCTAAATTAGATATATAACACATATAATATAATATTGTGTTATATATCACTCTATTTTTTGAAAACATTTTATTTCATAAATCACACATTTTAAAATAGACTTCCTGAGTTTCGAAACTATCTCGTATTCTTTTGGGCCAATGAACTAACTTTCTAATGTCGATTTTTTTGTTTGTATTATCTTAATTAGGATTTAAATGAATAGCTTCTGATTGGCATGAGATAGTTCTGGGATGTAAGTAGACAATTAGTTTCTTTTTTCCTTTTATCTTTTTTTGGTGGTCTACTATAATCTTTCAGTGGACTGGCTTGGGATATTTATATGGCTCAACTTTTATGTAATGAAATGAAAATTCGTTCAATATAAGAGTCGGAAGTGTGTTTTGTTATGATGTTTCCAAACCGAGAACATTATTTGATGTGAAAATTAATTACAACATGCAAAGAGTTAGGTATCACTGAAAGACAATCATACTCCAAAAACTTAAAATATTTTCATCTCTTTATTTGCCAGAAGGCAGTATGAGGAATATATCATACTGTTGTAATTCCTAATAGTATTATAAGCTAGCTAGCATATTCTGCAATGATAACTTCTGTAGAACACTGGAGATTTAATGCAAATCTAATGTATATTGTCTTTTATAAACAACATTTGAAACTTTGGAGATACCAAGGCGTAATTAGCATAAGGTATAAATCATAAGGAGTTGCTAAAAAAATAAACTTTAACATGAAAATACCTTACACCCGATGGCTGCGATCAACGAGAGGCGGCGGCAATGGTCGATGAGTAGATCTGGATCGTGGGTGACGATGACAGCTATCGATGACAAGAACGGGACCACGAGTGGTGGCGGCGGTTATCGATGATTAGATCTGGACCGTTAGCACCGATGATAGCGGTCGACGATAAGATTTGGACAACGAGCGGCAGTGGAGGTCAGACAGTGGTGGCGGTGAAAGAGTATTGAGCGTCGATGAAGGTCAGTATAGCGATCGAGGAGTGCTTGTGTGGGCGAGTGTGGGGCATGGATGCGGGCGTGCTAACTAGGGGGCGGGGGGGATTGATGGGCGAGGGAGTGCAGGTGTGACCGCGTAGTGCGGAGCTAGGGGGACAACAGCTGCCTAGAGGTAGAGAGCGGGGCAAGGGGGGAGCGGCGACTCTATGAGGCGAAAATTGTTTAAGAGGGTAGCAGTGGGGAATGTTTTTGGGGGTGCGGGGGGTAGCTAGGGTATTTGATGGGATTTTTTTTTTTTTTGAAAATGGGCCAAGTATCCTAGACGGAATTTCCGTCTAGGATACATGGTCCATATTTAAAAAAAATTAAGATAAAAGAACCGTCTACCTTTGCTATCCTAAATAGAAAATTTCTGTCTAGTTTCATAGCAAACTAGACAGAAAATTTTCCGGCTAGAATATTCCGTCTAGAATACGTGATTTTCTACTAGTGAAAATCTCTGTAAGAATTTGTGATGTTTTTAATGAAGGAGCAAGACAACCTCTCAATTTCTGTTAAAGCACAAAACTTTTATAATCTATCTGTCTATTAATTTGCTTTTTGATGTTTTTTACATTGTCAAAATGTGTTGCTCTTCAAATGTGCTTGGAGCTTACTCTTAGAATATAATCTTATTGTGGAAATTTTGTATATAATCTTTTTGTGGAAATTTTTTATTGTTACATTTAATGTTTTGTTAGTTATATACTTAGAAGTCTAATATATGAGGATGACTGTGTTTACTTGTTCAATAAATAGAACATGACATGAATTTCATGATACGTTTAGACTTCGATCAAAAAGTATTGATTATAGAAAATATTCATTATAGAATTTTTTTTTTTTTTGTCTTTTCTTTTGATAGGAATGCGCTCATATGATACCAAACGTGATTTTTTCCTTTCATGTCTAGATCATTTTTGCTATCAGCAAATTGTTTACAACTGATATTTTTTGTTTAGATTATTGAAAATTTAGAAGATTTAGTGAAAGGATAGTAAGGTTTTTTCTCAAATTATTGAAGACTGGGAGAAAGAGTACCTGAAGTTTTGAACATCACCTGACGTGTTCCGAAGTTGTGAAAGACGATAGAAGAGATTGTTTGCGTCGGGAACAAATTTCTTTGTATCTTCCATTAAAATGGTTTAACAGAAACAACTGAATGAGGTTTACACATGTAAATTTCCTCTCTTTACAATAAAACAAAATTTGTGTTCCTTAGAAACACACACATAAACTCCTACGTACAAGCCTCAGCTTACGTGAGATCTTCGCCTATACCAGGGATGCGTAATCCGTGGACCACCGAATCAACGTTCCAAGCCGGAAACGAAGATGGTTGAAAGTTGATGTTTTGACGTGGAAATAAGAACTGAAGTGAATATCTTAGCAAAGTAAGATTAACACTCTTCTCGATATCAAATCTAAGTTTGAACTCAAGGAAACACTAGAAGGCTTTGAGGATGCTTGAAAGTGGATGAATAACTCTCTCTTGCTCTCATAGTTCGCCAAATTCTCATCTCTGCTTCTAGATAATCGTCAGTCTGTCAGTCTGTACCTTGTGCACAAGTGTACCAGGGGGTATTTATAGCCATTAGAAGCCGTGATCGTCGAACAGAAGTTAAAATAACTGGTGGTCATTACCTCCTTTGGGTGAGACAGTGTATACTGCCTTGGCTAAAGGAGGCAGTTCCAACCAGTTTGTAACCACCGTCTAACCACTTAAAGTGCGTTAAATACTGTGTTTTTCAAGGATAGTGGGCGTATTTCATGGCTATAACCATCCATTAACATTAATAAACATTCCCAGCGGTTATGGAGCCATGTGGACCCCGTGAAAAGTCACAAAACCATTAGAAAACACGAGAGACCGACTCGCAATTAGCGAGATAGCTCTCACTGTCTCGCGTATCCGAGACAACCTACACTATCTCGGAAACACGAGACAGTGGAGACTATCTCACCAACTATGAGACAGCTCCATATCCCTTTGAGTTGTCGTTTTGTATGCTCATTTGCTTCTTTTTGCATTTGGATGATCTCCTCCGACCTAGATGATTACGTTCTTCATCTTCTCTCTGTCTTGAGCTGTGTTTGGGATCTATAGGTAATTTTTGACGCTCACAAATACCCCCTCCAAAGTTTTTAGCTGTGACACCCCTGGGTTCACACAAGGCTGCAGTCCAAGGTGAAACCAAGAATGTCAAACCTACCATGCACCACACCGTGCAATAACATGTTTCACCATCACAATTAACATCTATCTAGTAGAGTCAAAAATAGGTGTAGGTACAAAAACAAGTAAAATATAATATAAGAAACAACTGATGAAATGATAGTGATCACATTAATATCTCATCATCCAACATACAGAAATACATAGTCAATGTCTGAACAGATAAACTGGAATACTCAACAAGTATCAAATACAAATATCTGACAAGAGGAAATAAGGCACATAGCCTTTACAACTTCTTGAATAAGACTCTCAAATGTCTAAACAAAAGTCTACTGTGGAACTCCAAAAGAAAATATAACTAAGTAGACAACTGAAGCTAAAATGCATCGCCATCAACCTGCGACTCTCTAGGCTCCTGGCTCGTTACCTGAAAGGGGAAGGGACAACAAGCGTCAAAGCGCTAGCGAGCAACATCACAACCAACCCCAAGGGAACAAGGCTCGTTGTATAAGAAAATACAGATAATACATAATAGATCTAAAATCATTGATCTTACTAAAGAGGGTTTTAGTATTTAGAAATTTACAACACGAGCATAGGTACGTCGAGCGAAATAATCCAAACAAGGAAACCCTCATGTATATACCTTGTATCTCAAATTGTAAATCCCTAAATACCAAACCCGAGGTTCTAGTACAGGAACAATAATAAGAGAAATACAACTAATCTCAGAGCATAAATACAGTGCCATGTCATAGCCTACATGAGTATCATGTTATTACTTACATGAATATCATGTCATAATCTACATAAGTGGCATGTTATAAACTCCTGTGAGAAAGTCATATACAATGTTAAGAAGTATGTCTGATACAGGAACTAGATACTGTGGTTTACAAACACATGGAATAAGTGGCAAATGTCCAACACGAGGACGAAAATGGATTATAGTCTAACACGAGGACTTCTATGGATTATAGTCCAATACGAGGACTGTGTAACTGTGAAAAGTATATGCGGACTGATATACATATTCTAAACTCACACGCGTCTCGGTGTACATGTCTAAACTTGTGTCAAAAGTTAACTCACATGTACAGATAAATTAATAACATTTGTAAACTAGTGTCAGATCATCGAGGCGACCCCGAAAAGTAACTCAAACAGATCAAGAATCTGTAAAACATCTCATCAGTCGACTGATGTGTCGACTGATGACATCAGTCGACCGATGGACTGCAGAAACTCTACACGGGTTGTTATTCATCCAAAAATTGATCTAAACTCATCCCCATCAATCCCAAGCATGAAAAATACTAATATTAACATGTATGAACTAAACTGAAACATAACTTTCATGTACAAATACATAAACAAAATCCTAAACATGTGTATTTATGTTTTAAAACATTTTTAAAACAAAACTCATGTTAAATCTCTTATAAAAACATTTCAGATCTAGATCTTCGATTCACAAAACGTTGGTGGGTTTTTAACATTCTGAAATAACGTATCTTCCCTCTATATGCTATAAAAATCAATCCTTTGTACAAAAATATCATATTTGGCTCATGAAAACTCATGAAAACTATTTGAAAATATTTAGAAAATAGGACAAGATTGGGCGAGATGTTACTCGCCTCTGGGGTGATGAGAAACTCCTGGATCTGAGAGAGAGTGGTTCCCCTTCGCTGCAACGTGAAGATTTCGACGAAAATCCTCCAAGTTCTTCCCCAAATCACCAAGAACAAAGCTAGGGTTTGAGATAGGGGAGAGGGGCTAGGGTTTTCTCTGATCTAAAAATGATAGGGGATGATTTTGGGTGAAGGAGAATATATATGAACAGCTAAACCCGACCCAAACCCGAACCAAATCAAAACAGACCCGAAACCTATCAAAACTGGAAATCAGCGCATCAGTCGACTGATGTGTCGACTGGTACAGTCAGTCGACTGATGTGTCGACTGATCTGGAAAATTTTAGTTTTGTGCATGTTTTTCTTATTTGCAAAACCAACGCACAAAACTCTACACCCATACTCTCATATCATCTCAAATAACTTGTTATCATGTACATCAATGACCTCAAGCTATTTATCATAAAAGAATTATTTATTTACTAATAATTCACATATATTCATATAAAAATTATGGGGTTCTACATCAGCCTCCTTAGTATTTTATCGAGGAGTCTGAAATACTTTGGACAAGATACGCCCTGCTTCTGCCCAACGTTGGACTGTGTAGAAGGACCTGTAACTGGCTTCAGTTTCTTGACATATTTAGTTTTTAGCTTCATCGGTATTTTATCGAGGATTCTGAAATACTTTTGGTACTGTGACATCGCTGACCATTGTTGAAATCTAGAACCGAAGCTGATGTGTTGACTTTTGAGAGAATGAATTAGCTCATATCGTTGAGTTGACATGTTTTAAACTAAATGTCAAAATCAACATGTTTTAAAACACATGTATTTTAGTGCTTTTAAATATTTCTAAGTTTTCACAAGTGGTAAAAGCAAATTGAAAAATTCCTTTTCCAACATATTCATATTCGTGTTTATAAACATTTTACAAAGTTTTATATTTTTTGGAATTTTTTTGCTATTTTTAAAAGAGGCTTGAATTTCGTTTTTACTATTCAATTAAGGTTGAAAACCAGTTATCACTCGACTGATGGTTTTTATCAGTCGACTGATGAAACCACCTAGAATCATATATAGTTTATGTTTCTTATTCGACTGACCAGTCGACTGATGAGGTCATCAGTCAACTGACAAGATTTATCAGTCGACTGATAAGTTGTTAGCTGTGCGTAATGATCAGCTCGTCAGTCGACTGATTCATCTCATCAGTCGATCGACGCCTGTAACGGCTAGTTTTTGTAGTCTTTTGTATTTTTGTCTTTTTGCTGGATTTTCTTAGTTTTGGGGCTTTGGTTTTCATCCTATAAATACCCCTTACAATTTCATTTTTGAAGATTATCAAAGAGGGTTTTTAACAAGAGTTTTAAAGGGTTTAAAAGCTTATTTAAGTTTCTTCTCAAGCTTTGTTGTTTGTTTACAAAGAGGAAGCTTACATTGTCAATTGAGGAATTCATCTTCAATCTTTCATCATCTACTCTTTGTGTTTACAGAGAAATTTCCCTAACTCGATTATCTAGCATTTTATTCTTGAATTTCATATCTATTTTATTGCTAGTTCTTTTTGAGTTAGATTTTATTTGTACTCATTTTATCACACACATCCCTATTTGAGCTTTTAGTATTTCATACATTATATATTGGGTTATGGTATTATGATAATGTGAGAGTGAGCTACATTATGTTCTCATCCATTATAGAGAACAAATTATTTGTATTTGAGTCTTATTGTGAGTTACACATTGTATTACACTTGCATACTAAGAGGAGTGGTTGGTGAGAGACGGGGTCGATTCTAAGAGGAGTGGCATCGGTTGTAAAGCCTAGAGAGAGGTTGTAAATCTGAGCACTTGAGGAAGAGGTCGTGGGCTAGGCCAACACTCAAAGGGTGTAGAGTGTCTTTACATTGTGTGTGTTGTCAACATTTGTCGGTAAATGTTGAAAACCGATTGTGAACGTTTTGGGTGAATGTCGAAAACCCGTCATGTTAGTGGATTCTCCCCGAGAGTGGGAAGTGGAGACGTAGGTCGGAAGGACCAAACTCCATGATCATATTATTGTGTATGGATTGCTCATTGTGTCCACTATTTGTTTATATCATTTCTTGTTTATTTACCCTTTGCATATATATCCTTGATTTAATCAATAGAATATCTATCTTGCTATGGTACATTTGTTAATAAGTTTTAATTGGCATTAATATCGAATTAAATTTGCATAAACTCTATTCACCCCTCTTCTAGGGGTCTAACAATTAGTATCAAAGCTTGGTGCTCTTTGATTTGAGGTTTAACCACCTTAAGTTAAAGATCCCTTGTTCGTATTCTTTTTTGCTAATCTAGTTTTGATTTTATTTGTTTCTTGCTTGCACATATCATGGACATACACGGTGCACCTAGTCTTGGTTATGATATTAACATTGCTCCTAGAATTAGTAATTTCCTCTATGTATAATGGTGTGTTAGATTTAAGCTTTTTGCTAGATCTAAAAATATTAATATTTGGGAAATTATTCATTGTGCCTGTATTATACCCACTACGGAGATATCCAAGTGGAGTAATAATGATAATAGATTATTTACTATAAACAAGTCTTTGTTAGAATCTTTAATTGATGCTTTTGGCTTATCTTTTGCTAACAAATTTGATTCTTTTGATAGTGCATATACATTGTGAAAATTAATAGAAGAACATCAAGGGGACTTGGAGGCTATCCGACAAGAGTTGAAGGATTCTGCTTCGAGTTCTAAAGAAGCTTTATCTTCATGCATACGACCACTAGGTGATAGCCCTAGTGAGGTACGTGGGCCCGATAACAATGATAATTTTACCTTTGATGAGCTCGCACATGAATATGAAAAATTATTGCATAACCATAAGAAATTGAAACATAATTTTAAAGAATTGAAAAGTAAGCATGTTCAAATAAAATCCGTTCATAAGTCCCTTGTATCTAAGTTTGATATCATTGCAAATGAAAATGTTAATCTCAAAGAATGCAAATAGAATTTAAGATTGGATATTGCAAGTTTGACTCATGACAAAAATAATACCATGTTAGAAGTAGAGGCAAGATAAAAAAAATTAGATACTCTTATTTGTTCTACTTCTTTTGGAAATGCATATATTTTAAATAATGAGTTGAATCAATTAAAGAAACACATATCGTCCTTAGATTCAATACTAGAAACATGCATTGTTAATAATAAAAAGCTTATGGACTTGTGTGCAAAGTCCCATAAAAATTATTTTAAGAAACTTATTCACTATGCACACATGTATAACAAAATTTACAAATACTCTATTTGCAGCCGAAAAGGCCGTATTGCTAAATTTTGTTATGATACACAAAAATCCACTATGCCTGAAAATATTGATCATTGTGCATCCCATCAAGCTACTTCATCTCATACACATGCATATGCACATATTGCACATCATAAACATGCTCATATGTATAAGTGTGATTTTTGTGGTCGTTTTGGTCATTTTGACCAAGTTTTGTTTTGATTTGAAGAGGATTTCTCATTTGCAAAACAATTTCCAAGATAAACCTATTTTTGCAAATGATTTTCGTGCACAACCAAATGGTCAACACAAATCTTTTTAACCTTTTCATTGCACTCATTGCAATCGAAATGGCCATCTATATGAATTTTTTTTGACCGTGTCCGTGCACCATATATGCCCAAAAGGGATCATAACCCTAAGACTTTGAGGTTTAATGATAGGGGTCATGCCCTTCGACTCTTCGGTGCCAAAAGTAATTCAGTACCAAAACAAGTTTGATTCTTTATGAACAATTTTTTTAATTTTTAATTTTTTTTATGTTCTTAAAGATGATTTTTATTTAAGATTTTTACAAAATATATATATATATATATATATACACGTTTTATATTGTTAATTCAAAATGATTTTTGGGTCTTCAAAACCATAGTTCATATTTCTCATGTGTTTAATTAGTCTTGGTTTGAACTATTTTGTTTTTGATTCATTTTTAATGTGAACAATGTGTTTGTGCATTATGAGATCATTGTAAAATGCTCTTTTGATGATATTTATGTATTTGTGTTTATGGATCATCAATTATTGCTTTATAATGTATTCTTTATGGGGTTTGATCAAATTTGTCCAAGAAAGATTTCCTTTTGTTGATCAAATGTATTTTTTAAAAGAAAACATACTCACATTGTGCATTATGAGATCATTGTAAAATGCTCTTTTGATGATATTTATGTATTTGTGTTTATGGATCATCAATTATTGCTTTATAATGTATTCTTTATGGGGTTTGATCAAATTTGTCCAAGAAAGATTTCCTTTTGTTGATCAAATGTATTTTTTAAAAGAAAACATACTTTGCTTTGAGTTTATATATGAGAGGTTTATTTTTTGAGCAACCCCCCGGATCCATTATTTAATCCTTTTTAGTGGACATCTTTGCCTAACCTCTTTGCTTAGAGATTTTTTTTGGTAACTTGAGCATGTTTGTCATTTGAATCATGTATTTGCTCAATCATCTTATTTTTGTTAAAATGATACTTTATGCTTTTCCATGAACTCTCATTTGGACTCTCTTTTGGTATCATTTTTATTGCCTTTCTTGGATTCATGAATTTTCATGAACAAGATTTTAGTTTTCATAGGTTTTCATGAACTTATACTTTGTTTTTATGTATTGAGACATCATTCTCATAATAATATATTTATATATGTTCTCAATCAATCATAATTTATGGTTCGATAACTTAAAAATTTTCTTTTGTATTTATTAACAAATTCATTTGATTCTTGATATTTGATTTTTAAACCTTTGATTCTCATTTTTTTGGGAATTTTTTTTTGTTTTTGATATATATTCTATGGATATATATTTATGTTTTAGACTCTGGTGACTCTTTTCTTAATGATACATATATATGGCCACTTGGTCTTCTTTAATATGAGTTGTGTTTAGGATATTCTATATCCATGCTTACTCACATTTATTTGCCATGCTCATCATTGCATATTTTCTATATGACTTTTTGATAGGGAGAGCCTTCCCCATATCCTTCTATATTTTTTATATATACTCACTTGTGCTAATTGATAGGGGGAGCTTTCGCTTTCCTATGTCATTTATATCCTCATTTTTTATGTTGCCAAAGGAGGAGAAAATGTGAGTATAAGTATTTATTTTTAGCCTTATTGATTTTATATGTATATTGATAAATTGTTTATCATCATCAAAAATGGGGAGATTGTTTGCCTTCTTATTTTAATGATGATTTAACAAACAATTTATGATTAATATTTTTTTAGTATTTTGTTTAGTATACACAGGAAAATGAGCTACATTAATATTGAAGCCTATGCAAATCAAGTCAACCAATCAAGTTCAATCTTTATATGATTCACTCTTGGTATACTTAGTATAGGTTTAAATGTAATGTGTGCTAATTCTTCTAGCTCAAATTTTGCACACACATTTATTTGTAAAAGTTCTCAAATCATAGGTGTTTTCATACAAAATATATTTTACTATGCTTTGGACTATACAAACATTATAAACATCTTTTATTAAGTCCATAAAAATATTATACAAGTTTACAAAACTTGTTTTGAGCTAAATGTCAAAATCAACATGTTTAAAACCACATGTATTTTAGTGCTTTCGAATATTTCTGAGCTTTCACAAATGGTAAGAGAAAATTGAAAAATTTATTTTCCAACATGTTCATATTCATGTTTATAAACTTTTCCCAAAGTTTTATATTTTTTGGAATTTATTTTCTGTTTTTAAAAAAGGTTTGAATTTCATTTTTACTATTCAATTCAGGTTGAAAACCAGTTATTAGTCGACTGATGGTTTTTATTAGTTGACTGATAAAACCACCTAGAATTATCAATAGTTTATGTTTCTTATTCGATCAACTGATCAGTCGACTGATGAACTCATCAGTCGAGTGACGATATTCATTAGTCGACTGATAAGTTGTTAGCTGCCTATAACGATCAGCTTGTCAGTCGACTGATTCAGCTCATCAGTCGACCGACGCCTGTAACGGCTAGTTTTTCCAGACTTTTGTATTTTTATCTTTTTACTAAATTTTCTTAGTTTTTGAGCTTTGGTTTTCATCCTATAAATACCCCTCATTCTTTCACTTCCGAAGATTATCAAAGAGAGTTTTTAACAAGAGTTTTAAGTGGTTTAAAAGATTGTTTAAGTTTCTTCTCAAGTATTGGTGTTTGTTTACAAAGAGGAAGCTTACATTGTGTTTATAGAGAAGTTTTCCTAACTCAATTATCTAGCATTTTATTCTTGAATTCCATATCTATTTTATTGCTAGTTCTTTTTGAGTTAGATTTTATTTATACTTATTTTATCACACATATCCCAATTTGAGCTTTTAATATTTTATACATTATATATTGGGTTGTGGGATTATGATATTATGAGCTACATTATGTTCTCATCCATTATAGTGAACAAATCATTAGTATTTGAGCCTTATTATGAGTTACACATTGTATTACACTTGCACACTGAGAGGAGTGGTTGGTGAGAGACGGGGTCGATTCTAAGAAGAGTGACATCGGTTGTAAAGCCTAGAGAGAGATTATAAATCTGAGTACTTGAGGAAGAGGTCATGGGCTAGGCCAACACTCAGAGGGTGTAGAGTGTGTTTACATTGTGTATGTTGTCAACGTTTGTCGGTAAGTGTTGAAAACCGATTGTGAACGTTTTGGGTGAACGTCGAAAACCCGTCGTGTTAGTGGATTTTCCCCAAGAGTGGGAAGCAGAAACGTAGGTCGAAAGGACCAAACTCCATGATCATATTATTATGTATGGATTGCTCATTGTGTCCACTATTTGTTTATATCATTTCTTGTTTATTTTCCCTTTGCATATATATCATTGATTTAATTCAATAGAATATCTATCTTGCTAGGGTATATTTGTTAATAAGTTTTAATTGGCATTAATATCGAATTAGATTAGCATAAACCCTATTCACCCCCCCTGTAGTGGTCTAACAGAAAGAGGAGTATGTGTGGGTTTATAGAGCCAACAACGTTTTCGCCTACCCGACTTAGCCTGAGGGAATAAGGTTGTGTTGAGTCTGGTCGCCCTAAATGACCTGGAGAATAGGCATTTGGTAAAGATTTTCTCCTATACTGGATCACGGGAGAAAAATGATCTTTTGGACATGGCGTCTCATCAAGTTGTGAGCATTTCTATGACCTCACCTTCCATTGATGATCAGGAGAGGGCTGCTTTTTTGCTGATGGAAAATCACAAGAGGCTCGTAAAGGATGATGAGTCGCTCTCCGTTGCTAGGCCTCAGAAGAAATTAATGGGGTTCCTCATCACTGAATAGGCAGTTGTTCATGATGAAGATCTTCCTGAGCATGACTTCGGCCAAATGATTACCTTATCTGAGTCTGACCATAGTTTAATTTCTCAATTGCTGTCAGAATCGGTCAAGGGTCATGCCGCAGGACCAACCACGAAATTTGCTTCATCTGCAGGCATGCACTTTATTCAAAGTTACCTCTTCAGTTGTTAATTCTGAGTAATTAAGTGGGAGTTTTGATTATAGTACCAGCCATCGGTGCTTATACGACTACTATCTCAGAGGCTTCAGAATAGCTCAAACATTTTGATACTTTGGGTTTGAAGTGAAGTATTACTAAAATTCAACCATCTACCTCCCAGCCAAAAGCTGTTGTTCCTTTGGATCCAATGATTATTGATGCTTTAGTTGGAGTTAAGGTTTATCCCATTGTTCAAATCATGAGATCAACTAGCGAAACTAGTGCGTCAGTGACTTTTGAATTTGAACCACCTCCAACAACTCATGAGGCTTCGTTGCTAACAAATTGAGGGTTGTTGTCATGCATGATTCATCTTGGAATACCGACTGGTGTTTGATGAATTTAACGATGTCTCTCATCTTTACTTCTCTAAGTAGAATCGTTTTAACCCACTTGGAGAAGTAGTCGGTTATCGCCAAGATAAAGCAGTCATCTCTGGCTGACAGAGGGAAAATAGGACCAACAACGTCCATTCCCTAAGTTTTGAATGGCCGGGATGTGGCTGAAGGGTGCAAGTGCTTTAGAGGTTGATGCAAATAGTTAGCATGTATCTGACATGCGTGGCACCGTCGGTCATATGCGACTGCGTCCTTGACCATAGTCGGTCAATAATATCTCATTCTTCTAAGGCGATCACATAATTTGGGACCAGGTTAGTATGCACCACAAGTTCTGTCATACGCTTCCTTGATGGCTGCTTCCACCTCTTTGGTGGAAAGGCAACAGAGTAATAAGCCGTCATATGTGCAACGATAGAGCGTTTGGGTTGATGCATTGTAGTAAAACCATAGAGCTCTTCGTCGAACAGAGTCCCTTTCTTTTATGTCTTCTGGTAAGATACCGTGTATTACATAATAAATAATACAAAAATACCAGTCTCGAGGTTCGAGTTTGATTCTGGTTGTGTGCACCTCTTTGATGTCTAGAGCACATTCTCATATGAAGAGTTGATGACTCTTCACAGTGATCAGTTGTTCGGTCTTAGGAGGCTGTGCAAAGAGACTGCCAGTACCACTAATGCATCTGCATAAGTATTCTGGAGGTGTGGGATATACTCAATGAAGAATTCTTCAAATGATTCAGCTATCTCAATAGCCGCTTTATGGTACGAGATCAAGTCTTGGTTTCCAACTTCGTACTCACCTCGAACTTGATTAATTATCAGTTGTGAATCACCAAATGCTTCAAGGTATTCCACCCCCAGCTCTTTGGCAAAACTGAGTCCAATGAGAAGCACATTATACTCAGTCACATTATTGGATCATGGCCCAATCATAGAATAGGCTTGAGGTATCACATGTTTCTCTGGAGAAACTAGGACAACTCCGACTCCTGAAGAAATCTTTGTACATCCATGAGTACTTGCTACATGAGTTGCTCAGGAAGTGTCGTTAATGTACAATTACCACACCTGTTTATGAGAGGTTGTGTTGACTTCGTGGGTTTTGTCTGGTAAATCTTCATATAGCTCAGCTCCATCTTTCATAGGTTGTATCGCTAGAAGATCACAGATTGCCTGCCCTTTGACTGACTTCTGTTGTTTAAAATGAATATCGTACTAGGACAGAAGTAAAGCCCATCTCACTAACTGCCAATTCATAGAGGTAGGTTACATCATGAATATTCGAATGGGATTAACGTTAGAAATGATGTAGATCATCTGTCTAACCAAATAGTATCACATCTTTTGAATTATGAACACCAGAGCAAGGCACTCTTTCTCAATCATTGGATATCGAGATTTGGCACCTACCAATGTCCTGTTCAAATAATAAATTGCCTGCTCATGACCATTGACATCAACTTGTGCTAGTAGAGCACTTAATGCCTGGTTCGTTGCCTTAACATAAATTAGTGATAATCATATTTTTATTACAATTTTATACCCTCATTATCTATTTTACATGAATAAATACACCACTAATAATTGTTTTTATCTTTAAATACAGGTTAATGAAGAATAAATCCTAAAAATCTTATCTCTCAACAAAGGCCCTTGAGTAAATGAAGAAATGAAGTAAAGAAGCCCATTGAAAAATTATTTGCCAAATTATCCAAAAGCCCAAGCTAAAAAGAAGAATTAAAGCTCAAAATGCCAAAGGCCCAAGCCCAAAAGCCAAAACACAAGAAGAACCTACGGACTGAAAAGGAGAACTCCCCGTATCGATGCCAGTATCAATGGCGGCATCAATGCCAGCATCGATGCACGTATCGATGCCAGCATCGATATGCCTATCGATGTTGGCATCAATACCATCGGCCAGGCAGTTACAATCCAAAGGCTAAAATTTATTATTTTTGGATAAGATTTCAATCCAAGAGCTCTCATTCACTGATGTTAACTATAAATAAGGGTAAAGAGTGAGGGGTTAGAGGTGTGAAAAATTTTATAACTCCATTTCGAGAGGAGGGTTACTCTTAATTGAGAAGACCTTCTAAATTGGTAACTTTTGTTACAATTAATAAAAAAAAATTCTCCACTTTAAATCTTCTTCTCTTTGTTGGATGACAATGATAAAGATGAAGAAAAGTTTGAAGGTTTGCTTTTCTTTTATTTCTCTCTTTTATTTCTTTTTAGTAATTTCTTTATTATTGCTTATTAATTAGATTCACATTCATGCTTGTAGTGTAAATTTATTTTCCTATCTTTTATTTCTTTTTACACTTTAATTTGTAGAGTAGATTTATTTTCATGCATTTAGTTTTTATAATTTATTTTGTAGTTTAGATTTTAATTCTTTGTAGTTAGATTTATTTTTTTATTCATAGTTTAGATTTTTCTTTTCTTTTTTTTATAATTAGTTCTTTTTCTTCTTGCTTTTATTTCTTAAGATGTGAAATTAAGTCTTGTAGGAATCTTAGGATTATATGAAACTAGTCTAATTTCTTTTATATTATATGAATTATTCTCTTGCACTTAAAATATTCATGTTTAGGATAATCAACTAGAGAACTAATTGGTAGAAGAAGAATTTGATAATCTATGCTTATCTTAAATGGTTTGATAGGTTATGCTTATGAATTCTAAAATTATTATCTTGTTGTTATTCTTATCATGAATTGTAATTTTGACTTAGATGGTAATTTGATAGGTTATACTTTCTTTAAATGGTTTGATAGTCTATGCTTAATAAATCTAAGTTGAAATATGATAAAAAGAGAATAGTTTGTATATTATAATTGAGATTAGCTATTCTAGATCTCCCATATCTTTAATTGAATTCTCCATCTTTTGTTTTCTTGATTTTTCTCTTTTTATTCTTGCTTTTTATTTTATTATTTGATTCGTTCTTCTCTTCTCTAAGATTCAATTTATTGTCACTTGCATATATTCAAAACAATCACTCATCATATCTCTCTCCATAATCACACATATTCTTTAATCCTATTTTTGTCACGCACAAAACATAAAAACCAATTCTAATAATCTCTTAAAATCACCTTCCTCGTGGGATCGATAACTTTTTATACTATAACTTGATCAATTGTGCACTTGTAATTTTGGTACATAATTATGTCGCACCAAGTTTTTGGCGCAGTTGCTAGGGAATGTACTAAAATAGGATTTTATTATTTTGGTTCTTTAACTTATGTGCTTTCTTGTGAAGGAACTGCTTGGAGCTTGAAAATCTTGGATTGAAGATCAAGAACTTGAAGAATTGCTTTTAGGTAACTCTTTTTTCTAGCATTTTTAATTCCACTCTTTTTAATTAGCCTCACAATTAGAGACAATTAGGATTAAAAACATATTTTATTTTTGTTGACCATAATAAAATTCACCTTTTACTTGGACATTAACTAATAAGATAATAAATTCAAACAAAAGCTCTCTTCTCACATTTGATTGTTGTTGAACATAATTTAAAAAAAGATTTTTTTTCCCATCCTTTTTAGGGGCTTTTAATTTCTAGGGTTATATTTCATATAGTTAGTAGGAATTCACCAAAGTGATTGTAGCACTTGATTTGGCACATACTTAAAACATTCTTAAGGGCAAAACCTCATAATCAAGATAAGGTAAGGGATTTCATCACCCTTTCCTTAGCCCACAAATCACTAATTCCTCACTTCATAAATCCAAGCCTCCTAAAACTCATTAGATGTTGGCCCCTAAGGACTCGAGCTTAATAAGGAACAAGAAATCCTTAAGTGAACCGGTTTAAGTTTTCTCAGATTAGTTGATGTCTAAGGCAAGGTTTAAGGGTTGCGTAAAGCGCTCCGTAAGGAATGATGTATTTAATTGATCTTTAATCACCCTCTAGTACTATCCTTACCTGGCTAACTACCCAGGTAAAACTTTAATCTTTTCACTTTAGGAGTTTTTGGCTAGGAGCTGGTCTAGTTGAGTTAGGCTAAACCCTAGAATTAGAGTGATTGAAAAGTGATTGATTTGATTTGTTTTAGTTAGGATTTTTCTTTATCCTTTTCTTCTCATAAAAAAACTAATTTTTTTTCTTTCCTTTAAAAAAATTATTATAAAAAGAAGTTGTTTTGGTGTATGCAAACTTGGGTTAGGGATAATTCTCATCGTTTAATCCGTGTTGAACCAATCCAAGAAATGGCAAATCAACTCATTCTCCAGGATATGTGTTACCCCACCAGAAATACAATTCCATCTTGCATAAGGCTCCCCGAAGCAAATGGAGAAAATTTCGAGCTTAGACTGCCTTACATAAACATGCTTCCTAAATTCCATGGAAATGAAACAGAAGATGCATATATTTTTATCTCGGAATTTGAGGAAGTGTGTATTATGATTAAAATGAGAGAATTAACTGAAGATGCAATTAAGCTCAGATTTATTCAATTTGCTCTTAAGAACAAAGCTAAAAAATGGTTGTACAGCTTACCGACAAATTCCATCTCAACTAGGGATGGATTTGTCACCATTTTTTTAAAAAAAATTTCTCTATTCATAAAACGGTAAAGCTTAGGAACAGTATTCAAAACTTTAAAATTATCCTAGGGGAGCCATTCTGGAAATATTTTGACTGATTTAAAGATCTTTTGATCCAATGTCCTCATCATGGTCTTGAGAAATGGTGATTATGCTAAGTCATATATGAAGGATTGGACTATTCTTCAAAAACATCTTTAGAATCAATGTGTCAGAGAGATTTTATAAGGAAAAACGCTGATGAAGCTTGGGAATTCCCAGAGAGTCTATCCGAGAAAATAATGTAGTGGAAACATTGTGATGACAGAGTTTCATCAGTTCCCCAATCTAAGTCTAGTGGTCGTTCCCTGGAGTCAAACATTGCTTCTGAAGCGAAGATGGCGACGATTCTGCGGTGGTTAGAAGCCTTTGAAATTAAGGAACGAGCTCCAGATCAAATCAATCATGTTTCTATCCTGAGTTGTCATAACTGTCAGTCTCCTACTCACGTTTTAGAGGAATGCCATCTCCTAGGAAACAACTTTACATTAGAACAGATGAATGTTGTATTCCAGCGCCCTAGAAATGATCCATTTTCTCCAACCAATAATCCAGGTTGGAGAAATCATCCCAACTTTGCATGGAATCAAGGAAATTCTCCCGGAAATCAAAACTTCATTCCCGCATCGAACCAACAATTCCCTAGGGGAAATACTATCCCGTTCAACTCACCAAACAATTTTCAACAAGCTAGCCTAGTTTTTCCAACCCAACATCCTCATCCTCACCAGCCTACAAATCCTTCAAATTCTGATCATGACAAACGTTTGAGTATCTTAGAAAAGGGTTTAGAAGCTATGATCATGTGACGCCCCTGGGTTCACACAAGGCTGCAGTCCGAGGTGAAACCAGAAATGTCAAACCTGCCATGCACCACACCGTGCAATAACATGTTTCACCATCACAATTACTATCTCTCTAGTGGAATCAACAACAGGTGTAGGTACAAAGAAAGTAAAATATTTTATAATAAAAACATGATGAAATGATAGATTTCGGATTAAGACATCTCATCAACCAAATAAGCTGGAATACATAGTCAATGTCTGAAATGAATAATAACAGTCTGGAGATCTCAACATGTCTCAAAATACAAAACATCTGATACATGAAATAAGGCACACAGCCTTTACAACTCTAGAATATAAATCTCTCAAGTCTAAAAATGTCTCGAGTGGAGTACAAAAATGAAATACATATAATAAGAGGATAAGCGGGCACTAATAAAGAAAAATCGCCCTCAACCTGCGACTCTTCGGGCTCCGGGCTCGTTATATATGAAAATACAGTTGATATATAAAAATATAAAATTATTTATACTAACAATAGTGGGTTTTAGTACTTAGGAAATTACAACACGAGCATAGGTACGTAGAGCGAAATAATCCAAACAAGGAAACCCTCATGTATATACCTTGTATCTCAAATTGTAAATCCCTAAATACTAAACCCGAGGTTTTACACAAGAAACAATAAAGAAAAGAAAATCAAACCCATCTCTACCGATACAAATTTAAACGTGTCAAAGCAATAATAAATGTCATGTCCAGCCTAGGTAGCTATCATGTCCCAGCTTCATATAATATGTCGTGTTCCAAACTGGGTTAAGAAACATACTCAAGGTTTAGCAATTATCCAACATAAGACTGTAATAGATTATAGTCCAACACGAGGACTCAAATGGATTATAGTCCAACACGAGGACTTTAATGGATTATAGTCCAACACGAGGACTGTGTGTATGAAACATGGAATACTAATAGTATAGGTATACATATTCTACCCTTGTACATGCCTCGCTGTACAGAACTAAGCTTGTGTCAGAAAAATGTCATCTTACATATGTAGATGAAATCATAAATACTACAATAGGAGTGATGAGTGAATGTGATTGTGGAGAGATGAAAATAATTATGTAAATGAATATATTTGAGAGTGGAAGTGATAATATAAATGTGATCAACAAGGCAAGAAGGAAAAATCAATAACAAATAAAAATCAAGAATGTAAAGATAGCGGATTCAGTTAAAGATATGGGTAATCTAGAATTGAATCCACTTCTTAGAAAAAGGTGATTCCCTAGAGGGATTCAGTTAAAGATATGGGTAATCTAGAATTGAATCCACTTCTTAGAAAAAGGTGATTCCCTAGAGGATTCTAGCCTAAAGGTGAATCAAAGAAAATAAAAAATAAACAAAAAGAAAAACTAAACCCAAGAGGGTTCTAGCCTCAAGGTGAATAATGCAAGAAATTAAAATTTAACTACAAAATAAATTGCAAAATTTAAACTACAAAATAAATTGTAAGAATTAAATGTAAGAAAATAAATCTACTCTATAAGCATAAAATAAATCTAATCTATAAGTATGAAATAAATCTAAGGCAATTAAATCTAATCTATAAGTATGAAATAAATCTAAGGCAAGAGGGTTCTAGCCTCTTGGCTATTTAAACAAGAAAATAAAATCTAATTATAAGCATAAAAATAAATCTAAACTAATAAGCAATAAAAGAGAAATAAGAAAAACAAACTTCAAATTAATCTCTATCTTCAACTTCATCTTCATCTTCATCATCCAACAAAGAGAAGAAGAGAAAAATTTAAAGTGATAAAAAAATTATTTTATTAATTGTAACAAAATGTTACAAATTTAGAAGGCCTTTTCAATTAAGAGTAGCCCTTCTCTCCAAAAGGAGTTACAAAAATTTTCACACCCCTAACCCCTCACTCTCTACCCCTATTTATAGTAAACATGAGTGAATGAGAGCCCTTAAATCGAAATCCAAAACCATGAATTTTAGCCTTAGATTCGTAACAGAATGATGATGGAATCGATACCAGCATCGATGCTAGCATCGATGCCTAGTGTGCTGCAATCGCATTCCGTAGCTTCTTCTTCTTTTATGCTTTGGGCTTAGGCTTCTTTGGCATTTCTTCTTCTTTTGGGCTTTCATGCTTGAGTTCTTCATTTAATTAGTGGGCTTTGTTGAGAGAAGAGATATTGAGCTTTTATTTTTGATTAACTTACAATTAAAGATAAAAACAATTATTAGTGATAAATTTATTCATATAAACTAGATAATGAGGATATAAAATTGTAATAAAATGTGATTATCAAATACCCCCACACCTAAACTTTTGCTAGTCCTCTAGCAAAGAAAGAAAAATGAAAGAAAACCTAACTCATTTTCGTAGGAATCGCGGTTGTATTTAGCGCATACAACAAGCCTTTAAACCCCTAGGTTATCCTAGTGGACGAGTTGTAGTCTCGTGATGGTTTACAGTGAATATACCCACAAAATTCGGTCATCTTGTCAAATTAAAAAAGTTAGTAAATAACTAAATTTACTTGATAATTGAAGCTAGTTATTACTCAAGAAAACATTTTTATATATAACTCTTAAGGGAAATTTCCTAGAAAATCTTCTCATTATAGCAATACAAAACCAAGCCAAACTTAGAAATTTAATTTAAAAGTTTTGAAAAGAACATGCTAACTCTTTATTTAAAATAATATTCAAGTTGCTTGATCAAAAATATTTTCCAAGACCATATATACAAATATAACTGTATATAAAACATTTATTAGTATTTTTTATTATTATTTTTATTTTTTTAACTCTTTCTTCCTTGATGATTTTTTTCTACTTTAACGGACTTTCTAAGCCACCATTTAACGAGTTTTGGACCAATGGATCCCAACCCAATTGGGCTTAGGTTATTAAGTATGAAAATACTCCTTTGGCTTAATTACTCGGTCAGCTTAGGCTTTATAAGATAGAATCACCTTGAATTTAAGATTTTTTTTTCTTTCTCCTTTTTTTTGGTGCCTATTTTTCGCACTCTTCTTTTGCAAATTTTTTTATGTTTATGTATATATATTCTGAAAAATATGTAAGTTAAGAGACTTTGAAAAATTATTTTTAACTCTAATGTAAGCATGCATAAATTCCATTATTTTAAATAAAAATCTAAGTTAAGGCTTAAGTAAAGTATACTACTTCGAAAATCATTTATTAAGAAACTTATTTAGAGTTATCATAAAAGGTAAACTTGAGTAAATAACAAAAAAAATTAAAATTTATCAAATAAATCAATTATTATATAACTCTATCAATTTGGCAAGTGACGATATTTTTATAAAAAAAATTTAGAAAAAGGAAAAAACATAACGGAAATGCAACTAAAAATGTAAAACAAAGAGAAAAAATTAACTAATTCCCACCCCCGCACCTAAATTTTGCATTGTCCTCAATGCAAACTCTATGATGTACAAAGTAAAGCAGATAAAAAGTGAAGTACTTACATTTGATCAGTTGATAAAAATCTGCAATTACCTTTGGTCTGAGGATGATAGAATCAAAAATTTATTATTCTCTTCTTTTTTCTATTTTTTTTTATAACTGAACAAGAAACTCTCAAATAAGAGAAGAATAAATTTTTTATTATTCTAAAATAAACAAAACAAATAATGCAGAATGAAGTGTTCAACATGAAGAGCTCGTATTCTATATTGAATCCTACCTTATTGTTGAAAATTCTTCCAAGGATTTTAAATATATTCAGAATAATACAATCAATAATGTGAAATTCCAAGCATTTCGGGATGTTCAATAATTCTTGCAACAAAGTAAGGTAGGTATTATTGGTGTCATGCATTTTACATTTTTTAATAAACTTAGACTCTTGTACTGTGAAGTTTTGTTTTCTAACAACCAATTCTTCTGTAGAGTTCTAAAAATTTGGTTGTTGTTATTCTCCAAGAATCTAAGTTCATCAAGAAAGAGTTCTTCAAAATTTAATTCAAAGCAGCAAATGTTTAACACAGTTTCATTATTCTCAAGGATCTGATCTGCTTCTTCTAAAAACTCATACTCTTCATTAAAAATTTCCTCAAAACTCAAATCAGAATCTTCTTCTTCTTCTTCTTCTTCTGATCTTTCTTGAATGTAATTTATTTCTAAAGGCTGATTATTTGGCTGGTCCCCTGGATTAAAAATGTTTAGATCAGCAGTCAAATTCCCAAAGGATAACTTTATTTGACCAGTTCTACAGTTGATGAGAGTATTAGAAGTGGCTAAGAAAGGTCGTTCTAAGATAATAGGTGTTTGTCCTTTGGGATTGGAAACAGACTGTGTTTCCAAGACTACAAAATCTACTGGAAAAATAAAATCTCCAACCTTAATCAGAATATCCTCTAACTCACCCATAGGGACCTTAACAGATCTATCAGCCAACTGTAAGGTGCATTTGGTTGGGTTCAGTACACCTAGACCCAATTGCTGGTAGACTGAATATGGAAGCAAATTGACACTGGCCCCTAAATCTAAAAGCGCCTTATCAATGTGAGTATTACCAATGATACATGAAATGATGGGGGACCCTGGATCTTTACGTTTCAAAGGTATGGGATTTGATAGCATTTCACTGATATTGGCGGCTAAAAAGACTTTTTTTAGAATATTTATTCTCCTCTTCTTAGTGCATAATTCTTTTAAAAATTTAGCATAAGATAAAATTTGTTCAATTACATCTAAGAGAGGAATGTTGACCTTAACCTGTTTGAATGTTTCTAGGATCTTCTCCTCCTGAGGAGAGTGTTTCCTAGGCCTGAGTCTATCTGAAAAGGGAGCAACTAGTCTAAATCTATCAAAAACAGGCTCAGGTTCGGGTTCAGGCTCTTGGTCATCTGAGAGGGGTGATTGTTGAATAGATTCATCAGAAGGAGAAGGAGAAGGAATTTGTATTGGATCAAAAGTTTTACTTAGAGGAGTTCTCACTTGATTATCGACCTGTCTACCTGACCGAAGTGAATGGATTGCATTCACTTGAGCTTCATAGGATGAACTACATCCTGTGTCCTTAGGGTTGACCACGGGTTGACTCTGAAACTTTCATTTCTCTCTTTCACTCACGGAACTAGCTAGTTGACCAAGTTGGGATTCTAATCTAGCTATAGCCTGAGTGTTGGAATTGAGCATTTGTCCGGTTGATTGCATAAAGGAATTCAGAGTGCTGGATGTTTGCGTCTTTGTCCGGTTGATTGCATAAAGGAATTCAGAGTGCTGGATGTTTGCGTCAACATATTCGTGGTTTGAGTAGAGGCCTTAATTATGGTTTCCAAACCCCAGAGTGCTGGATGTTTGCGTCAACATATTCGTGGTTTGAGTAGAGGCCTTAATTATGGTTTCCAAACCCTTTTCTAAGACATTGAGACGTTTATCTTGATCTGGATTGTGAGGAGTATGAATTACAGCTTGATGAAGAGGAGACTGATTTTGATATGGTAGATTGGGTTGTTGAAATTATGGATGAGAACTGAAAGGAACTGTGTTTCCCTTAGGAAAATATTGGGTCAAAGCGGGAGTGAAGTTTTGAGTTCCGGAAGAATTTTCTCGATTCCATGCAAAGTTGGGATGATTTTTCCAACCTGGATTGTAGGTTGGAGAAAATGAATCATTTCTAGGACGCTGGAATGCATCGTTCTTCTGTTCTAATACATGGTTGTTTCCTAAGAGAGGACATTCCTCTGAAATGTGGGTAGGAGACTGACAATTATGACATCCTGGGGTAGAAACATGATTGATTTGAGCTGGAGCTCGTTCCTTAATTTCTAAGGCTTCTAACCTCCGTAGAATTGTTGTCATCTTCGCTTCAGAAGTAATGTTTGACTCTAAGGAAGGACCACTAGACTTAGAATGGGGAACTGATAAAACCCTATCATCACAGTGTTCCCATTGCATTGTTTTCTCGGATAGACTCTCTAGAAATTCCCAAGCTTCGTCGGTATTTTTTCTCATGAAATCCCCGTGGCACATTGATTCTAAGGAAGTTTTTGCATAATAATCTAATCCCTCATAAATTATTTGGCATTGATTCTAAGGAAGTTTTTGCATAATAATCTAATCCCTCATAAATTATTTGGCACAATCGCCATTTTTCTAAACCGTGATGAGGACATTGGATGAGAAGATCTTTAAATCGGTCAAAATACTTCCAAAAAGGTTCTCCCAGGATAATTTTAAAATTCATGATGCTGTTTCTTAGCTTCATCGTTTTATGGATAGGAAAAAAATTCTTAAGAAAATTGGTGATAAATTCCTCCCAAGTAATGATGGAATTTATGGGTAAGCTATACAGGCATTTTTTTGCTTTGTCTTTGAGAGCAAATGGAATAAATCTGAGTTTGATGGCATCTTCTATTAATTCTCTCATTTTAATCATAATACACACTTCCTCAAATTACGAGGTAAAAATATATGCATCTTCTGTTTCATTTCCAAGGAATTTGGGAAGCATGTTTATGTAATACGGTCTAAGCTCAAAATTTATTCCATTTGTTTCGGGGAGCCTAATGCAAGAGGGGATTGCATTCCTAATGGGATAGCACGTATCTTGAAGAATGGGTGAATTAGGATACTCCATTTTTATGATTGGTTCAAAGGGAATTAACTGATGTGTATTATCCCTAATCCACGGTTGCATACACCAAAACTATTTCTTTTTATACTTTTTTTTATAAAAGTTAGTTTTTTTTAATGAAGAGAGAATGGAAAAAGAGGAAAAACCTAACTAAAACAAATCAAAATCAATCACTTTTCAATCACTCTAACTCTAGGGTTAAGCCTAACTCAACTAGACTAGCTCCTAACCAAAAACTCCTAAAGTGAAAAGAAAAGTTTTACCTGGGTAGTTAGCCAGGTAAGGATAGTACTAGAGGGTGATCAAAGATCAATTAAGTACCTCGTTCCTTGCGAAGCGCTTTACGCAACCCCTAAACCTTACCTTAGACACCAACTAATCCAAGAAAACTTAAACCGGTTCACTTAAGGATTCTTTGTTCCTTATTGAGCTCGAATCCTTAGGGCGAACATCTAATGAGTTTTATTAGGCTTGGGTAGTGTAGTGAGGAATTAGTGATTTTTGGGCTAAGGAAAGGGTGATGAAATCCCTCACCTTATCTTGATTATGGGGTTTTGCCCTTTAAAAATATTTTTAAGTGTGTGCCAGATCAAGATGCTCAAATCACTTTGTGAATTCCTAGTAACAATATGAAATGCAACCCTATGAATTAAAAGCAACTAAAAAGGATGAAAAAGAAAAAAATCTTTTTTTATTAGGGTTAACAATCAAACAAATGAGAAGGGGGAAATTATTTGAATTTATTATCTTGTTAGTAAATGTCAAAGTGGATGGTGAATTTTATTATGGTCAACAAAAATAAAATCTTTTTTTAAGTCCTAATTGTCTCTAATTGTGAAGAAGTAGCTAAAGGGTGGAATTAAAAATTCTAGAAAGAAGAGTTACCTACAAGCAAATCTTCAAATCCTAGTTCTCCAATCCGCGATCTTCAAGCTCCAAGCGTTTCCTTCACAATAAACACACAAGTTAAAGAACCAAAATAATTAAAAACTACTTAAGGACCTTCCTCGGCAACGGCGCTAAAAACTTGATGCGGCATAAACATATACCAAAAATGTTGCAAGTGCACAACCGTGTCAAGTTATAGTATAAAGATATCGATCCACGAGGAAGGTATTTTGTAGGAGAAAATAAAAAATCGGTTCTTATGTTGTGTGCGTGACAAATAGGAGTGATGAGTGAATGTGATTGTGGAGAGATGAAAATGATTGTGTAAATGAATATATTTGAGAGTGGAAGTGATAATATAAGTGTGATCAACAAGGCAAGAAGGAAAAATCAAGAACAAATAAAAATCAAGAATGTAAAGATAGCGGATTCAATTAAAGATATGGATAATCTAAAATTGAATCCACTTCTTAGAAAAAGGAGATTCCCTAGAGGGTTCTAGCCTAAAGGTGAATCAAAATAAATAAAAATAAACAAAAAGAAAAACTAAACCCAAGAGGGTTCTAGCCTCAAGGTGAATAGTGCAAGAAATTAAAATCTAACTACAAAATAAATTATAAAATCTAAACTACAAAATAAATTACAATAATTAAATGCAAGAAAATAAATCTACTCTATAAGCATGAAATAAATCTAAGGCAAGAGGGTTCTAGCCTCTTGGCTATTTAAACAAAAAAATAAAATCTAATTACAAGCATGAAAATAAATCTAAACTAATAAGCAATAAAAGAGAAATAAAAAAAAACAAACCTTCAAATTAATCTCCATCTTCATCATCCAACAAACAGAAGAAGAGAAAAATTTAAAGTGGTGAAAATATTATTTTATTAATTATAACAAAAAGTTACAAATTTGGAAGGCCTTCTCAATTAAGAATAGCACTCCTCTCCAAAAGGAGTTATAAAAATTTTCACACCCTTAACCCCTCACTCTCTACCCCTATTTATAGTCTCCAAAAGGAGTTATAAAAATTTTCACACCCTTAACCCCTCACTCTCTACCCCTATTTATAGTAAACATCAGTGAATAAGAGCCCTTGGATCGAAATCTTATCCAAAAACCATGAATTTCAGCCTTAGATTCATAACAGAATGACGATGGCATCGATGCAGGCATCGATGCCGGCATCGATGCTGGCATCGATGTGTGCTGTAATTACATTCCGCAGCTTATTCTTCTTTTATGCTTTGGGCTTGGGCTTCTTTGGCATTTCTTCTTCTTTTGGGCTTTCATGCTTGAGTTCTTCATTTAATTAGCGGGCTTTGTTGAGAGAAGAGATATTGGGCTTTTATTTTTGATTAACCTGCAATTAAAGATAAAAACAATTATTAGTGATAAATTTATTCATATAAACTAGTTAATGAGGGTATAAAATTATAATAAAATATGATTATCATCCGGTCCAAGTTGTTCCAAAGAAATCTGGGATCACCGTGATCCAAAATGAGGTTAATGAGCTGATTCCCACTCGGATCCAAACTGGATGGCGAGTTTGCATTGACTACTGAAAACTCAACTTAGCCACTCAAAAAGATCACTTCCCTCTTCCATTCATTGACTAAATATTAGAGTGTTTAGCAGGACACGAGTTCTACTGTTTCCTGGGTGGATATTCAGGTTACAATCAAATCCCTATCGCTCCCGAAAATCAGGAGAAAACCACCTTCACTTGCACGTATGGAACATTCGCATACCGACGCATGCCTTTTGGCCTGTGTAACGCACCAGCCACATTCTAATGCTGCATGATCAGTATTTTTTCTAACATGGTAGATAGATTCCTCAAAATTTTCATGGATGACTTTTCTATTTTTGGTGACACATTTTTCCAATATTTGCATCATCTTAAACTGGTCCTAGAACGTTGTAGGGAGAAAAATCTGACTCTCAATTAGGAGAAATGTTATTTTATGGTCAAACAAGGCATTGTCTTAGGACATGCAGTTTCCAATAGGGGAATCGAAGTGGACAAAGCTAATGTAAATCTCATTTCCAATCTCCCTCCTCCCAAAATTGTCAAAGATGTCAGATCATTTCTTGGTCATGCTGGTTTTTACCGACGTTTCATCAAGGATTTTAGCAAAATTGCTAGACCCTTGACCAATCTCTTAGCCAAGGATACATCTTTTGTCTTCTCTCCCGACTGCCTCAAAGCTTTTGAATATCTGAAAAAGAAGCTAACCACAGCTCCTATCATTCTTGCACCGGACTGGACGTTACCCTTCGAACTGATGTGTGATGCATCCGATTCTGCGATTGGTGCTGTTTTAGGACAACGGTTTGATAAAAAACCACATGTGATCTACTATGCCAGTAAGACTCTGAATGATGCCCAGCAAAATTACTCTATCACAAAAAAAGAGTTTTTAGCTGTAGTCTTTGCCTTAGAAAAATCCAGGTCCTACCTCATCGGTTCCTTAACCAAAGTTTTCACAGATCATGCTGCACTAAAGTCTCTTTTGACCAAAAAGGATGCTAAAGCACGGCTCATTAGATGGATTCTCCTACTTCAAGAATTTGACATTCAAATTCTTGACAGAAGAGGAACAGAGAACCCCGTAGCAGATCACCTCTCTCAACTCCCGAATGCATCAACATCAACCGTTCCGATCAATGAGTATTTCCCTGATGAACAACTCCTACAAATCCAATCTGTTCCATAGTTCGCCGACATTGTGAACTACATAGTCATGAACCAGATCCCTTCTCATTGGTCCAAATAGGATAGATCATGTTTTCTCTCCCAAGTAAAATACTTTTACTAGGATGATCCATATCTATTCAAATACTGTCCAGATCAGATCTTTAGGAGGTGTGTTCCCACTAAAGAAACTAGGAGTGTTCTATCCTTTTGTCATGAGCAAGCATGTGGGGGCCACTTTGGCCCAAGAAAAATAGCTAAAAAAATTCTTCAATGCGGGCTATATTGATGCACTCTTTTCAAGGATTCATACGAGTTTTGCAAAACCTGTAACCGCTATCAGCTTTTAGGGAAAGTCACTAGAAGAAATATGATGCCCTTACAACCCATCTTATCTGTTAAACTTTTTGATTTGTGGGGTATCGATTTCATGGGACCATTTCCAAATTCCGTTGGAAATGTTTACATTCTAGTAGCCGTTGAATACATGTCAAAATGGATTGAGGCGGTAGCTTGCAAAACTAATGACAACAAGGTCGTTGTCAAGTTTTTGAAAAAGAATATTTTTGCACGGTTTGGAGTACCTCGAGCGATCATCAGTGACAACGGTACACATTTCTGTAACCGTTTTTTTTTTTGAAGCTTTTATGAGAAAATATTCAATCACACACAAATTATCGACTCCTTATCACCCCCAAACCAGTGGTCAAGTAGAGGTCACAAACAGGCAGATCAAACAAATCTTAGAAATAACAGTTAATCATAACAGAAAAGATTACTCTGTAAAATTATGTGATACTCTATGGGCATATAGAACAACTTTTAAGGCCAATTTAAGGATGTCACCATACAGACTGGTGTTTGGGAAAGCTTATCACCTATAAGTAGAGTTGGAGCATTGAGCAATGTGGGCGATAAAACAGTTAAATTTTGACTCAGATTCGACAGGTAAGAACAGATTGCTCCAAATAAATGAGTTGGAAGAAATTCGAAATGATGCATATATAAACTCAAAAATTTACAAAGGGAAAACCAAGATTTTTCATGACAAATCAATTTTACGAAAAAATTTCTCTCCAGGACAGAAAGTTTTATTGTATAATTCAAAATTACATCTTTTTCCTGAAAAATTAAGATCAAGATGGACAGGTCTATTTTTTGTCAAACAAGTTTTCTCACATGGGGCTGTTAAGATAGAAAATCATAAAAATAGTGATATTTTTAAAATAAATGGTCAACGTCTAAAACCATTTTTAGAATTTTTTACACTCGGAGAGGAGGAGGTGTTGGTTCTATATGAACCACATATAAATAAGAAATCGTGTTGGGCCGGCTGGCCCAAGAACGCCCAAGCCTTGAGCATCGATGCCAGCATCGATGCCGGTATCGATGCGTCGACCCATCTACCTCAAAATCGAGACCAGCCCTGTTCTCTTCATTTGCTTTGTTCCCAAACCCGATTTCCCCCATTCTAAAACCCTAATTTCACCTATAAAACCCTAATTTCATCTATCAAATCATTTGGAGCTTCTTGGAGAAATTTTCCTTCAATTTCTTGGGCTTCTTCCTCATCTCCCCAAGGTATTACTCTCTTCTTGATCTTGTAATTTTATTTTTTTCATTTTAATTTTGAAGGTATACATGAATGATCTAGTGGATGAATCATGAATAGTTTTGAATTATTAACATAGTTTGGTGTTGATTCATGATAAAAATTGATCAATTTGACAAATTGAGGGTATAATTAGGGATTTTGTCCAAAATCCGAAAATGTATTGAGGGATTTTTTGCAAAAACACAAAAATTTAAACTTGGAACTCAATTGAGGATATCTTGTACAAAATTCAAAAAAAAAAATTTAGGGTGTTTTATGCAAACCCGAAAATTCTTGGGGGTTTTGTGCAAAAACACATAATTTTTGAACATTCAATTGGGTAAGTGATTTCAAATTGAGAATATGATCTAAAAAAAAAATTTGGGGGGGTTTATGCAAAAATAAAATTTGAATTTGGGGTGTTCTGTGCAACAATTCACAAAAAAAAAATTGTCAATCATTTTAACATTTGTAAAGTTTAGCTTATAATTGTCATATCAACATGTAAGTTTCACCGATCAAGTTATCAAAATTTTAACATATTTGTTCTAAAAGAACAATTTTTAGGAAATTTATTGTCAAAAAAAATTCTGATAACTTGAATTTAACTCATGTTGAACAATTTTTAGCTAAATTCTTTTTAAAAAAATAATAAATAAATAAATAAATAAATAAATAATAATAATAATAAAATACAGAAAAATTTATATATATTGGAATTTTGTTATTAAAATGTTTTTTTTTCTTTTCTTTCTTTTTCTGTAGATGCCCCCCAGAAAGAAATCCCGAGCAAGTTCATCATCTTCTGATCCTTCTGATACCGATATAGATAGACACACAATTTTGACCAGAATTGTGGGTCTTAATGTTCATTTTGAGAGGGGTTTTCAGATGAGTGCATTACACACATATCAATCCACAATCACCATGTTAACTGCAGTGGTTCTTAGGAGCATGATGGCTAAACCCCTAGAGAAAGCAAACATTTCATTAGTCCATGAGTTCTATTCTGGATGGGAAATTGATCCAGATAGAGAATTTTTAGTTTTTCTATAGTGAGAGGTGTTAGGGTTATTTTCAATCTTTTCACTATCTGTGCTACCATTGATCTTGCAGAACCACCCACTGATGTACCAGATTACTTCCACTTAGCCTCCACATTACAGTCTGGTACACCAGAATACAATAACATATCTACAACCTTGTGTGGGAGGATCTTTACATCTAATTTCGGTTCAGGAAATCTCAGACCAAATTACAGATTACTTAATCTTTTCCTAAACTTTGATTTGAAACCCACCACTGCATATTCTGTCATTACCCCCCATGACATTCTCCTTCTCTTTTGGATAGCCACTGGTCAACGGTTTGATGTAGCAAAGATTATATTTGTATGGTTGCGCTCATCAGTAGAGGGTGTGTTGGATTGGGTCAAGACACAGTCTGCGTCATGAACTCAGCTCATTTGCCCCTATTTCATCACTAGACTCTGCCATAAATTTCATGCTCCAGTATTTGCAGATGATAGGTTAGAAGCAGGGAAGGGGTTACTAAATGATCAGACTGTGAGGAGAAGAATTTCAGGGCGAGATCAGTCCGGTCCTTCAGGTAGAGAGCCTCCTCAGCACCAGTCAGATACATAGGACCCCATTCGAGAGGAGATAGACAGGATGCGGAGTCGTATGGACAGGATGCAGATTCAGATGCACAGGATGCAGCGTCAGATGCACGAGATGCATGGTCAGATAGGCTACTCAACCAAAGCCTTGGCATATTTGGCGAGAGGATGGCAGAGAGAACATGGAAATACAGATGGACCTCCACCTGAGCTTCACAGTTTTATCACACCATTTCAGCCAGATGAGTTCCCAAGAGAGGATGAAATGGGACCGAGTTCAGCAGCTGCCGCTGATGATGTGGATGACGATATATCAGGAGATGAGCAGTGAGGGATGTTCTTTTTATTCTACCTAGTCTTTAATTTTTATTTTGGCATGTACTTATTAAACTGTGATATTTTGGATATTATTTGCCTTGAGGACACTACAAAATCTGGGTATGGGGGTGTAAGCTAGTTTGCCTTTTGTTAGTATTTTGCTAGTTAGTATTTTGTTTCAGTATTTTTTCCAGCATTTATCTTTTGTTAGTTTTAGTAAAATAAAAATAAAATAAAATATAAAATATAGTCACTTGCCAAATTAATAGAGTTAAGTAATAATTGATCAAATTGATAGATTTTAAATTTTCTAATTCTTAGTTAGTGACATATTCAAGTTCACCTTTTATGATAACTCCAAATAAAATTCTTAAGAAATGATTTTTCAACTAGTATACTTTACTTAAGTCTTACCTTAGATTTTTAATTAAAAATAATGAAATTTTTGCATGCTTAACTTAGAGTTGAAAATATTTTTTTCAAGTTATCTTGTTTTGCACATTTTTTTAAGACTATATATACTTACACATATATATATTAAAAAAAAACTAACCTTATAAATATATATATATATATATATATATATATTTAAAAAAAACTAACCTTATAAAAGAAGAGTGCGAAAAATAGGCACCAAAAATAAAAATAAAAAAAACTCTTAAATTCAAGGTGATTCTATCTTATAAAGGCTAAGTTGACTGAGTAATTAAGCCCAAGGAGTATCTCTATACTTAAGGACCTAAACCCAATTGGGTTGGGATTCATTAGCCCAAAACTCGCTAAATGGTCACTTAGAAAGTCCATTAAAATAGAAAACAATAACAAAGAAGTAGAGAGTGAAAAAAAAGAAAAAAATATATATAACACTAACCATTTTTTATATATATTGTTATTTTATATATATGGTCTTGAAAAACAATTTTTGATCAAGAGACTTAAAAGTTATTTAAAACAAAGAGTTAGAATGTTCTTTTCAAAAAATTTAAATTAAATCTCTAAGATTTGACTTGGTTCTATATTGCTATAATGAAAAAGATTTTATATGAGATTTACATTGGAGTTATATATAAAAACATTTTCTTGATTATTAACTAGCTTCAATTATAATATCTAAATATATCAAAGAAATTTAGTTATTTACTAACCTCTTTAACTTGGCAAGTTGACCAAATTTTGTGGGTATATTCACTACAAACCCTCACGAGATTACAACTCGCCCACTAGGGTAACCTAGGTATTTAAAGGCTTGTTGTATGCGCTAAATACAACCGCGATTCCTGCGAAAGTGAGTTAGGATTTTCTTTTTATTTCCTTGGTAGAGGACTAGCAAAAGTTTAGGTGTGGGGGTATTTGATAATCATAGTTTTATTATAATTTTATACCCTCGTTTTCTATTTTATATGAATAAATATACCACTAATAATTATTTTTATCTTTAAATACAGGTTAATGAAGAATAAATCCAAAAAATCTCATCTCTCAACAAAGGCCCTTGAGTAAATGAAGAAATGAAGCAAAGAAACCCATTGGAAAATCAATTGCCAAATTATCCAAAAGCCCAAGCTAAAAAGAAGAATTAAAGCTCAAAATGCCAAAGGCCCAAGCCCAAAAGCCAAAACACAAGAAGAAGTTGCGGGCTGAAAAAGGAGAAGTCCCCGTATCGATGCCAGCATCAATGGTGGCATCGATGCCCATATCGATGCCAGCATCGATACGCCTATTGATGCCAACATCGATACACTTATCGATGCTGGCATCGATACCATCGGCCAGGCAGTTACAATCCAAAGGCTGAAATTTATTATTTTTGGATAAGATTTTAATCCAATGGCTCTCATTCACTGATGTTTACTATAAAAAGGGATAGAGAGTGAGGGGTTAGAGGTGTGAAAAATTTTGTAACTCCATTTGGAGAGGAGGGTTACTCTTAATTGAGAAAACCTTTCAAATTTATAACTTTTATTACAATTAATAAAAAAAAGTTCTCCACTTCAAATCTTCTTCTCTTTGTTATATGATGATGATGGAGATGAAGAAAAGTTTGAAGGTTTGCTTTTCTTTTATTTCTTTCTTTTATTTTTTTTAGTAATTTCATTATTATTGCTTATTAGTTAGATTTACATTCATGCTTATAGTGTAGATTTATTTTCTTGTCTTTTTATTTCTTTTTACACTTTAATTTGTAGAGTAGATTTATTTTCATACATTTAATTTTTATAATTTATTTTGTAGTTTAGATTTTAATTCTTTGTAGTTAGATTTATTTTTTTGTTCATAGTTTAGATTTTTCTTTTCTTTTTATTTTTGTAATTAGTTCTTTTTTTTCTTGCTTTTATTTTTTTAAGATGTGAAATTAATTCTTGTAGAAATCTTAGGATTGTATGAAACTAGTCTAATTTCCTTTATATTATATGAATTATTCTCTTACACTTAAAATATTCATGTTTAGGATAATCAACTATAGAACTAATTGGTAGAAGAAGAATTTGATAATCTATGCTTATCTTAAAACATAAGAACCAATTCTAATAATCTCTTAAAATCACCTTCCTCGTGGGATCCATAACTTTTTATACTATAACTTGATCAATTGTGCACTTACAATTTTGGTACATAATTATGTCGCACCAAGTTTTTAGCGTCGTTGTCGGGGAAGCTGCTAAAATAGGATTTTATTAGTTTGGTTCTTTAACTTATGTGTTTTCTTGTGAAGGAACCGCTTGGAGCTTGAAAATCTTGGATTGAAGATCAAGAACTTGGAGAATTGTTTTTAGGTAACTCTTCTTTCTAGCATTTTTAATTCCACCCTTTTTAGTTAGCTTCACAATTAGAGACAATTAGGATTAAAAGAAAAAGATTTTATTTTTGTTGACCATAATAAAATTCACCTTTCACTTGGACATTAGCTAACAAGATAATAAATTCAAATAAAAGCTCTCTTCTAACATTTGATTGTTGTTGACCATAATTTAAAAAAAAATTCCCATCCTTTTCAGTCACTTTTAATTTCTAGGGTTGCATTTCATATAGTTAGTAGGAATTCACCAAAGTGATTGTAGCCCTTGATTTGGCACATACTTAAAACATTCTTAAGGGCAAAACCACATAATCAAGATAAGGTAAGGGATTTCATCACCCTTTTCTTAGCCCATAAATCACTAATTCCTCACTTCATAAACTCAAGCCTCCTAAAACTCATTAGACGTTGACTCCTAAGGACTCAAGCTCAATAAGGAACAAGAAATCCTTAAGTGAACCAGTTTAAGTTTTCTCAGATTAATTGGTGTCTAATGTAAGGTTTAAGGGTTACGTAAAACGCTCCACAAGGAATGAGGTACTTAATTGATCTTTGACCACCCTCTAATACTATCCTTACCTGGCTAACTACCCGGGTAAAAGTTTAATCTTTTCACTTTAGGAGTTTTTGGTTAGGAGCTGGTCTAGTTGAGTTAGGCTAAACCCTAGAATTAGAGTGATTGAAAAGTGATTGCTTTGATTTGTTTTAGTTAGGATTTTTCTTTATCCTCCTCTTCTCAATAAAAAAAGTAATTTTCTTTCTTTCCTTTAAAAAAATAATTATAAAAAGAAGTTGTTTTGGTATATGCAAACTTGGGTTAGGGATACTTCTCATCGTTTAATCCGTGTTGAATCAATCCAAGAAATGGCAAATCAATCCGTTCTCCAGGATATGTGTTACTCCACTAGAAATACAATTCCATCTTGCATAAGGCTCCCCGAAGCAAATAGAGAAAATTTTGAGCTTAGACCGTATTACATAAACATGCTTCCCAAATTTCTTGGAAATAAAACAGAAGATGCATATATTTTTATCTCAGAATTTGAGGAAGTGTGTATTATGATTAAAATGAGAGAATTAATCGAAGATGCAATTAAGCTCAGATTTATTCCATTTGCACTTAAGGACAAATCTAAAAAATTATGGTACAGCTTACCGACAAATTCCATCTCAACTTGGGATGAATTTGTCACCGTTTTCCTGAAGAAATTTTTCCCTATTCATAAAATGGTAAAGCTTAGAAACAGTATTCAAAACTTTAAAATTATCCCAGGGGAGCCATTCTGAAAATATTTTAACCGATTTAAAGATCTTTAGATCCAATGTCCTCATCATGGTCTTGAGAAATGGCGATTATGCCAAGTCATATATGAAGGATTGGACTATTCTTCAAAAACATCTTTAGAATCAATGTGTCATGGAGATTTTATGAGGAAAAACACCGATGAAGCTTGGGAATTCCTAGAGAGTTTATCCGAGAAAACAATGCAGTAGGAACATTGTGATGATAGAGTTTCATCAGTTCCCTAATCTAAGTCTAGTGGTCTTTCCCTGGAGTCAAACATTACTTTTGAAGCGAAGATGGCGACGATTCTGTGGAGGTTAGAAGCCTTAGAAATTAAGGAACGAGCTCTAACTCAAATCAATCATGTTTTTGCCCCGAGTTGTCATAACTGTCAGTCTCCTACTCACATTTCAGAGGAATGCCATCTCCTAGGAAACAACTATACATTAGAACAGATGAATGTTGTATTCCAGCGTCCTAGAAATGATCCATTTTCTCCAACCAACAATCCAGGTTGGAGAAATCATCCCAACTTTCCATGGAATCAAGGAAATTCTTCCGAAAATCAAAACTTCATTCCCGCATCGAACCAACAATTCCCTAGGGGAAATACTGTCACGTTCAACTCACCAAACAATTTTCAACAAGCTAGCCCAGTTTTTCCAACCCAACATCCTCATCCTCACCAGCCTACAAATCCTTCAAATTTTGATCATGACAAACGTTTGAGTATCTTAGAAAAGGGTTTAGAATCTATGATCAAAGCTTCTACACAAACTACAAACATGTTGACCCAGTCATCCACCACTCTAAATTCCTTTATGCAAACAACCGGCCAAGTGCTCAACTCGAACACTCAAGCCATAGCTCGGTTAGGGCAACTAGCCACTGCCGTGAGCGAGAGAGAGAAAGGAAAATTCCTAAGTTAACCTGTTGCAAACCCTAAAGACAATGGATCCAGTTCATCCCAACCAGCCCATGTGAATGCAGTTCACACTTTGAGATCAGGAAAATAGATAGACAACCAAGTTAGAATATCACCGGATCAAACCCCTTCTCCCATCCAACACATTCCTTCCGATGACCAAAATGCTGAACATGAGATTAAGCTTGATCTAGATAGGTATAGGCCCGTTGTCCCCTTCCCAGATAGACTCAAACCTAGAAAAAAAACCCTGCAGGTTGAGAAAATCCTAGAAACATTTAAACAGGTCAAGATCAACATCCCTCTCCTAGATGAAATCGAACAAATCCCCTCTTATGCAAAGTTCTTGAAGGACTTATGCACTAAGAAAAGAACCACCAATGTCCCCAAGAAAGTCTTCTTAGCTGCTAACCTCAGTGAAATTTTTTCGAAACTCATGTCGTTAAAATATAAGGACCCTGGTTGTCCCACAATTCCATGCATCATAGGTAACACTCACATTGATAAGGTACTTCTAGACTTGGGAGCCAGTGTCAACCTCCTTCCTTATTTAGTCTATCAACAGCTAGGTGTAGGAGAACTTAAACCGACAAGATGCACTCTACAATTAGCTGATAGATCCGTGAAAATTCCCAAAGGAGAGGTTGAGGAAGTTCTGATCAAGGTTGGAGAGTTTATTTTTCCTGTTGATTTTATTGTCCTCATAGTAGTTCTTAGGCTATCCCTTTGGTACATAGGAAGGGCGGGGTGGAACCTGAGTACCTCGACCAAAATGAAGACATTCTCTGAGCGTGAGATTGTATCCCCACTTCTTCATATAGTCACGCGCTTGTGGTCTATATCTGAGTAAATGTCGGTCAGGTCCTTCATCATCACTGTTGTTCTCCAAAAAGGGATTCAGTGGCGGAAACGATTCTCCTTTTTTGAAGACTATTTTCTTTCCACCCCCTACCTTTGCAGGTAGGATAACAGTTGTCTCAAATGAGTCTAGGACACGCTTCTTCATCAAACAAGACGATTGAAGCGGTATATGTATGTCGGCGCTTCTATACAATTACTATATTACATCATCAATACAAGGCGCGTACTCTAAATCGTCATTTATTGCATAATTACAACCGGCAAGTTGGTAGTTACAACTCCCATCTGACGATTCACCACTGTCACGATCGATTACAAAGGGTTCTATGTCATTAGATACAAGACATTCATTGTTATCGAGCCCAGCTATGGTATCAGCTTCTTTTTTGTTGTCTATGCCTTGGGCCAATGGTTCAGTATGGATTCAGCACCATATAAGAGGAAATCGGTGAAATAATTCTCCAACCCCTTCAATGGTTGCTTGTACGCAACCACCGTCTTGACTTCATTATTAGTGTTTACGTACTTCAGACACTAATGGAGTGTGGAAGGAACTATAACATTACTATGGATCCAGGGTCAGGCCAATAGTAAGTTATATGAGCTCTCTGCATCAATCACATAGTACGTGACCTTAGACTTCAAATCTCCAAGTTGATACTTCACTCGGATTTTACCCAATGGTCTGGACCCACTGGTGTTAAATTTGTAAATAACAGTTCTTGTGGAAGCTAATTTGCTAGCAGGAATTCCAAGAAGATACATCAATCAGAGTGGCATGACACTAACTGCAGAACCCGGATCAACTTGGATCCAGTTGACAACAGTCGAGCCAATGTACCTGATGAAATACAGAGACCTGTCATGCTTTGAGTTTATCACTTGCATATCCCCTCGAGTAAAGGTGATTCAAGGGAGCTGTTTGGCTACCATAATATAGTGTTGAATTGATGGTTCAGATTCCTCAAGGGCTGGCTTGATCTAAGTAAGAAAAACATCTAAATCAGCCAAAGCTTCCTATAGAGCTTCCCTGGTTTCTTTAGAGAGGTGCAACAACTCGTAAACAGAAATCCTCACTGGGATGTTAGACAGTTGAACCATAACATCAAAGTGATATGGAGCATTTGAACTCTCTGGTTTGTCTCTCCTAATCAGTCGATTGAATCGAGACCACTTTGGATTCTGCACCTCTTTGTTCTTGGGTTCCTTCTCCTTTCGCTTTGCCTCGGTTTCCTTCTACTTAGTAGTTGGCTGTTGCTGGGGTTTCTCAGAAGGCTTAGGAGGTGTTGAAACCACCCCCAGTTTGGCCAATGTCTGGGCATTATGGTCAAAAACATCTGGGTACTTGTACTAATATCCGTTTTCACTCTTGGTGGTGAAAGCAGGTTCTCCATCATCTACTAGAACTTCATGCTCATCTTTGGAGAGTGAAAGGGTAGGGATAGCCTCATCATCTTTCTCTGGCACTACTGAGGCAGGATAACAAGACTTTCCCTTGCTCTTGGACTTTTTCTTAGAGGAGGATCTTGTCCATTGTTCATCCTCAAGCAGATAAGGATGGACCCAAAGAACTTCACGGTTAGAGGCTATATGTGGTACAAGCCCCTTTTGACATTACCCATGTGGGTCATTGTTGATAGTTTTCATCTTCACCTTTGAGACGAGTTCTTGTTAGAACCACGATAAAGGTACGAATCAAAAGCTGATAAACATCGCGTTTACTCCCACCTTTGGAAAATAAAAATTTGACCTCATCTATTGCTAGTTTAACTCATAAAAAGAATAATACCATGATAGAAGTAGAAGCAATTATAAATAAATTTACATTATTTAAAAATAATCATGTTTGTTCTACTTCCATTGTCAATGATGTTGTGCCTAATGATGAGTTGAATAATATTAAAAATCACTTTTCTTTCTTAGACTCAACTCTAACTACATGCATTGATAATAATAAGAAACTTATGAATATGTGGCTAAGTCTTGTACAATTTCTTCCAAATCTTATACACACTATGCACACATGTATAGCAAAGTTTATAAGTGTTCCATTTGTGACCGTAAATGCCATATTGCTAAATTTTGCTATGATGCACATAAACCCACCCATTCTAACACAAATGCTTGTTGTGCATCTCATAAAGCTTCTTATCAAAATATACACACACTGTAGGCATATAAAATTGCTTATAGGTCCCCTAGCATAGTTCGGCACAAACCGACGAACCAACGAGGCGACGAGATCGACGAATCGCACAGAAGCGACGGAATGAATCCACCCGAGTGCAGAATTAAGCTAATGAGTTGAGGAATCAACGAGTCATCCAACCGAGAGCGGACTCGGACGAATCACGATCGAATCAAGATCAATTTCGGACTCGAACTCAGAAGCGGATTTACTGCCAAATCAGGAATCCAACTTACTGCCAAATCAGATCATCAAATCAGAGTCTCAGATCAACCGAAACACGGACAAACGAGACAACGGAAAACGACTCGAAAAAGTCGGAAAACACCGCCCGCGGGGGCTCGGCCAAAGCCGAGCCACCTCAAGGTGGCTCGGCCTTAGCCGAGCCACCTTGAGGTGGCTCAGAGTGAACTCGGAGCTTGAAGACCAGAAGACTTGCACCATTCAGATCTGATCCTCGGCGACCATCCACGTCAGAAAAGGCAGGATCTCGAGAGGAAGAAAGAACAGATCTGAGATCTACACGAGACTACACTCCAGATCTAAGCTTGGTCTTAGATCTCGAGATCTGAGCGATTATTCCCTTGGTGGATTAATCCCTCCCGGCTATTATTCCCTTCGTGGAATAATACCCGCATACTCGTGTAGATCCGACCGGATCTAGATCGCGCGGTGGTCCACGGATTAACCCCGGCGCAGGCAAAGAACCCACCAAAGCGAGCGACCGCAAAACAGGAGCTCGTGATTTGTTCACAGAGGAGAGTTGTAATTTTTCTTTATTTTCTTTGATTTAGTTGTAACCGGATCTATAAAAGACCGGATCTTTTGTAACTCGAAAAGTTGTAACTAAAGATGACAATTATCTCATTAATGAAGAAAGCAACGGTTTTCCACGCGAACAATCTGGCGACCACAGTGGGAGCCGCCGATCTCGCTGCCGAGATCGGAGCGTCGCAGCCGCGGATCTCGATCCCGGTCGTGGAGGAGGTCGAATACAAGTTCGACCAGCAGAAGTTTGAGGAGTACTTGTCATCCTCGTCCGGATCAACCTCCCCCGCAAGTCCAAGAAGTTCTCCTCCGGGAGAAAAGCTCGTTGGTTTGAAGCTGCTCGCGAAGCCCAGAGTACTTGTCATCCTCGTCCGGATCAACCTCCCCCCGCAAGTCCAAGAAGTTCTCCTCCGGGAGAAAAGCTCGTTGGTTTGAAGCTGCTCGGGAAGCCCACGAAGCTCTCAACCCAACTGACGCCGAAGTTGCGTCAAATGAAGTTCCACCGACCTCCAATCAGGTCAACCCAACTCCCGCCAACGCCTCTACTGTTCAGGGCGTTGTGACTCTCTCAAAGAGAGCCCGCCAGAGGCGTCGTCAACGCCTCGCGCGGCAATTCGCTAAGGCGATGGAGTCTACGGACGGATTCCGCTACCACGCGGAGTTGAAGAACAGAAGAGGCAAACAGCCTCAACCACCAATGAATGGCGACTCTTCCAAGCCGCCAAAGAAAGAATGGGTCCGCGTCAAACGGAACCGTTCGACGCTCGAGGAGCGTATTCGCAAGCGCCGCGCGATGTCAGCGCAGGCACGGGCTCAAGCTCAGGAAGCCCGTAGAAAGCTGCAAAAGGAGGTGGAGAAGAAGCCACCACCAACACGACAAGTCTGGAAGCCTAAGTCTGAAGTGGCGACTCAGGCCAAAAAGCAACCAGTGCAGCCTTCTAAGGAAGGTCAAACTCCGGCGAGTCAACCAAAGTCGCCGTCAATCCCAATAACTTCTCCGGGAGATCATGCAGAGTCATCCCGCAAGAAGAAACCAATTTTGGAGCGCCTCGGTCCAATTCCTGACGTGAGAGGCAAAGCTCCAATTCACGAGCGTTTGGGCCCGATGAAGAAGCCCAGGACGACTCAACATACTGGGGGTCGCCATCACCTCCAGCATGACAAAGACCTCAAGGCAGCTGCGCGCACCAATTTGCGCATTGAAGTCCAAGATCACGCCGAAAATTCACGCCCAAAAAGGCAGGTTTTGAGGCGGGTAACCTTTGAAAGCCCAAAGAAGGCAAGTCAACCTCAGATGGAAACATTATCATCTGATAGTGATTGTGTTGTACCTGAGAAGGCGTGCCCGCACACGATAGGTTACTCTGACTGTCAAAATGACGAGTTGTACTATCGTGCTGGGGGTACGAATAGAACCAGGAAGAGGAGTCCCCGAGAACGGGAAATTCAATGTCCCTGTTCCAAACTCATTCGGGCGGTATTGTCGGAATGCAATTGCATTAAGGCGGTCCCCGAAAGAGTTTCAGTTTTTGAAAGACTCAATGCGGAAACGCCAAAACCAAGGCCTAGGCGCTTCCAACGAAGAAGAAGGGTGATTGAAGACGGAGAATTTCCGAGGGTCACCACCAACATGACGAGCAAAGGGACATCGGCACGAGAAGATTTCGAGTCGATTCTGAAAGCTTCCCGACCTAGAACCCGTCTGCAGTCCGGAACCATAGAGCGAGCAACTTATGGTAGGATTCGGACAAGACGCCCTTCAGAAGATGAAGAATCTGATGCCGGCTCCGCGGTGGCATCAGATAATACAGTATCCAGCGAGGGACAACCCCGCGAGGCCCTGATGATAAGTGCGGAGCAGATGGCCAAGATGCTTGAAGACGCTTTGGCTAAGCAGAAAGAAAGTTTCAAATTTGAGATGGAGATGGCCATGCAGCAGATGAGAGAAATGCATGACCAACAGATCCAAGCATTGGCGAACCAACAAGGCGAGCAGAATCATCGTAACCCGATTAATGTGGAAGATGAGGATACAAATGCTCGTAACACCAATGATCCTCCCGTCAACGCAGGGGGTGGTAATGAGAATGCTGGCGAAGAAACCGGCGAAAACCTGAAGATCAAGAACCTCGAGAGCAAAATCAACACACTAATTTCCGCTCAAGAGACGAAGAAAACAGGCATTCCTTGCCCATACCCAAGAGAATGGGAATCGATCCCATATCCGGCGAAGTTTAATCTAATTAACTTCACGCCGTTTAATGGGATGGGTTCACCTACCCAGCATTTGATTTACTTCAAATCGCATTTGGGGGTGATCTCTGGTAATGAGCCTCTGATGGTGCGGTCATTCGTCGGCACTCTTCGCGGAGCCGCCTTCGATTGGTATCGCCGCCTCAAGCCAGGCAGCGTAAACAGCTGGGATGACATGGAGACCAAGTTCCTGGCCAACTTCTTCGACGACGACACCGAGATATCTATCGGATCGTTGCTCGATGAGAAGCAGAAGGACGGAGAGTTAGTCGATACCTTCGTCAAAAGATTCCGGAACAAGGCGATGAATTGCCGGGACCCGATCACAGAGGAATTCATCCTCCAAACTTGCCACAACAACCTTGCGTTGGACGTGTTGGAAGCAATGGGAACAGCACCGTCTGACACTTGGAAGGATCTGAAGGCCCGAGGGGAGCAGGCTGAGCGATTCCTTAGAAGGAAGAAGGCCGAGAGGAACCAACCGACGGTTAATCCGCTGGACTCAAATTTCGCCTCTCGTGGTAAGGGCAAAACACCTGCAGCTACTGGTGGTGCTAATCAAGCGTCACAACAGCAATCCCGAAGGCAGCAAAAGACTTCGGGTCCGAGACTCCAAAGAGAGTATTCCTTCAAGGACGAAGACGTTCCAGCCATCTTCGAATCCCTCCTTGAAGGTAACAAGATCAAGCTACCACCTATCACAAATCAGGAGGAAGCTGACAACACTACGGACCCAAAGTACTGTGCATACCACAGGAGGGTCGTTCATCCCACCAAGGATTGCTTTGCTCTCAAGAATAGCATTCAGACCTTGGTTGAAGCCGGCGTCATAACGCTAAGGTAAGCCAATTGAGAACGGCAAAACTCCAAAGAGTATACGAGTATAAACTGTTTCTCAATCCTCCGACCGGTATAAGAGGTTAAACTACTCCCTGATACTCCAATAGGTATATGAGTCTAAACTGTTTCCCCACTTTTGACGGGAAGTTCCTGGAGAATATTAAGCTAATATTCTTAAGGATAACCCGGTTAGTTAACTGATAATAATGTCCGAACCAGTTCCGCAGAGGAAACTGGGGGTGGACGATTTATGTAACGGGAAGTTCCCAAAACCACAGCAATGTAATGAATAAGAACTCCCATTCTCACCATGTCTATGCACTCAACACTCTCTCTGTTAGAGTCTGGACGTAAAGTACCCACTTGGTCAAACCTTCTTACAGTTAGGACCACAGTCAAAATCCCCTCTCGATTCCCCCAATGAACGAGAGGTCCACAAATTGAGCGATCAAACCTTCCTACAGTTAGGATTGTCTCAAAACACCCACTTGGTCAAACCTTCTTACAGTTAGGACCACAGTCAAAATCCCCTCTCGATTCCCCCAATGAACGAGAGGTCCACAAATTGAGCGATCAAACCTTCCTACAGTTAGGATTGTCTCAAAACACCCACTTGGTCAAACCTTCTTACAGTTAGGACCACAGTCAAAATCCCCTCTCGATTCCCCCAATGAACGAGAGGTCCACAAATTGAGCGATCAAACCTTCCTACAGTTAGGATTGTCTCAAAACACCCACTTGGTCAAACCTTCTTACAGTTAGGACCACAGTCAAAATCCCCTCTCGATTCCCCCAATGAACGAGAGGTCCACAAATTGAGCGATCAAACCTTCCTACAGTTAGGATTGTCTCAAAACACCCACTTGGTCAAACCTTCTTACAGTTAGGACCACAGTCAAAATCCCCTCTCGATTCCCCCAATGAACGAGAGGTCCACAAATTGAGCGATCAAACCTTCCTACAGTTAGGATTGTCTCAAAACACCCACTTGGTCAAACCTTCTTACAGTTAGGACCACAGTCAAAATCCCCTCTCGATTCCCCCAATGAACGAGAGGTCCACAAATTGAGCGATCAAACCTTCCTACAGTTAGGATTGTCTCAAAACACCCACTTGGTCAAACCTTCTTACAGTTAGGACCACAGTCAAAATCCCCTCTCGATTCCCCCAATGAACGAGAGGTCCACAAATTGAGCGATCAAACCTTCCTACAGTTAGGATTGTCTCAAAACACCCACTTGGTCAAACCTTCTTACAGTTAGGACCACAGTCAAAATCCCCTCTCGATTCCCCCAATGAACGAGAGGTCCACAAATTGAGCGATCAAACCTTCCTACAGTTAGGATTGTCTCAAAACACCCACTTGGTCAAACCTTCTTACAGTTAGGACCACAGTCAAAATCCCCTCTCGATTCCCCCAATGAACGAGAGGTCCACAAATTGAGCGATCAAACCTTCCTACAGTTAGGATTGTCTCAAAACACCCACTTGGTCAAACCTTCTTACAGTTAGGACCACAGTCAAAATCCCCTCTCGATTCCCCCAATGAACGAGAGGTCCACAAATTGAGCGATCAAACCTTCCTACAGTTAGGATTGTCTCAAAACACCCACTTGGTCAAACCTTCTTACAGTTAGGACCACAGTCAAAATCCCCTCTCGATTCCCCCAATGAACGAGAGGTCCACAAATTGAGCGATCAAACCTTCCTACAGTTAGGATTGTCTCAAAACACCCACTTGGTCAAACCTTCTTACAGTTAGGACCACAGTCAAAATCCCCTCTCGATTCCCCCAATGAACGAGAGGTCCACAAATTGAGCGATCAAACCTTCCTACAGTTAGGATTGTCTCAAAACACCCACTTGGTCAAACCTTCTTACAGTTAGGACCACAGTCAAAATCCCCTCTCGATTCCCCCAATGAACGAGAGGTCCACAAATTGAGCGATCAAACCTTCCTACAGTTAGGATTGTCTCAAAACACCCACTTGGTCAAACCTTCTTACAGTTAGGACCACAGTCAAAATCCCCTCTCGATTCCCCCAATGAACGAGAGGTCCACAAATTGAGCGATCAAACCTTCCTACAGTTAGGATTGTCTCAAAACACCCACTTGGTCAAACCTTCTTACAGTTAGGACCACAGTCAAAATCCCCTCTCGATTCCCCCAATGAACGAGAGGTCCACAAATTGAGCGATCAAACCTTCCTACAGTTAGGATTGTCTCAAAACACCCACTTGGTCAAACCTTCTTACAGTTAGGACCACAGTCAAAATCCCCTCTCGATTCCCCCAATGAACGAGAGGTCCACAAATTGAGCGATCAAACCTTCCTACAGTTAGGATTGTCTCAAAACACCCACTTGGTCAAACCTTCTTACAGTTAGGACCACAGTCAAAATCCCCTCTCGATTCCCCCAATGAACGAGAGGTCCACAAATTGAGCGATCAAACCTTCCTACAGTTAGGATTGTCTCAAAACACCCACTTGGTCAAACCTTCTTACAGTTAGGACCACAGTCAAAATCCCCTCTCGATTCCCCCAATGAACGAGAGGTCCACAAATTGAGCGATCAAACCTTCCTACAGTTAGGATTGTCTCAAAACACCCACTTGGTCAAACCTTCTTACAGTTAGGACCACAGTCAAAATCCCCTCTCGATTCCCCCAATGAACGAGAGGTCCACAAATTGAGCGATCAAACCTTCCTACAGTTAGGATTGTCTCAAAACACCCACTTGGTCAAACCTTCTTACAGTTAGGACCACAGTCAAAATCCCCTCTCGATTCCCCCAATGAACGAGAGGTCCACAAATTGAGCGATCAAACCTTCCTACAGTTAGGATTGTCTCAAAACACCCACTTGGTCAAACCTTCTTACAGTTAGGACCACAGTCAAAATCCCCTCTCGATTCCCCCAATGAACGAGAGGTCCACAAATTGAGCGATCAAACCTTCCTACAGTTAGGATTGTCTCAAAACACCCACTTGGTCAAACCTTCTTACAGTTAGGACCACAGTCAAAATCCCCTCTCGATTCCCCCAATGAACGAGAGGTCCACAAATTGAGCGATCAAACCTTCCTACAGTTAGGATTGTCTCAAAACACCCACTTGGTCAAACCTTCTTACAGTTAGGACCACAGTCAAAATCCCCTCTCGATTCCCCCAATGAACGAGAGGTCCACAAATTGAGCGATCAAACCTTCCTACAGTTAGGATTGTCTCAAAACACCCACTTGGTCAAACCTTCTTACAGTTAGGACCACAGTCAAAATCCCCTCTCGATTCCCCCAATGAACGAGAGGTCCACAAATTGAGCGATCAAACCTTCCTACAGTTAGGATTGTCTCAAAACACCCACTTGGTCAAACCTTCTTACAGTTAGGACCACAGTCAAAATCCCCTCTCGATTCCCCCAATGAACGAGAGGTCCACAAATTGAGCGATCAAACCTTCCTACAGTTAGGATTGTCTCAAAACACCCACTTGGTCAAACCTTCTTACAGTTAGGACCACAGTCAAAATCCCCTCTCGATTCCCCCAATGAACGAGAGGTCCACAAATTGAGCGATCAAACCTTCCTACAGTTAGGATTGTCTCAAAACACCCACTTGGTCAAACCTTCTTACAGTTAGGACCACAGTCAAAATCCCCTCTCGATTCCCCCAATGAACGAGAGGTCCACAAATTGAGCGATCAAACCTTCCTACAGTTAGGATTGTCTCAAAACACCCACTTGGTCAAACCTTCTTACAGTTAGGACCACAGTCAAAATCCCCTCTCGATTCCCCCAATGAACGAGAGGTCCACAAATTGAGCGATCAAACCTTCCTACAGTTAGGATTGTCTCAAAACACCCACTTGGTCAAACCTTCTTACAGTTAGGACCACAGTCAAAATCCCCTCTCGATTCCCCCAATGAACGAGAGGTCCACAAATTGAGCGATCAAACCTTCCTACAGTTAGGATTGTCTCAAAACACCCACTTGGTCAAACCTTCTTACAGTTAGGACCACAGTCAAAATCCCCTCTCGATTCCCCCAATGAACGAGAGGTCCACAAATTGAGCGATCAAACCTTCCTACAGTTAGGATTGTCTCAAAACACCCACTTGGTCAAACCTTCTTACAGTTAGGACCACAGTCAAAATCCCCTCTCGATTCCCCCAATGAACGAGAGGTCCACAAATTGAGCGATCAAACCTTCCTACAGTTAGGATTGTCTCAAAACACCCACTTGGTCAAACCTTCTTACAGTTAGGACCACAGTCAAAATCCCCTCTCGATTCCCCCAATGAACGAGAGGTCCACAAATTGAGCGATCAAACCTTCCTACAGTTAGGATTGTCTCAAAACACCCACTTGGTCAAACCTTCTTACAGTTAGGACCACAGTCAAAATCCCCTCTCGATTCCCCCAATGAACGAGAGGTCCACAAATTGAGCGATCAAACCTTCCTACAGTTAGGATTGTCTCAAAACACCCACTTGGTCAAACCTTCTTACAGTTAGGACCACAGTCAAAATCCCCTCTCGATTCCCCCAATGAACGAGAGGTCCACAAATTGAGCGATCAAACCTTCCTACAGTTAGGATTGTCTCAAAACACCCACTTGGTCAAACCTTCTTACAGTTAGGACCACAGTCAAAATCCCCTCTCGATTCCCCCAATGAACGAGAGGTCCACAAATTGAGCGATCAAACCTTCCTACAGTTAGGATTGTCTCAAAACACCCACTTGGTCAAACCTTCTTACAGTTAGGACCACAGTCAAAATCCCCTCTCGATTCCCCCAATGAACGAGAGGTCCACAAATTGAGCGATCAAACCTTCCTACAGTTAGGATTGTCTCAAAACACCCACTTGGTCAAACCTTCTTACAGTTAGGACCACAGTCAAAATCCCCTCTCGATTCCCCCAATGAACGAGAGGTCCACAAATTGAGCGATCAAACCTTCCTACAGTTAGGATTGTCTCAAAACACCCACTTGGTCAAACCTTCTTACAGTTAGGACCACAGTCAAAATCCCCTCTCGATTCCCCCAATGAACGAGAGGTCCACAAATTGAGCGATCAAACCTTCCTACAGTTAGGATTGTCTCAAAACACCCACTTGGTCAAACCTTCTTACAGTTAGGACCACAGTCAAAATCCCCTCTCGATTCCCCCAATGAACGAGAGGTCCACAAATTGAGCGATCAAACCTTCCTACAGTTAGGATTGTCTCAAAACACCCACTTGGTCAAACCTTCTTACAGTTAGGACCACAGTCAAAATCCCCTCTCGATTCCCCCAATGAACGAGAGGTCCACAAATTGAGCGATCAAACCTTCCTACAGTTAGGATTGTCTCAAAACACCCACTTGGTCAAACCTTCTTACAGTTAGGACCACAGTCAAAATCCCCTCTCGATTCCCCCAATGAACGAGAGGTCCACAAATTGAGCGATCAAACCTTCCTACAGTTAGGATTGTCTCAAAACACCCACTTGGTCAAACCTTCTTACAGTTAGGACCACAGTCAAAATCCCCTCTCGATTCCCCCAATGAACGAGAGGTCCACAAATTGAGCGATCAAACCTTCCTACAGTTAGGATTGTCTCAAAACACCCACTTGGTCAAACCTTCTTACAGTTAGGACCACAGTCAAAATCCCCTCTCGATTCCCCCAATGAACGAGAGGTCCACAAATTGAGCGATCAAACCTTCCTACAGTTAGGATTGTCTCAAAACACCCACTTGGTCAAACCTTCTTACAGTTAGGACCACAGTCAAAATCCCCTCTCGATTCCCCCAATGAACGAGAGGTCCACAAATTGAGCGATCAAACCTTCCTACAGTTAGGATTGTCTCAAAACACCCACTTGGTCAAACCTTCTTACAGTTAGGACCACAGTCAAAATCCCCTCTCGATTCCCCCAATGAACGAGAGGTCCACAAATTGAGCGATCAAACCTTCCTACAGTTAGGATTGTCTCAAAACACCCACTTGGTCAAACCTTCTTACAGTTAGGACCACAGTCAAAATCCCCTCTCGATTCCCCCAATGAACGAGAGGTCCACAAATTGAGCGATCAAACCTTCCTACAGTTAGGATTGTCTCAAAACACCCACTTGGTCAAACCTTCTTACAGTTAGGACCACAGTCAAAATCCCCTCTCGATTCCCCCAATGAACGAGAGGTCCACAAATTGAGCGATCAAACCTTCCTACAGTTAGGATTGTCTCAAAACACCCACTTGGTCAAACCTTCTTACAGTTAGGACCACAGTCAAAATCCCCTCTCGATTCCCCCAATGAACGAGAGGTCCACAAATTGAGCGATCAAACCTTCCTACAGTTAGGATTGTCTCAAAACACCCACTTGGTCAAACCTTCTTACAGTTAGGACCACAGTCAAAATCCCCTCTCGATTCCCCCAATGAACGAGAGGTCCACAAATTGAGCGATCAAACCTTCCTACAGTTAGGATTGTCTCAAAACACCCACTTGGTCAAACCTTCTTACAGTTAGGACCACAGTCAAAATCCCCTCTCGATTCCCCCAATGAACGAGAGGTCCACAAATTGAGCGATCAAACCTTCCTACAGTTAGGATTGTCTCAAAACACCCACTTGGTCAAACCTTCTTACAGTTAGGACCACAGTCAAAATCCCCTCTCGATTCCCCCAATGAACGAGAGGTCCACAAATTGAGCGATCAAACCTTCCTACAGTTAGGATTGTCTCAAAACACCCACTTGGTCAAACCTTCTTACAGTTAGGACCACAGTCAAAATCCCCTCTCGATTCCCCCAATGAACGAGAGGTCCACAAATTGAGCGATCAAACCTTCCTACAGTTAGGATTGTCTCAAAACACCCACTTGGTCAAACCTTCTTACAGTTAGGACCACAGTCAAAATCCCCTCTCGATTCCCCCAATGAACGAGAGGTCCACAAATTGAGCGATCAAACCTTCCTACAGTTAGGATTGTCTCAAAACACCCACTTGGTCAAACCTTCTTACAGTTAGGACCACAGTCAAAATCCCCTCTCGATTCCCCCAATGAACGAGAGGTCCACAAATTGAGCGATCAAACCTTCCTACAGTTAGGATTGTCTCAAAACACCCACTTGGTCAAACCTTCTTACAGTTAGGACCACAGTCAAAATCCCCTCTCGATTCCCCCAATGAACGAGAGGTCCACAAATTGAGCGATCAAACCTTCCTACAGTTAGGATTGTCTCAAAACACCCACTTGGTCAAACCTTCTTACAGTTAGGACCACAGTCAAAATCCCCTCTCGATTCCCCCAATGAACGAGAGGTCCACAAATTGAGCGATCAAACCTTCCTACAGTTAGGATTGTCTCAAAACACCCACTTGGTCAAACCTTCTTACAGTTAGGACCACAGTCAAAATCCCCTCTCGATTCCCCCAATGAACGAGAGGTCCACAAATTGAGCGATCAAACCTTCCTACAGTTAGGATTGTCTCAAAACACCCACTTGGTCAAACCTTCTTACAGTTAGGACCACAGTCAAAATCCCCTCTCGATTCCCCCAATGAACGAGAGGTCCACAAATTGAGCGATCAAACCTTCCTACAGTTAGGATTGTCTCAAAACACCCACTTGGTCAAACCTTCTTACAGTTAGGACCACAGTCAAAATCCCCTCTCGATTCCCCCAATGAACGAGAGGTCCACAAATTGAGCGATCAAACCTTCCTACAGTTAGGATTGTCTCAAAACACCCACTTGGTCAAACCTTCTTACAGTTAGGACCACAGTCAAAATCCCCTCTCGATTCCCCCAATGAACGAGAGGTCCACAAATTGAGCGATCAAACCTTCCTACAGTTAGGATTGTCTCAAAACACCCACTTGGTCAAACCTTCTTACAGTTAGGACCACAGTCAAAATCCCCTCTCGATTCCCCCAATGAACGAGAGGTCCACAAATTGAGCGATCAAACCTTCCTACAGTTAGGATTGTCTCAAAACACCCACTTGGTCAAACCTTCTTACAGTTAGGACCACAGTCAAAATCCCCTCTCGATTCCCCCAATGAACGAGAGGTCCACAAATTGAGCGATCAAACCTTCCTACAGTTAGGATTGTCTCAAAACACCCACTTGGTCAAACCTTCTTACAGTTAGGACCACAGTCAAAATCCCCTCTCGATTCCCCCAATGAACGAGAGGTCCACAAATTGAGCGATCAAACCTTCCTACAGTTAGGATTGTCTCAAAACACCCACTTGGTCAAACCTTCTTACAGTTAGGACCACAGTCAAAATCCCCTCTCGATTCCCCCAATGAACGAGAGGTCCACAAATTGAGCGATCAAACCTTCCTACAGTTAGGATTGTCTCAAAACACCCACTTGGTCAAACCTTCTTACAGTTAGGACCACAGTCAAAATCCCCTCTCGATTCCCCCAATGAACGAGAGGTCCACAAATTGAGCGATCAAACCTTCCTACAGTTAGGATTGTCTCAAAACACCCACTTGGTCAAACCTTCTTACAGTTAGGACCACAGTCAAAATCCCCTCTCGATTCCCCCAATGAACGAGAGGTCCACAAATTGAGCGATCAAACCTTCCTACAGTTAGGATTGTCTCAAAACACCCACTTGGTCAAACCTTCTTACAGTTAGGACCACAGTCAAAATCCCCTCTCGATTCCCCCAATGAACGAGAGGTCCACAAATTGAGCGATCAAACCTTCCTACAGTTAGGATTGTCTCAAAACACCCACTTGGTCAAACCTTCTTACAGTTAGGACCACAGTCAAAATCCCCTCTCGATTCCCCCAATGAACGAGAGGTCCACAAATTGAGCGATCAAACCTTCCTACAGTTAGGATTGTCTCAAAACACCCACTTGGTCAAACCTTCTTACAGTTAGGACCACAGTCAAAATCCCCTCTCGATTCCCCCAATGAACGAGAGGTCCACAAATTGAGCGATCAAACCTTCCTACAGTTAGGATTGTCTCAAAACACCCACTTGGTCAAACCTTCTTACAGTTAGGACCACAGTCAAAATCCCCTCTCGATTCCCCCAATGAACGAGAGGTCCACAAATTGAGCGATCAAACCTTCCTACAGTTAGGATTGTCTCAAAACACCCACTTGGTCAAACCTTCTTACAGTTAGGACCACAGTCAAAATCCCCTCTCGATTCCCCCAATGAACGAGAGGTCCACAAATTGAGCGATCAAACCTTCCTACAGTTAGGATTGTCTCAAAACACCCACTTGGTCAAACCTTCTTACAGTTAGGACCACAGTCAAAATCCCCTCTCGATTCCCCCAATGAACGAGAGGTCCACAAATTGAGCGATCAAACCTTCCTACAGTTAGGATTGTCTCAAAACACCCACTTGGTCAAACCTTCTTACAGTTAGGACCACAGTCAAAATCCCCTCTCGATTCCCCCAATGAACGAGAGGTCCACAAATTGAGCGATCAAACCTTCCTACAGTTAGGATTGTCTCAAAACACCCACTTGGTCAAACCTTCTTACAGTTAGGACCACAGTCAAAATCCCCTCTCGATTCCCCCAATGAACGAGAGGTCCACAAATTGAGCGATCAAACCTTCCTACAGTTAGGATTGTCTCAAAACACCCACTTGGTCAAACCTTCTTACAGTTAGGACCACAGTCAAAATCCCCTCTCGATTCCCCCAATGAACGAGAGGTCCACAAATTGAGCGATCAAACCTTCCTACAGTTAGGATTGTCTCAAAACACCCACTTGGTCAAACCTTCTTACAGTTAGGACCACAGTCAAAATCCCCTCTCGATTCCCCCAATGAACGAGAGGTCCACAAATTGAGCGATCAAACCTTCCTACAGTTAGGATTGTCTCAAAACACCCACTTGGTCAAACCTTCTTACAGTTAGGACCACAGTCAAAATCCCCTCTCGATTCCCCCAATGAACGAGAGGTCCACAAATTGAGCGATCAAACCTTCCTACAGTTAGGATTGTCTCAAAACACCCACTTGGTCAAACCTTCTTACAGTTAGGACCACAGTCAAAATCCCCTCTCGATTCCCCCAATGAACGAGAGGTCCACAAATTGAGCGATCAAACCTTCCTACAGTTAGGATTGTCTCAAAACACCCACTTGGTCAAACCTTCTTACAGTTAGGACCACAGTCAAAATCCCCTCTCGATTCCCCCAATGAACGAGAGGTCCACAAATTGAGCGATCAAACCTTCCTACAGTTAGGATTGTCTCAAAACACCCACTTGGTCAAACCTTCTTACAGTTAGGACCACAGTCAAAATCCCCTCTCGATTCCCCCAATGAACGAGAGGTCCACAAATTGAGCGATCAAACCTTCCTACAGTTAGGATTGTCTCAAAACACCCACTTGGTCAAACCTTCTTACAGTTAGGACCACAGTCAAAATCCCCTCTCGATTCCCCCAATGAACGAGAGGTCCACAAATTGAGCGATCAAACCTTCCTACAGTTAGGATTGTCTCAAAACACCCACTTGGTCAAACCTTCTTACAGTTAGGACCACAGTATGCTAAAATGATTGAGGATTTACCTGAGGAAAAGCTCGTGGATCTAATAAAAATCAGATCTTGAGAAAGGCTCAGACCACGCGCTCGAGGGGCCTGAGAGAAATTCTAAATATGGAAGTTTGGAGGGGTCTCTCAGTCAAAGATCCAAAGGAAGACTAGATCTAATGCAAATATGAAGTTTTGAGGGAGAACGGACGCTCGAGGGAAGAGAAAAGTGAAAAAGAGAGAGAGAGGGGGGCCGGCCCTAGTAAGGGGTAAAAAACCCTCTTTTATAATGTTGAACCAAGACCAAATTGAACCGGACCAGACCAAGTTGAACCGGACCAGACCTGGTTTGAACCAGAATTCAAATTGAAGCCGAACCGAGCATCGAAACGACTTCAAATCGAGCGACGGTTCAGTCCATCATTCACTCACCCCTCTCCCATTTGTTCGGAGGAGTTGGAGGATTTTTTTTTTGAGCCGATTTACTGCCTTTTTTTTGGCTCATTTTAAGCCGGTTCAGCTCATTTAGGCACAAAAATACTCCGAAAAGTATACGAGCTATATAACTGCTTCTAATACTGGCCGAAAAGTATACCGGTGAGACCGAGTATAAACAACTGCTTCTAAATACTCCGAAAAGTATAGCGAGTATAAAACTGCTTTCTTAACACTCCAAATAAGTATATAGTATAAACTATTCGCTATTTTTGGTTTGAGAAGTTCCTGGAGAATATGTTTTTAATAAATATTCAATTAAGCGTATATACCTCAACACACTTAGCGTCACGGACAAAACCCGCAAGTGACAAATAAGATACGACGCAAAAAACAAATCGAACTGGTTAGCAAAAGAAAATCAGGAAATCAAACAAGTCACAGGTTTAAAAAACATTCCGGACACGGGTCCCACCGACAATAAATGTAAGGCCACCGAACTCTTAAAGAATAAGATCGACCAAAGGCATCTGAATTAGCCCTGGAAGATTGGTAGCGTATATCAAAGAACGGAGATCATTCCAGGTCCGGCGTTACACCGACTGAAGTGGGGACAATCGCATGTCCAAAAGTATTCCCAGACTCTTCTATAAGAGAAGCGAGACTGAAATACTTTGAGGGGGTATCGTAGGCATATAACAACTGCTTATAAGTCCCTTGAGCACAGCTCCAGCACAAACGCGAGAAAAGCTGAACCTAACGAGGCGACGAGGATCTGGCGACAAATTGCGCACGCCGACAACGGAAGGTTGAATCCATACACGTTCGGAAAATGCAAGACCAAGCCCTGTTCAAAGAAATCAAAACAATGAGTCATCCAATCGCGGAACAGACTCGGACGCGAACTCTAGCGAATTCTGAAAATCAAGATGCCAGGTATTTCGGACGTACGCCGCAGTAAGTGATCACTTGAAGGAAACTAGTTGCAATCCGGGCCTCGAGCTCAGAGTGCGATTTACTAGAGCCACTGAAAATCGAGGAATCCAGACTACTGCCACAAATTCAGATCAACAAATCAGAGGTCTCATCAACCAAATCACGACAAACCGGAAAAGCGGGACACACACACAAAACAACGGAAAACAGCAAACGCCAGATGGGGCTGCCGGCCAAACCGAGCCGCCTCAAGGTGGCTCGGCCAAAAGCGAGCCACCCTGAGGTGGCTCGGCGCAAGGCCGAGCAATCTGCAGGGGTGGCTCGGTGGCCGAGGCCACCCTTGGGGTGGCTTCGGCCAAGAGGCTTGAGGGCCACCTCAAGGTGCTCGGCCACACGGTGCCGCCACCCAGAGGGCCGACGTTTTCCTAGTGGCGCGGGCACAGTCAGAGAGGCCTATAAATAGGACTAGGCATTGTTCATTTTCAAGGTGGAAATTTGGAGAGACGGGCGAAGCCCTGCTGAATCGAGACTCAGATCCAAACAAGATTCAAAACTTAGGTACTTCAAGGACTTAGCTCATCCCAGATCTGGTGCTTCGGGCGTACCCTATTCTCGTACTGTCAAGTAGCCAAATAAGGCAGGTATTCGAGAGGACCAGATCTCAAATCTACCGCGTACGAACTCCGGATCTAAGCTTTGGTCTTAGATCCGCCAATTGATGAACTTTGAGCGAGTTGTTTCCCTCGCGTGAATTCAATCCCTCCCGGCATTATTTCCTTCGTGGAATAACTACGCCGGCTGGTCGTACTCGCGTAGAGACATCCGACCGATCCTAGATGCGCGCGTGGTCCACGGCAAAGTACAACGGCCCCGGCGCAGGCAAGAGAACGCCAACAAAAAGCGAGCGGAACGTTTCGACACAGCGCGGTGGCCGCAAACAGGAGCTCGCGATTCGTTCAAGCAAACAAGGAAACAAAGTTGTAATTTTCATTTCTTTTCAATTTGATTTTGCGTTGTAACGGCCGGGGACAAGAAATCTTATAAAAAGACGGGCGGATCTTTGGTAATCGAATAGACTATTACAAGAGTGTACAATGGAATCATTAATGAAGAAAGCAACGGTTTTTCCACGCGAACAGTTAGATGAGTTATTAACTCAGGTTTTTATTCGATGGAGTCATTCTCTGTGGGGAGCACCGGTCCTTTTCGTGAAGAAGAAGGACGGTAGTATGCGATTGTACATCGATTATCAGTTGAACAAGGTTACTATCTGGCACAGGTATCCGTTACCGAGGATCGATGACTTGTTCGACCAGCTGCAGGGAGCGTACCACTTCTCAAAGATTGATCTTCATTCTGGTTATCATCAGTTGCGGATTCGGGAGATGGATATTCCCAAGACCACCTTTCTGACTCGTCATGGGTCCTTCGAATTTCTCGTCATGTCATTTGGGCTAACTAATGCACTCACGGTATTCATGGACTTGATGAACCGGGTTTTTCGTCCATACTTGGACTAGTTTGTGATAATATTCATTGATGATATTCTTATTTATTCGAGATCGGAGGCAGAGCATGAGCAGTATCTTCGTCTGGCTTTGCATACTCTATGGGAGCACCAGTTATACGCTAAATTCAGCAAGTGCGAATTTTAGCTTTTTGAGGTTAGATTTCTTGGCCACGTCATTAGCAGAGAGGGCATTGCTATGGATCCTACTAAGGTGACGGTAGTACTTGATTGGGAACAGCCAACTATAGTTACAGAGATTCATAGTTTCTTGGGCTTGACCGGTTATTATAATAAGTTCATTCAGGACTTCTCGAAGATTGCGATACCACTTACACACCTTATGAAGAAGAGTGTATAGTTTATTTAGGGCACGGAGTGCTAGGAGGCCTTTAAGACATTAAAGGCCAAGTTGACTACAGCGCCAGTGTTGACTATTCCGAGCAGTGATAGGACATTCATTGTCTATACGGATGCATCATTAGCGGGTCTAGGAGGCGTTTTGATGCAGACCCGGAGGGTAGTGGCATATATCTCACGACAGTTGAGGACACATGAGCAAAACTACCCCCACACACGACTTAGAGTTGGCAGCAGTGGTCTTCGCATTAAAGTCATGGAGACATTACCTGTATGGGGTGCAGTTCAAGTTATTCATAGACCATCGGAGTCTGAAGTACTTATGCTCTCAGAATGAACTCAATCAGAGGCAACGGAGATAGGTTGAGTTTATCAAGGATTACGAGTTCGCGATTCAGTACCATCCGGAGAAGGCGAACGCCATAGCTTTGAGCAGGAAGCATCGATATCAGATTGCGACTTTGAGGTGCTCATTGTATCGAGATCTTCATACCCTTAGCAAGTTTGATTTTAGGCTAGAGATTGACGAGACCATTGTATTTTTGGGAACTATGATAGTACAACCATCTTGGTATGACAGGATGGTCAGAGCTTAACTAAAAGATTATTGGATTCAAACCCAAAAGAAGGAGATTTCCAAGGAGTCCAAAGCTGGTTGGAGTGTTGGATCAGATGGAGGCCTTCAAATGAAGGGCCGATTAGTTATGTCGGCTAATGCAGAGCTGTAGAGAGATTTATTTGATGAAACACATCGTACCAGGTACATAGTGCATCCAGGCACAACAAAAATATACAAGGACCTAAAAAGATGATTTTGGTGGAGTAGTATGCACAGGGAAATAGCAGAATATGTTGCTAGATGCTTTACCTGCCAGTAGGTGAAGGCAGAACACCAGAGACCCGCAGGAACCCTACAACCTTTACCCATTCCAGAGTGGAAATGGAGAGATATTTCTATCGATTTTATTGTAGGGTTACCAAAGTTGAAGAAGGGGAATGATTCCGTTTGGGTGATAGTTGATCGGTTGACAAAGTCAGCATATTTCATACCAGTAAGGACTACCTACACCATCGAGACTTATGTGAAGATTTTCATTTGGGAGATAGTTCGACTTTACGGAGTTCCAGAGATGATCATATCGGATCGAGGCTCAGTTTTCACTTCACATTTTGGAGGAGCTTCCAGGATTCATTCGGCAGCAGATTATCATATAGCAGTGTGTTTCACCAGCAAATAGATGGGTAAACGGAAAGAGTAAATCAAATATTGGAGGACATGTTGCGGGCTTGCATTGTAGACTTCCAGGGCAACTGGGAGGACCACATTCCCTTGATCAAGTTTGCTTATAACAACAGTTATCAAGTGACGATTGGTATGGCCTCGTATGAGGCATTGTACGTGAGACCCTATAGATCCCCGATTTGTTGGGCAGAGCTAGAGGATAGCTTATTACTTAGGTCAGAACTTGTGAGGCAGACTACTGAGAAGGTAGCATTGATTAGGGAGTGTATTCTTACCGCTAATAGTCAGCAAAAGAGTTACGCGGATCAGAGATGATGACCTTTGGAGTTTCAGATTGGAGACTTTGTCATGTTGAAAGTATCACCAATGAAGGGTGTTCAGCGATTTGGTAGATGGGGAAAGCTTGTTTCGTGATATATTGGACCGTTCATGATAGTTGAGCGCATTGGAGCCATTTCATATCAGCTAGATCTTCCAACATCGATGTCGAGTGTACACGATGTTTTCCATGTTTCGATGCTTAAGAAGCATTTACGCGATGAGGAGCAGCAATGAGTATTAGATGCACTAGGGATTGAGCTTAAAGATGACTTGTATACGATAGAGATTACTATGTGTATCATTGCCAAAGATGACAAAAATCTTGGAAACAAGATTATATTGTTAGTTAAGGTTCAATGGAACTGGAAAGGAGCTGAGGAAGCTTCTTGAGAGCAAGAGGAGGATATACGTCACGACTACCCATACCTGTTTGATCAGGTAATTTGATTATTTTGATTATGTTTTTCTTATACACGTGATTGTTGATGTGGACATATTTATATTTAACACTAAAATGGGGGTACTAATACTTAACTCCTAATCACTTGGAACATATGGTATATACATGGGGGTTCCTTGTTTGGATTTTTCACCCGATGTACTAGTTCTGCTTAGGGGTTGTGTGGGAGCACTCACATTCTAGACTATTAAATATAGATACTTTTATAATACGGTTGCAGAATTTCAGGGACAAAATTTTTTTAAGGGGGGAAGAATGTAAAACCCTACAAATTTGAATATTATATGATAAATAATATTTAATATGTTATACTGTGATAAATAGCATATTTTGATGTTTGAGTATATTAGGAATTGATTTAATATCAATTCGGATATATATTCCCGAATATGAGAATGTACAGTGTAGTCGACTACTAAGAGCCTGTAATCAATTGGCAGAAACTTAAATATGACAGTATAGTCGACTACTAAGCAGGAGTAGTCGACTATCGGGAATTCTTGGACGTATCAGGTTTTAGTTTTTGGGTTGGATACATGTTGTTTTTGAACCCAATTGATATCTTTAGTTTTTAAACACGTAAAACCCCTAATTCCTAAGAGAATTCACTAGACTTTATAGCCACCTCCTTCCCCCTAAACCCTAGAGCCGATTTTTTAGTTCCTCGAGGCGTTTTGAGACGTGACATCGAGCAGAGGGAAAGATCAAGGGCTATAGCTAAGGAAAGGAGTTTGCACACACGTTCAGGAGATCAACACAGTGATTGAGGCAAGATCTCCTACATCCAAACCTTACCCATAGTGTAGATCTTGAGTTTATTAAGTAATATGGATTTATCGATGCTTAAATCTAACTGTTTAACATGATAAAAAGAGGATTTTTTATATAAAATCTTAACCTTACGTTAGATCTATATGTTTTACTTGTTGTTTATAATAGAAACGTGATCATGATCATTAGGGGGTGTAGATCTTCGTTTGTATCTTGTTTTATATGTGTTAATCAAGCTCAAAACCCTAACCTTGTGATATAAAGAGTTTACATGTTAATTAAGTCTGATTAAACCCTAGGTTTGGGGTATTTTGGTTCTGTAAATGTGAATAAACAGAACTATATAAGATTCAAGCTTTTTATGCGAGCATGTTCATGTTAATTTAATCGATAACTAGAGTTTATGTCAATTTCTTGACTAATGAGAAGATTAAACCTAATTAGTCGAATTAAGGGTTCAAATAATCATGGAGATGATTCTTTTAATTTGAAATTACTTGATTTGTAATGTATTAAAGCATGGTAGACACGTGACAATTGCTAAGTGTTATATGTATACAGATGTGTGAATGTTTCTACTTAGTAGTCGACTACTAATGTCTAGTTTGTTCTACACAAACTGTTTAATTACAGAGTAGTCGACTAATGAACAGTGTAGTCAACTACTAATATTGATTTATGTTTTTATAGAGTCTGAGTAGACTCAGTGTAGTCGACTACTAAGCTTAGTAGTCGACTACTAAGCTTAGTAGTCGACTACTAAGGTTGATTTTCCTGACGTTGTGTTGTTTTGATTTGGAATGCGAGCTCGAGATTCGAGTTGAATGATAGTACTTATGTAGTCATAATTATATATGAATTGTGTTGTAGTACACATGTTAGTACCCTAGAGGGGGATTTTGTTAAATATTGTTTCGAGTACACTTTTCCCTTGATATTGTATCCGCACGAGTGTGCGCTGAGGTTTGTGAACCTATGTTATTGTATCCGCACTAGAGTGCGCTGAGGTTTGTGAACCTATGCTATTGTATCTGCACTAGGGTGCGTTGAGGTTAGTGAACTTATATTATAGTATCCTCACTAGAGTGTGCTGAGGCTGGTGAACCTATGTTATCGTATCCGCACTAGAGTACGCAGAGGTCAAGGAACCTATGTCGTTGTATCTGCACGAGTGTGCGCAGAGGCAGAAGAAACTATATCTTCATTTCTGCATAGTCATGCGTAGAGGTTGAAATGTTTAATAGTTATCAATCATAGGGATGCTATTAGATGAGAAGGATCAGAAAAGATAACCTATATGACCTTATATGCCAATATGTTTGGTGGACACTAAATGTGATATAACTCATGCTTGAGTAGTTTTACATCTGAGAGACTCAGCCAATATGTTTGGTGGACACTAAATGTGATATAACTCATGCTTGAGTAGTTTTACATCTGAGAGACTCACCTTGTTAGTATACGAGACATATCTATTGATATAACTCATGCTTGAGTAGTTTTACATCTGAGAGACTCACCTTGTTAGTATACGAGACATATCTATCACTCTGATGTTGAGTATGACGCTATACCTACATGTTTCTACTTCAGTCATTATTAAATTTTATATTCATTTGTTCTGGGAAAAAAAGGACTTCTAGATAGACTATGTTTAATAGATAGAGCCTCCACTACATGTAGTAGCACTTCTCCTAGGGGCGGATAGAGGTGATCTTGTTTTAGTGCTCTGACGCTTTTTTGTTGCTCTTTTTCTTTTTATTTTTCCTTTCAGGCAGTTCAGAGCATCGGAGAGTCACATAATAACGGAGTTCATGCATAGTCACCGTCATATAAGCTAGTAGATGAGACTCCATAGTAGGTTGACCTTATATTCAGTTATTAGAGTTTTTCTTTATTTCTCACTTTGTAAAGGCTGTGAGCCTTGGTACATTCTTAGTTGATTTATGCCGTGATACATTTATATATTTTAGTATGTCAGATGTATTCCATTACTTGTTCTTTGAGACATGATTTATTTATGATACTCTCTTTCCTATATCATGTCAGCTACAGTTATTTTCTTCTATTGCATGTTTGTACTTGCACTTTATTTTTTGTTTCCACTAGACGATATTGCTGTGATTAGTAAAACTTGTTGTACAGTGTGGGTGCATAGCAGGTTTGACCTCTCTGAGTTCACCTTAGACTACAGCTATGTGTGAAAACAGGGGCGTTACAACAGGATTGCATTACGATTTGAGTAAATTTGTGGACTTATCATCCTCTTGAAGAGGATTGATAAGTTAATTTTTGTGGTGATGCATGCTGAAGTGCTTATATTGTTAGAGGTGTATTGCTAACTTGACAATTTTGAGAATTCGTTATTATGTTCGAGAAATAACAAATAATCATCCCCCAGTCTTGACCAAGACTTAGCAGGGGAAGAAGGGAGCTTCATGTTTTTCATGGGTAATAATTCTTGAGAATTTTCCCATTAATTGACATCATGAGCCTATAACCTTTTTGATTAATGAAACGGCAAGCTCTACTCAAGTAGACTGACTCTACTATGAAGGGTCTTTTCCATTTAGGATTAACTCCGCTGGGAAAGGATTTTACAGTTGACAGAGGAGTTTTGTTGAACATGACAATTTAGAAGATTCGTTACTCTTAATCCAAGGGATTCTATGTAACCAACCCCCAGTCTAAAGCGAGTTTAATTTCTCTTTTTAGACTTAGTAGGGGAAAGAAAGGGGGTCTCATAATTTTTATGGGTAATATTTCTTGAGAAATTTCTTGTTAATTGGTATCATGAGCCTATCACCCATTTGATTAATAGGACGGTAAGCTCCGTTCGAGTAGACTGACTCTACCATGAAGGGTCCTTCCCATTTGGAATTGAATTTCCCTTTTTTCTTGTGTGTCATGACCATAGGTCGTCTGACTGCGAAGACAATATCGCCTTTCTTGAAGATCCTTTCCTTGACCTTTCTGTTGTAGGCTTTTGAGATTCGAGCTTGGTATAACTCGATCTATTATTAGGCTTGAAGCTGCTTGCAAGGCCATTAGTTTGGTGGATAATATGTCATCGATGCGACACTTTGGATTCTAAACTTGCTACAAAATCTCTAGAAACCATGGCCGACAAATTGAGTTCCATTGTCACAGACTATTCGTCTTGGTACGCCAAAGTGTTAGATGACGTGATGAATTTGAATTTGATCATGTTCAAAGTCTTGACTTCTTTCAAAGGAATTGCTTCTGCGCACTTGGAGAAGTAATCGGTTATTGCTAAGATAAACTGATGTCCTTTGGATATTATCAAGGAGATGGGTCTAACGATATCCATTCCCTACATCTCGAATGGTCAAGGTGAAGATGTTGGATGCAAATTCACTGGTGCTTGTTGGATGAAGTCACCATGGATTTGTCATGCGTGTCACCATCGAGCATAAGCGATAACGTCTGACATCATTCTTGGCCAATAATAGCCAAGTCTTCGGAGTCAATCCCCTAATTTAGCTCCAGGCTGACGAGCTCCACACATTCCGTCATGGGCTTCTCTGAGGGCTTCTTGTGCTTCTTTTTGTAGAAAGGCATCGAAGCAGAAATTCCATCATGCAATTTTCAATATAATGTTCGAGAAGCCGCATTGTAGTGGAATCAAAGGGTATTCTATTTAATGGAAGCTGCTTCTTTTGGGATCATCGGGTAATATGTCATATGACACATAATTGATGAATGGGAATCGCCAATCCCTTGGTTCGAGCCCTATGAAAAGTTTCACAGATGATCTCTGCTGTTGCCTCTTCTGCATAATCGTCTAGAGGAAACTTGGGGTGATATAAGTCACGACTTGCGATGAATATTTTTTCCCCTGCCTTCGGTGGTAATGCTAATGAAGTTTCTAGCGAGGCTAAAGCATCTGCATATACATTGTGTTGGCGCGGAACGTATCCGATAAAGAAGCCTTCAAACTTTTGGGCTATCTTTTACACCGCAAAGTGGTATGGGAGCAAATCCTCATTGTGCACTTCGTCTTCTCCTTGGACTTGATTTACAATGAGTTGAGAATCATCGTAAGCTCCAAGGTGTCGAATATTGGTTTCCTCGGCCAATTGGATTCCTAGTAGCAATGCATTGTACTCTACTACATTATTGGTGCATGGCTCAGTTAAGGAAAATTTTCTTGGGATCACATGACCAGTTGAGGATACAAATACAACCCCCACTCCGGCTGTAATTCTTCCGTAAGGTCGTGCTCTTAATGCACCACCATAAAACAATTTCCATGCTTGCTTGACTTTTGCTTGTTGGGTCGTGTAAGCTTTTGTTGTCTCAGCTGAGAGATCTAGTACCGGATAGTTAGCTAAGACACCTACCAGGGTTTATCCTTTAACGACCTTTTGAGGCATAAATTGCATCATATTGAGATAGAAGTATTGCCCATTTTGCAAGATGATAGTTTAATGAAGACGGTCTCGTCATGAGCATCTTCAAGGGATTTACCTTGGATGTAACGAACGGCAAGGCTAGGTATTCTTTTGCCTAGCTTTTTCTAATACACTTGTCCATTACTGGTCGTCAAGTAGATCGGGATGGACTCCCATTGTCTCTCCTTTCAGAGTAGCAAGGGGTACTAACCCTTTATCTCCCTGACCATGTGTGTCAGTGTTTATTAGGTGTAGCTCCCTTTTAGGGATCAGGATCACACCGATTGGAGCTTGAACTGGTGGAGAACTCCCGAGTTGGACTGATACCATGTTGGTGGTCATTGTTTTCTACCTCGGCTTAAAGGCAATAATTTCTTTAGCCTATTCTCCTTGGGAGACAAGTTGTTTCCAAGAATGGCATTCCGCAACCCCCATTTGGGCTAAGAGGTTGGTCCGTTGTCGACAGGTTTCCAACAGAGTAAACTTTGTCACACCTGTCGGACATTGCAGAGCCACACTTCGGAACCTCTTGACGAAGGCTTTGATGGGCTCTCCCTTTTTTTGCTTAGTGGCAAGAAGGGTATGGATAGAGACTTCTGTACCGCCTTCAAAGAATCTTGATAGGAAGTATCTCTCTAGATCTGCCCACTTTTGAATATATCTCGTAAACAGTTTCATGAACCATTCAAAGGCAACCCCCTAGAGGGTGCCAATGAACAAACAAGCCAGTATGATGTCGTTTGATATCACATTTCCAGTCTATGACTTGAAATAGTAGATATGTTGGTTTGGTGATCATGTGTCGTCAAAAGCTTGTAGAGTTGGGACTTTGAATTTTGGAGGATAAGGGGATGTATCCTATTCGGCAGGATAGGGCCTGACAACTCTCTAATCTTAGAGCTCGCATCTATTGGCAATAGCATTGAGATAGGCTTCCAGTTCTTCAATTTTAGCCAACTGAGCATTCTGCTCATTCTCGGCATCTCTTCCTTCTTCAGAGGAAGATTCTATGTTATGAGCTTATTGATCAAAAGTCTTAATTTTTTTTTCTTTCCCTTCGATGAAGATGATCCTGCTCTTCGAGAAGATTTGCTCTGGGGCAACAAATTTGTTTTTGGGGACTTGGCCCTGTCTGTAACAATTTGAGTCATCAAGACCTGGAGTTCATCGATGGCCTCCTGCAGTGCTTTGAGCATGGCTTGCTGCTCATCAAGTCTCTTCATAAGATCATCAGGGTGTCCTGCCATATAAACGAGCTCTAGTATTCTACAGAAGAGCTAGAAGATTGATATTCTACAATGGCTGAGTGTTCATCATCAGACTCAATTCCTTAAGCAACCTTCTGGTAGTTGACAGGATGTATGACCATTTCGAGTCCGAGTGTGCTGATAGATTCCACCAGACTTACTCAAGATCTCTTTTAGGCCAGGAGACCGGTCTATCTTTGATTCATCGGAGCTAGAGATTGATGACTTCTCTATGCCGATCATGTTGGAAGTAACTCCAAGGTATTCATACTCTGAAGTCTTCTTCCTGTGTGAATGTCGTCTTTTGTTGGGCAAAACAATGTTTGTTAATCTGTCGAACACCAACAGTTTGGCTATATGTGAGCAACATTGACATCCCGAGAGGACCGTAGAAATTAGTCTTTCGTACTAGTATGAACGAACGACTTGTTGCATCGGTCTTTCTCTCGATATGAACTTTCTCAAATCCATTGTAGAGACTCGAAAAGAGTTACTCACTGAATGTGAGGTTTGAATTGGAACCCCCTGTCTTTGCTTGGACAGGACTGGTTCTTGATAAACATGGATTTGTTGAGATTCCTTAAATCCGTAGGCTTCTTATGTTCGCCCATCAGTCTAGCCGCGCTACAATAACCCAGTACGGGGGTTTGTATTAGGTTTCATTACTTAGGCCCAAATCTGTTAATTGAAATCCATGTCGGTCACCCTGAACGCAACTTCACACATCACGCAAGAGTCACGTTTTAACACTGAAACACAAGGGTCATGTTTAGGTACCTAAACACGAGGGTCGCGTTTGGACAACTGAATGCGAGGGTCATGTAAGAGTAACTGAACGGGAGGGTCGGGTTTGAGCAACTGAACGTGAGGGCCATATTTGAGAGTGGGGACGCGAGGGTCGCGTGCAACCCCCTTCTGAACATGAGGTTTGTGTTTTGATTGAATAACGCGAAGCTCAAGTTTGCGTTCAACGCCGACTCGAGGTCCGCATTTTGTCTGTGAAACGTGCCATTGAGGGTCACATTTAGCCTGGCTTTCGCGAGGGTCGTGTTTGGGTACATAAACGTGAGGCTCATATTCTAGAGTAGAAACACAAAGCTCAGGGTCACATTTTAGCTCACAAATGCGAAGTTCGCATTGGTTAGTTGGTCGGCTTTTTCTAAATTGTGCTCATCGTAGGGATCATGTCCTTCGGCGAGCAACGTTCTTCTTTGCCTGAGTTTTGACAGTCGTTCCGACAAGCTTGGTGTCAGATTGCACCACCACTTCTTCATCGGTGAAAAAGTTGATGCCCAGCGGAGTCGCCATCTTTTGTTTGCAGGAAAAATCGAAAGAAAACTAAGAAATAAACTTGTATTAATCTCCCTAACTGACTTAGAAAAATAATAAATACAATCTCTCTTTGTGATCTTTCTCTAAATGACTTAGAAAAAGAAATTACTACGTTTCTTATAAATTCCCCAATTTATAAAAGAGAGAAGGAATCGACAAAGATTCTTTTCTTTGTTCAGAACTGGATTCTTCTTGGTAGCGATGGGAGCTTGAATCTTGTATCCCGTTGACGATCCGAGCACCTCGTTTCGTGGAACATTGGTCTATTCCTCTTGACTTCACATCGGGAAAAACTTGCAAGGTAAGTTTAGAACTCTAAAATGAGTTTAAGAACTCTATGAAAGAGTTGATTTTAGAAATGAGATTTGATCCTTTTTAATCTAAAATAAGCTAAACAGTCTATTTTAAAGTTCCTCAACCAAAGATGGTTCGAAAGCCAAGCCAAAAGCTCTCAAAAGCTTCAACAAAAGTCAATCAAAGATGATCCAAAAGAGGATCCCTCTTTAGCTGAATTCTTAGCTATTTATAGGCTTTAAGGGGTATAACTGACCCCTTAGTTCACTCCATAATGGGAGCTTAATGGCCCCATTATATGGAAAAATAGTTTTAAAACCATTAAAATTGTGTTTGAAACGGTCAACACGAGGTTCGCGTTCTGGAGTGAGCCTCGCATTCAGCTTTGTGAAACGTGAAGGTGAGACTCACGTTTGAAGTTTAGAACACGGAGGTGAGTCTCGCATTTGAAGTTTGGAACACGGAGGTGAGCCTCACATTTTGGAGTTAAAATGCAGGGATGAGCCTCGCATTTTGGAGTTAAAATGCGGGGATGACCCTCGCGTTTTGCTTTGAAGAGATCGTCAATTGTAATCTCTCTCTTTGAGTATTACAAGGATCATCATCTTGTAATCCTTACATTTGGCTCTTTGAAATGTAAGAATCATCAATTTGTAACTCTCGTCTGTTGTTGCAAAAGTCATCAGATTGTAACTTTCATCTGTTATCACGAAAGTTGCCAGATTGTAATTTTTGTTTGTTTTGTGAGAGTCGTCAATTTGTAACTCTCATTGGTTAATGTGAAAGTCGTTAGTTTATAACCTTTATCATCAGTGCTTGGTGGGGATCAATTATCTGTAGTAATTTTTAGATAGCCTACAATCGACTACGTCTTGCACGGGATACTATCTAATAGTCCGAAGTAATCAGTCTCTACATAAAGAAGAGCTCCACACTTCTTCTATAATTCTCCTATGCAGACGTTATACTGGTAGTATTTCGATGGTGTGTTGCTCCGATGTTTATCACCAAGTGAAGCTTGAAAAGCATTAAAGTAAGACCACAATGGTGCATGTGGTGCTCATCAACTAGGTCCTCAACTTCAAGACCGACTTCATTGTCTAGGTTACTACTGGCGGACAATGATAGTAGATGCGGTAGCATATACTAAATGATATCATGTGTGTCAAGTCCACACTGATTTCCTACATTAACCTCCGAAAGAGTTATATCTGACCATTGCCTTATGGCCATTCGAATCATGGGGCATGGACATCATAGAGTCAATCAGCCCGCCGTCTGCCAAAGGCCATCGATTCGTCTTGACCATTACAGATACTTCTTCAAATGGGTTGAAGTCGTACCACTAGAGAAGACAAAATATCTCAAGTGATAAAATTCTTGAGACATCACATGATCTATCGATTTGGTGTTCCTAGACAAATCATTCACGACAACGGTCCTCAATTCACCAGTCGACCATTCTTTAAATTTTGCAAAAAGTTCAAAATTCAAGATGTGGCTTTCATGCTATACAACACAGCTACTAATGGTCTAGTTGAAGCTTTCAACAAATATATCATCATACTTTTGAACATGTTTGTCTCCTCCAACAAATGAGATTGGAACAAGAAACTTAGCGAGTGTTTATGGGCTTATCGAACAACAGTTTGCACCCCTACTGGCTCGATGCTTTTTCCTTAGCCTACAGAGGTGAAGCCGTGATCCTACTAGAAATTTAGGTACCATCATTCAGAATCACCACCACCGAGATGACAACCAAAGAGCATCATTAAAAGCACCTTCAAAAACTAGAAGCGCTAGATGAGATGAGCTGAGACTTCAAGCTCAGCAAAGAATCAAGATCTACCAGTCATAGATTTTAAGAGCCTTCAATAGGAGAGTCAGAGAATGGTCCTTCAAAGAAGGTGACTTGGTCTTAGCCATTCGTCGACCCATAGTCATGATGCATAAGACTAAAGAAAAATTCTAACTCAAATGGGAAGGTCCATTTATGGTAGAAACAGTCTACTTAAATGGAGCATATCGCCTAATTGACCAAAATGACAATAAGCTCATGGCGCTAAGAAACAGGAGGTTTCTCAAGAAATACTACCTGTGATTCTAGCCAATACCATCTCACCACCAAAAGAAATCCTGGTCACGCTTAAATTTCCACCTCTGACCAGAGATGTTGATCTTCTTGATCTAAAGTATAATCAAAATCCCCAACGAGTCATCAAGTTAACATCACACCTCTGCTTGACTCCAAATATATCATCACTTTCATGTTAACATTACACTTCTGAACAGTATCAATTCGATCAAACCGTCATGTTAACATTACACCTCTGAACGGTTTCTCACGATCTGACTGGTTAACATTACATCTCTGTCAGACCATTTTGTTAACCAATTAACATTACAACTCTATCAACATATCTTAGCAAATTTTACTGGTTAACACTACACCTCTATCAATTCACTCTTATCAAAAATCGATGAGTTAACTTTACATTTCCATCGATTTCCTATCATTAAGTTAACACTACACTTTAAACGGTAGTCATCCTTTGGACTCTTTCGGACCAACCGTTTAACATTATGCCTCTGTCGATCATTTTGTTTGACTGATTAACAATACACCTCTGTCAAATATCCCTATACTATTATGTTAACATTACACCTATGAATAATGTTAGTTTGATCAAACTGTTATGTTAACACTACACCTCTACCAGTTTGATCGCAGCATCATTCTCCCAAGCAAAGATGTCATTACTATACATAAACATTACACCTCTATCATACACGTATTAAAGGAGATAAAAGTTCTTTTATTATGAAAAGATATAAATAGTTACAAAGGGTTCTTACAAGGAAAATGGATAAAAAGTGTGCATCTGTGCAAAACACTCAGCCATTTTGGAATCTCTTAACCTCATGGGCAACCTTCTGGCCCTATTCCTCAAGATTCTAGGATTGATGGGAGCCATCTAAGACCTAATGAACGAGAGTTTCTTGGTTTTAGCCTAAACTCCATGACCTAAGAATCCCACTTTTTGTTCAACTCAGCCAGGTTAAGTTCGAGCTCCTCCTTCTGACGTTGAGCTACTTCGAGATGAATTTAAGCTGTAGCGATGGTTGCCTTAGTCTCATTGATTATTACATCATTCTCCTAGATAGCATCTTGAAGCTCTACTTGGTGATGCAATGCTATTGTTCAACTCATGAACTTTTACATTGATCCGCTCTAATTCTACACGAGCAGATTCTCCAGCTTTACGGTGAGTTGCCAAGAACAATGGAATTTGATTTCAGCAATACTATCGAGATTAGCTGTACAAAGCTCTTGTAGCTCTCGAAATGGAACTCGGCTATGTCAATTTCCGTCTTGAAGGGTTTGGTATGAGTAGAACCGGTAACCGACAATAAAAGACCAAATTGATCTCTCAATAGTTTAAGAGTGCGAATAGACAAGCCTCTTTGTAAATACAGGGCTGTCGCAACACTTTGGTTGAATAGTCTCACCAGACTCTCCGTCAAGATCTTCATCTCCAACTTAATTAAATCTTAGGATCAGGAGATTGGGGAACCTCAACATGATACGAAGGGCCTGCTTCTATGGATACCACCACTATATCTGTGGTTGTCAAAGAGATAGTCGGCAAGACTTGTATCTGTTCATTACCCGACATGAGGTATAGTGTGAGTGTGACCAAGATGGAAATATCTATAGTGGATGGTGTCACAGACATCGCCACAATAGACGAGGTAGTAATCCTCACAACCATTGTCATGGTCATCGGCACATCCATAGACGCAACTTCAATGCCCGTGGATGAGATCTCTAGCTCATCAAAAGTAACTGTAGCTATATTGAGACCCTCATCAGAACAAGGCTTAGGGCTTGGTGGTGCTACCCTTCCAGTCCCTGCCAATATTAGAGAGACCGAAGCATCATCATCATCGTCAAAAGACCATGAACGATCAGTTTCCGCTACACTAATGAAACGGGTGTTGGCACAGGAGTAGTAGGCATATCAATGGCAGGCAGGCTCCAAAACACTGGAAGCTCCCTCAAAATCAATTATAGGCTCAAAATGGCTGCCACTAGGAAACAACACAAGGACTGCTTCATCCATGACCCCGAAGTCGGTTCATCATCTGTTAAACAAACAAAACATCAGGTACCAAAATGAAGCAACCACACAAGATTGATTAAAAGCACCTGGCATATACGAAGAGCTATTGATATCACCATCAAGACCTACATCATGAGGCTCACTCAAATAGGCATCAGTGTCATCATGCTCATAATCCACTTGCTTCTCATCATCATCTAGAGGAATGGGCTCTTTACTTGCATACAAGAAGCAAATCTGCAGCAAGAAGTACTTTTTGCAATCAAAATTTAACGTCAGACCTAAGCCAGCCAGATGACGTCTAATCACGATCTAGGTTCATGTTTGTGATACCTAGTTACTGTTAGAGTCCTTGTACGTGGAGATCCAAGGATCCTTCTTCAAGCATCATTTCAGTCACCGAATGGTTTTGCGAAGAGCGTGGCATTCAAAGCTCTACACATCTGTATCGTGATTCAACTCGCCTAAGGCGATCGATTAATTCTCGATGATCTGTTCGAGTTTTGTCTTCTCAACCGATAGCAAATAAGCCAAATGACGTAGTATGTGGAGCTCATCCACTTGATTGCCCTTCACTTGGGCAAGCTCCTGCTAGAGCTATTTTATTTTAGCTCGTCTGTTAAGGAGCATCTCCAATCTAAGCGATGAAGACTTAGACATGGAGAAGAAGAAGATAATAAAGGCGGTGAGAATGGAAGAAAAAGGCTCCTATTTATAACCTCTTTCAAATCATAACTCCCAAGAAAATCACAACTTTTGAGATTTAATAGGACCAGACAAAGAGACTAAAACTTAGCCTAAAACTCTGTCAAATCCACAGCAAATTTCGTGAAATCCTCAATCAAGTGATCTCAGCTACAAATCACGGCACAAATCCAAAGGCGAATCTCAACAAACTTCATCAATAAGAGAACGTCGTCAATCGACTAGCTTCACCAACACAGCTTGGAGTAAAATGAGTCTTGCCACCTAGCGATTGTTGCTAACCAACGAACTTCACCCAGCAGCCTAAAATTGAGCGAGCTTCAGTCATACCCAGAGTTAGTCGAAATTCACTGATTTCCTAACATCGCCTCAACAACTAAGAAGGCAAACTTCATTCCAAGCATAGATTTGGATGAGTATAAGCATCATTGAACCTTCAATACAAGCCTACAACCAAGGAAGCTATGTTCAATAGTACACCTCTGACAATCAAGTAGGCAAATGAAGAAAAGTTTCACAAGACAATTCAAGTCACGTTCAACATTATACCCCTGGCTATTAACCTAAAGTATTTCAATCCTCGCTATAAATCGAAATGCAAGATCTTGAAAACTTTGGGAGGGGTCTTGTAGACTGTCAAAATGTATTTTCACTTAGGCCAATGATTAGCTTGGATCTAAGAAGTGAACGCTCATGGGCTAAACACTTTAAACGGACCCAAAGTCAAGCACACAACAAGCTATAGTGAAGGTCCCCTAATGATTGAAGCGAACCTCGCTAAACAGCCCATATCAACTCGACTCGACCAAATAAAAAATGAGTCGACTCCCAAAACACGCTCCCATGTCGAGTCGAAAGGCATCATTAGTTGGCCAAATCAAAAGTCAGATTCTATGTTAAATTCAAACTCACGGGTGAAATTCGCCAACTAATAAAATTTGCCCACGTCAACTTAAGTGGACCAACTCATCCACTTTCGAAGAAGACTCGCATGTTAGACCCTAGAGGGGGATGATTAGGGTCTTATGCTAATCTAATCTGATTTTATACCAATTAAAACTAATAACAAGTTATCCTAGCAAGTATGAAATACAACAAGATAAATGAGCTAGGATAAGCAATATGAACAAATGAATATATCCTAGCAATGAGATATTACAATTATATGAGCAAGGATATATAAACAACACAAGGGTAAATAATGTAAACAAAGAAGTGGACAAACTAACTAATGAGATAATGGCGATATGAGCAATGAGCTTAAATATAAATGAATGCCAAAGCACACACAAACACAATCAAATAATTACGGAGTTCAGACCTTCCGTCCTACGTCTCCGCTCCCCACTCCCGGGGAGAAATCCACTATCACAACCGGGTTTTCTACGTTTATCCGAACAACGTTTACACCTCACACTATGGTTTTCTAGTTTACCGAAAACTCTATAACTCACACACTCTTGTAATCCCACTTTATACTCTCTCAAGTGTTGGAACTAGACGTGTCTCCCTCAAGTGCTCGGATACAACCTCTCCCTAGGTTCGTCAACCGACACCACTCCTCTTGGGACGATCCCCGACTCTCGCCACATAATTCTCTCGGTGTACAAGTGTATTACAAAGTGAATCTCACAATAAGCACAATTACAATAAATGATTATTCTCTAACATGGATGAGAACACAATGTAAGCTCACACAATAAGCACAATTACAATAAATGATTATTCTCTAACATGGATGAGAACACAATGTAAGCTCACACTCAATTGTTACAACCCTCATCAACCCAAATATACTATGTATGAAAATACGATAAGCTCAAGTGGGTGTGTGTAAACAATGAGTGAAATAAAATCTAACTCAAATAGCAAACTAGCAATAATAAGAATATGAAAATCAATAATAAAAATGCTAGAGAAAAGAGTTAGAAAAACTTCTCTATAAACACGAAGGAGAGGATGAATAAGACTGAGGATGAATCCCTCAATTTGTAATGTAAGCTTCCTCCTTTATTAATAAAAAATCCCAAACTTAAAACAAACTAAACAAGCTTAAACCCTTATTAAACCTTGTTTAAAAACTTCTTGATACTTGAAAGATGAGAGCAAGGGGGTATTTATAGCCTCCCAAAACCTCAGCTAAAAAACCCCAAAGGAAAAGACCAAAAAGCCTAAGAATCAGAAATCTGATTCTGTACCAAAATGACCGTTGGGGTGAATGGCGGTCGACCGTAGAATTCTCGTGGTCGACCACGAGCCACTTTCGAGTCTAAGAAAATTTCCAAAAACTTTTACGGTCGACCGTGACGGTCGACCGTGAAAGTCTCTGCTGGCTACTAAGGGAAAATCACAGGCACGGTCGACCGTGGTGATCAAGCGCAAACAGATATAAGAAATAACAGGTTTAGAAGCAGTTTGATGATTTTAAAACCCTGTTTAAAAATATCAAATAAATTCAAAAAAATATAAAACTTTAGGAAATGATTGTAGACATGATAATAAACATGCTACAAAAACTGGTTTTTAGAAAGGACCTACCAAATGAAAAATATCATCATTTTGCAAAATAGTCCAAAACATAAAAATGTAAACATATGAGTTTTAACATTTTAGCTTAACCATGTTTTAAAACATTACAAAATGATTTTATAGACTTAAAGAGAGATATAAACTATTGTTATGAAGTCTATAAACAATGAATACAGAATTTTCACAAATACAATAGAATATAAAACATATGAGTATGTATATGAATATATTTTTGTTTCATATCTATGAAATTAAACCAAACCAACTTATCCACATAAAAACAAACATGTATGAATATAAATATTTATTTATATACTTGTAAAAACTTTGTTTGTGGATAAACCTAAATCCAAAATGTGTACATATATATATATATATATATATACATAGAAACCAATAAAATGTGTGTGTATATGATATTGAGCTTAAAGTACTTAACACACATAATATAACACCTAAACTAAATTACCCAAGCTATGATCTTGATCTTCAATAAACTCTTTTTGGTAATCTTGCGGATGAAGCTTGAACTTGGATCTTCAACTTGAAATGCAAGGCTTCACCTACTATTCCGCCAACCTCCATTGGATATGATCATTAAGGCTCGATTCCATCCATCCCCTAACATATTGTTTGTCTACAATAAATAACAAAGTACAAATACTAGACAAACAACATTAGAAGTAAATTGTTTATTAAACATCTTCAAAACAAGAAGGCCAACATCGCACATGTCCACAGCGATCCTCGCTCACGACTTTAGCGACATGCGTCCACGTCTTTCGTGAACTTTAGCAAGCCCATGTAGCTCGCCAAATAGTCATTTTAGGAGCTATTTTTGGCGAATAACTGCTCCCCATAATCTCCTACTTTAATGAACACTTAGTCTACAATTAAGGATCCATTAACTTTCTCTTTTAGTCTATAAAAAGCGGGGAGATTATTTATTCAAAGGGGATCCGAGAATTGGGAAAAATCTAAGAAAGTCTATCCATCTAAGAGATCAAACTGAATCCTAGAGAGATCAACTCACACACAGAGAGAGATTTTTATCATCGCATTTGCGATTCAATCAAGTGAAAGTGTCAAAAGAAGACTGAGCTATCTTCCAAGCTACTAAACTTGCACCCTTGGCAAAAGAACTAAGTCTTAACCGGTGCATCAATAGAGTACAAGATCGAAACTCCATCGACACAGAGAAAAGAACCCCCAGGAAAATTAAATTTTTCTTTCGTTTTATTTTTATTTTTCTATTTTAATTTGAGATAATTACAGTATTAAAAGAACCCAAAACAAGCACTAGTTGTCAAGTTTCATGATAAATAAACTAAACATAGCATAAGTCCGGAGTCAATCCTAGCATCAACATGTATAAATATTTGTGGATTCTAGATCACAACATGTGCGAGATATAGAGCAACATGAATAGAATGATAACTTGCATTAACAACAACTATGCCTGAAATAGTCATGATGACAATAACAAACCATAAATATATATACGGTATCAAGGAAGAACTATAGAAGCAATGAATCCCAAAAACAACATTGAGTAGTCTAAAATCAAGAAAACATGAAAGGCTTATTTTAAAGGGATAATTGTCGACGGAAGGGAGCCAACATTCAAATGTTGTTCATGCTACATTAGCACCTCCCCACTTAAAACCCAGTTAAGCCAAACTTAGTCAATGCTCTTAGCCCAAACTATAGTCGACGGTAGGATGAACAATAGTCAATAGTATATTTGTGAATGTAAATTAAGGATGATTTCCTCTTACCATTGATGGTATGATGAACAACAGACGATGGTAGTCCTGGATAGTTTTGGTTTTTTAACTTTTCAATCAAATAACTCTCTCAAAACTTAGCCAAATTCAAATCTACTTGCAATCAAAGACTCCTACATCCATTGGGAACAAGTTTCACATTAAATAGACCAACATCCTAGAGTCTATCGTTGCTCAAGGACAGGGTGCTATTTATCCCATGGGATGAAATCGCTTTCAAATCTCACCCATAATTATTCTCAATAGCATGTCTACTAAATTTTAGGGATTAATTCCACAAAAATCCTATGAAAATGTATTCAAGTCACCAAAATCATGCTTAAAGCCAATCAACTACCAACGGGTCCCTCTCCTTTCTCTTAAAAATGAGATATCAAATCATCTCAAAGATTTTTTTCCCTTCCTATAATCAAAGATCACAAATTTAAAAATCAAGAAATTTGAAAAAAAAAACTAATCATTCAAAGATCAAAAGCTAGAGGAGAACTACATCTGTAATATTCATAAATTACACTTTTAAAAATACAAAATTTTAGTAAAAAAACATTTAAAGCTTGAAATTAGAAGGATTTTGCTTTTATATGGTGGTTTACACTAATGTATTTAAGGTTAAAGTATCTTACCCAATAGGGATCATAACCATTAAGCCTTAATGGATTAAATTCATCAGTTGGTGTATAAACTCTCTCTTGGCCCAAATTCATTTGTGGAAAGAGAGTTTGAAAATTCTACTTAAGAAAAGGATAAATTTTGATAAAAAAACAAATCCAAAAATTTTGATGCCTGTGAAAATATGAAATATACATGTGGCAAAGATGTCATGACATGGAAAAAATCTAATGGTTCATAATCATCTAGATCCTATCAATGATCTAGATTAGTCTAATTTGGGATAGGGCCCTTACAATCATGGTTGCCGTCATTTGTGGTTCGGTTGATATTGCAAAATCATACAATGATCGCTGCATATTACAGGAAGATGGTAAATAGAGCTGTTCAGATACAACTTAATCCATTTTGGTAACCATACATGTTATCTACGCACTCCCATATGTGAGAGGCTATGTCTTGATTGTTCCTTCATGTGAATGCAACACTAACATACACGACATCTAGTAACCATTTATTGCTCAAAAAATACCTAAAGCATGAAGTATTATTCAAAGAGATAGGATCACCTTCTCATTTATCTACACTTAAAGAAATTGCATTAAAATCTCTTATTATTATCAAAGAGTCTAAACTAAAATTTAAAGAAAAGCAAAAAAGTATGGTGAAAATTCTTCTCACTTGCATTGAGTTGGTTCCCCGTAGATCCAAACTAGTTCCCATGTAATATGACGTGAGGGAAGGGTGAGGTCAGCAATGATGTAATTTTTGTTAGCGCTACGGATATTGATTATGACTAAATCATCCAAAAGGACCTAAGGCCCATCGAATCTCCCTTCGTAAGGAACAATGTGGTAGTTATTGATGTTTAATCTATTATGGTGCTAATGGACTAAGCATCAAAGGATCTCGCTTTAGAGATGAAGGAGATAGAAGGTGATATAGACTAAAGAAGGGAGACTAAGTGACAAACTGTCTGATGCCACCTTGCACCCTGATAGTTCTAGTTAAGGATATTCATTGTTGATGGAGGGTCTGAAGGGCAACCTCCGCCAATCCTTTTCTTCTTCCACTGGTGTTATGGTGTTGTCAGTGGCCAAAGTATGACCCTTTGCTAACAATGGACAGGTGTCCCCTATATGCACAGCTCAAGTCAAATTGACAGTCAAAACCACCAAGGATCTCGACTTAGCCAACCAGCCAAGTCAACATCTTCTTAGATCGACTCGAAAGGTTGTACTTGTCAATCCTCTTATCGAAGATGACTCGCTACGAGCCCACTTGACCAGTTATTCGATGCCTCACGAGGTTGACTCGAAAGGCATCACTTCTCGGCCAAGTTAAAGGATGACTTGAGCCTCGAGCCTCTCTCGCTGACAGCACATCAGTGTCACATTAAATGCTTGGTAGGCACATCATACCTCTAGCCCTGATAGTCTTTATGACTCATCGGACCACGTCAGCACCACCATACCTCCGATCACTTCTTATTTAATGTTGAGGTGATCTCTCCTTCACTGGCCGACCGGCACGTATAAAGTAGGTGTTGATGCAGCCGCCAACCCATGCTTATTTACCACTATCCTGTGCTAGGCTGAAATGACAGTTCTACCCTTTCAGCACCACTACAAATAAAGGTACTATTCTCAACATTGAGGGGATCTTTTTTCTGAAAAGGATTCTTTTTCATAGCAATTTCTAAGCCATTTCCAGGCTATTTTTCCAAGCAATATCTACTAATTATACTACACTACACTAAAGAACTTATACAGTTCTTTATTTTTTCACTCAAGTTCACCAGCTGACTTGATCGTCGGAGGTATAACGGGGGAACTAAGGCCCGTCCTCTCACAAGTTTCTATTTGTGCAGACTGAAGCTACTAAACTCAAAATCAGATATTTAGAGAAGTAAATGACCCTAAATCAATCTCACCCTCACATATTTGACTATTTGATTACTTAACATCAACAACTGGTATGATAGCGATCGAGTGCTTTGGTCTTTTGGGATGGAAGAGATTACAGTGGACTCAATATTGCATCGAGCTAACTTCTTACTCTCAAAATGGTGTGTACAGCAGTGTTATGTCCTAAAAATTACTATGTCCTTAAACTAGCCACGTGATATACTTAGCAAGACAAAACATGTGGCTAACATGCGAACTATTCTGTGTAATCCAAGTCTAAGACTAAAGATATCCTCAAGTCAATATCTACTAGTTGATTCTGGAGAGAGTCGAAAAGCATCTTCAGGTTGGATTCAGTAGGGGAAAGTCTGAGGCAAGGAATGACTTGTGGTCTTGTCAAAAATGTTCACATTTAATGTTGAACAATTTCGGTGACCATACTCCGCCACCTAGTTGCCATCGTATTTAATGCATGGCTAGGTGTCATAGACTCCTCAAATAATGTCTGCATTCCCATTATTACATCACCATCATATTAAATGCGATGGGTATAGCTCTCCACCTCCGATCAACTAGCATAGTGTCAAATCATCTAGCCAGTCAGGATACTAAAATACCCTCACAAATTCCTATAAATGACATCATTTTTGCTATGGTAAGGTACACATGAAAACCTTAAAGACTATATTCTACTTTTCTCTTTAGACGAGCAAACTAGTCACCGGCTTGAGCGTCGTAGAACGCACAGGAGGAAACAACCTCCGGGACCTCCAACCTTTTTTATTTTGTGTAGGGAGCTGCATTTCAACATACCCTTCAAAGAAATTAGACATTAGAGGAGATTAAGGAACCCTAAGATCATCCTTACCTCTTGTAAAAAATACACTAATTTCTCCACGATAACAGTTTGGTACCCACTGTGGGGCCGCTTATTCTTCTCTTGAGATAATGGCTGATACCGATCATGCTCATATTCTAGACTTCACTTTGGGGGGATCTTTGAGTTCTGATATCTCACTTAATCACAACTTGATGAAACCTCACAGAGAATATTGTGGTACTCTAGCATCAATTTGCCTCCATTATAAATGAAATGTTCAGTCGCCTCCACCCCATTCCAGGAAGGACAACTCTAATGACATGAAGAGGAAGATTAGGTCTAGGAGACAACCCTCTAACTATCGCAGCATCAAACCTACTTCATGGTTAATCCATAATAAGCTCCCCACTACGAGGACATGTCGTGTGAAAGCTCGATCCGAGATCCTAGCCATACTCCATGTAACCATCGCAAGGTATACGATATACCCATGCGACCCAAACTCTAGTAAACTGGGAAGACCTTCGGCGGCCAACAGAACCTCCAAATATGATGGACCTTCAAACTAGTGGCTGACACCATTAGGGGAACACCCATTGTCTGATGAGATCATGGGAGAGCCATGCCCAAAGTTCAAGATGCGCAACATCGAGAAAAATAAAGGTAAAAGCGACCTGGTTAAGCATGCACAAAACTTATTCGACCTGATGAGCATGCAACATGTAACTAAGGTAGTCATATTCAAAGCTTTCCCTAACAGCCTAGTAGCTTGACCAAGATTTGGTGGAACTTTTTGAAGAAAAGTTCCATCCACAATTATGAAGAGTTCACCAAAAATTTGTCCACTATTTTCCTAGTGGACACAAAGAAGAAGGCATCCTCCACTCTCCTATTACAAGTTCAATAGAAGCTAGGCAAAACACTAAGATATTTTTTTAAAAGATTTTAGGTCAAGCAGCTAGAAGTGAAAGACCCGAGCAACATGATGGCGATGGTCGCGGTTACCGTAGGTACATAATGAGAAGATGTCAGACTGACTCATCATCAACCCTGTAACTGACTTCGATAAGCTCATAGCCCAGGCTACGGCATACATGGATGCTAAGGACAATCGCCTACAAAAGGAGCTGCCTAAGTGGAAGCCTCCAAGGTCGAGTCCTCCAGGAACAAGAATGCCAAATCCAACCAACCCGAGTTTAATTCCAAATTAGGTCTGTATGATAGGAGAGATCAGAGAGGATATACCACGAGGGCACCAACCTTTGCTCCCCTCAACAGTCCTCTACCAAAGATATTGTATCAGATCCAACAAGAGGGACATCTCACCAAATTTCCCCCGCGCATGACCTCAATCCCTCAAAAGTGGGATTCTCAGCAATACTACCAATACCACCAAGACTAAGGCCATGACACCGATGATTGCAAAATCCTAAATAGGGACATTGAGGACCTCATTAGTAGAGGGTGGTGGTTGAAGAAATACCTCAATAATTGCAGCGAAGAATGGTCTAACTAGGAGAGACCAAAGAGAAGGTGATCAAGGTCACCCCGACTAGATCAACACCAGAACTAACCAAGGGAAGCTGGTGACAGGGGCACTATCAATACCATCAGTAGTAATCCTGATACTAGAGGGTTACCGAATAATGCCTAGAAGAAGTACGCCCAGCGATCCCTTGAGGTGAATGTGTGCGAGAAGAAGTTTAAGGTGGACCAGTCCATAGCTTTCAAGAATGCCAACTTGAAAGGCGTAATGATGCCTCATGATGACCCTATTATCATCACTGCCAAAATCAATGGGTTATTGGTCAAGAGGATCATGGTGGATATAGAAAGCTTGGCTAATGTCTAATAAGGATATAATAAACATGCACTAAAGTTACAAGATGACAACTATCAAGTGATAGTATAGTTACAATATCGATCCCATGAGGAAGGTGTGCAGAAAAAAAATCTAAATTGGATCCTAGTAATGTGTGTGGACAAAAAGAAGTGCAAGTGTATAGATATAGAGAGTGTAAAATTATACAAATAAAAGAAAACTCGGACAAGAAGGGAGAAAGAAAGAGAACAAATAAAAGAAAATATTGAATAAAAAAGGAGGAGAAATAAAGAAAATAGATAAGAACAAAATCAAGGAGAGAAAAAATAATCAAAAGCAGGAAAATTAAAACAAATAAAAGGTGGAGTAAATCAAGTATAGAATATAGGAATCTAGAATTGAATCCGCTAGTTAATTTTATTTTGGATTTATGAATTACTTTCTTTTTATCATATTTTACTTAGATTACTAAGTAGGGATTATCAAACTATTAAAAAGAATAATCTATCAAATTATCATATAAGTAAAATTTTGTTCATGAAAAGAACAACAACTAGATAATAATTCTTGAATTCATAAATATAACATATCAAACCACTTATGATATGCATAAATTATTAAATTCTTCTTTTACCAATTAATTCTCCATTTAATTATCCTAAACATAATTATTTTAATCATAAGAGAGAAATTCACAAATTATTAAAAAATTTAAATTAGTTTTATACAATTTTAGAATTCCTATAAGATTTAGTTATTCATTTTACAAAATAAAGACAATGAAATAAAATCTATACTAGTAACATAATAGAAAGAGATCTAAATTAAAAAAAACTAACTACAAATATAAGAACAAAAATAAGGAAATAAAGATCTAAACTATGAGCATAAAAGAAGTTTAACTAAGAAAAATAAAAGAGAATAAAAGTAAATTTACACTATAAAAAATTACAAGAATATAAATTTTACAAAACATGAAAAATAAACAACTAAATAATAAAAAGGCATGAAAATAAATCTACACTTCAAGCTATGAAATAAATCTAATCTATCAACATAAAAATAAAAGTAAAATAAAATACTAAAATATAAATATCTAAAATAAGAAAACTAAAGAGAAAAATAAAAACTTACATTGGCCACTTGAAAGCAAATATTCATCTTCATCTTAATCAACAAAGAAGAAGAAAAAAAATTAAAGGAGGAATTTTATTTATTTATTATAAGTAAAAAGTTTTTAATTTTACAAAATCTTCTCAATTAAGAGAAACTCTCCTCTCCAAATAGAGTTTTTATAAAAAAAATCACACTCAAACCCCTCACCCTCTACCCATATTTATAGCCTACTGCGATCAAAAAGAGTCATTAGATTAGTCATAGGCTCCAAGAAATAAATCTTAGTCTTTCACTATTTCTGTTATAAACCAATCAGTTGGCCTCTTGGTTGGCTAATTTGGTTGGCCCATTGATTAGTCAAGCATTTAGTTCCTAACAAAAATTGATTCTTTTGTTGACCTGTTGAGCCAATTTTTTCTTGATCTCTTAGGTTTTTATGGGCCTCCTTTTAGTTTGATCTTGGGCTTCAATAAGTGGTAAAAATGAGATAATTTGATTCTCTTGGACTATTCTTTATTAATTCTTTAGTTACTCCCCTACAAATACAAAGGGAAAATTGTTTTAAGGCCCCAAAATAAAAAATCTGTTGTGACTAGGCCCCCCGTATTATTTTTTGGGTGACAAAGCCCCCAATACATAAAGTACTTGTGTTTCAGCCCCTGTTTACCTTTCCAACACACCACAGTGAGAAAAAATTTTACAAATTCCAAAATTACCCTTAACCTCATTACCCAAAAATTGCCAGTCCCCCCTCTCTCTCTCTTTCCTCTCTTCTCAAGCTCAAACCTCAGCGAAATTGGGCGGAGGCGGCAACGAGAAGAAGCCGCCACCGTCGGTGAACATGTGAGGAGGAAGCTCCTCTTCTTGCCACTGCCGGTGAACATCTTGTGAGAAGAGGTGGACTTGGATGCGAGGGCGTAGGCTTTGATCAGGGTGATGAAGAGCTGCTCGCCGCAGCGGAGCTTCGATCCGGATGAAGCGGGCGTGGTCGAAAATGGAGAGGGAGGTTAGCGGGTCGGGTTGGATGCAGATGAGGCCAGGGATCTTGTTGGGCGTTAGGAAGCGGGGCCAGGGGCTGACTGGGGGAGAGACCGTGTAGCTTGAGAGGAGGGAGGAAATCGATCGCCAGAATTTTTCATGTTGTCGGGGGTCGTGCTAAACGATTCGATTCAATGGGTGACTTTCCACAGTGGGTATGACTTCGAGTATTTGCTCAAGATTCTAACTTGCCAGAGTCTGCCGGATTTGCAAGCTGGGTTCTTTACGCAGATCAAGGTTTATTTCCAGTCGATTTATGATATAAAGCATTTGATGACGTTCTGTAACAGTTTGCATGGAGGACTTAATAAGCTTGCCGAGTTGCTTGATGTTGAGAGGGTGGGGATTTGCCACCAAGCCGGGAGTGATAGCTTGCTGACTTCTTGCACATTTAAGAAGCTGAAGGAGAGTTTCTTTAATGGAAACACTGAGAAATATGCCGGTTTTTTGTATAGCCTTGGTGTTGAAAATGGACAAAACACCTATTAGTATGAGTTCTTTAGAAAAAACCGTATATTAATAAGAAGCTAATAAAAAAAGTTTGTTGTTTGAGTATATATCTATGTTTGGTTTATTTGTATTTTAGTTGTTTGGCATTGGTAGTATCGGTAAATTTTATCTTGGATCAATGGCTATGGCTTTTTCTTTGAAGGGTTTATTTCTGGTGATGCAGTATCTAACTATTCTGTTAGCCCATACTAATGAGATTTTTTACCTCTAACTATTCTGGTGATGCAGTAGCTAACTTTTTCTTTGAGATTTTTTACCTTTAACTAATGAAAATCCTCATGTAAGTAATCTTGAATTTATTATTATTTTTGCTCAAGTAGCTGTGATTTATGATTCATGATTGAACTTGATTTTGATTTTGTTTTTGTGAATAATTTCAGAATGATGGTTGTAGATTTCGGGAGTGGTTTGACAACCCCGTGTATAGTGTGGAAACTTAATTATTTCCACTTATGAGAGAAGAACAAGAATTTAAGTTGAAGAAATAAAAACATTAAGCTTGTTATTGCTTGGATGTGGTTGTGAAAATGAGGAGGAGAAATGAATTTGATGAGTGAGCTTACAGAAGAAAAGATGAAGTAGATGTTAAATTTTATAATGGGATTGATTGTACTCTTTATTCTTGTGTAGTTTCTCAAGAATTGCTTGTAACGTGTCATGTTTCATTGTTCAGTTGGTTATACTATGTGTACTCTTTATACTTGTGTAGTTTCTTCAGAATTGCTTGTAACGTATCATGTTTTATTATTCAGTTGATTATACTATGTGTTCTTGTGGTTTGGTTGCACTTAGATAAAAAATTAATGAAATATATTTTGTCTATTTAGTGATCAACTTTGGTTATTGCGATTGTTTGTGAAATGTATTTTGGCTGTCATGTGAATATGTACAAGTTCATTCAAATAAAACTTGATGTGCATAATAAACTGAAGATTATATATAAATTATGTGTATCAAAACATGAATATTATGGTACATAATATATACATAATCCTATGGTTATTGTGTACATAATATATACAGATTATGTACATAATCTTCAAGTTACGGTACACTATTAAATCTCATAACATGTTAACTCTCCTCATAACATGTTAACTTTTCAGTTGAACATGTTAACTTTCTTCGTAACATGTTAACTTTCACCATAATATATTAACTTTCTTCGTAACATGTTAACTTTTAGCTGAACATGTTAACTTTTAGCTGAACATGTTATCTTTCATCATAATTTGTTAACATTCACTATTACATGTTAACTTTCACCATAATATATAAACTTTCTTTGTAACATGTTAACTCTCAGCTGAACATGTTAACTTTCATCATATTATGATGAAAGTTAACATATTCAACTGATAGTTAGTGTGGAGAGCTGAAATATAACATGTTCATAATAAAGTTAACATATGTAGATGAAAGTTAACACATACAGTTGACAGTTAACATGTTCACTTTATAGTTAAAATAAAACATGTTCATCTGAGTAAGCACATCGTGAAAAAATAAAGGGCTTTAAGCCACATTTTTAGTGCAGACAATAACTTTTAAATTAAGTCTCTCTAATCATTACACACCACTCCTGCTTTGGTATCAATTTATTAAATTAAGTCTCTCTAATCATTACACACCACTCCTGCTTTGGTATCAATTTATGAAGAGGAAAAGCAAGAAAAAAACCATTTAAGTTCTTCAAAATGTGGATTAATCATAGTAATTTCCTTCTCTTGTCTCTCCATTTGAGATTTGTTTCAGACCTTCAAGAAAAGTCCTCAAAGATGTTATAGATGAATTAATTAACATGTACATCTGACAAGTTAACATATACATCTGACAAGTTAACATATTATGATAAACGTTAACATGTTCAGTTGAAAGTTAACATGTTCTGAAGAAAGTTAACATATTATGATGAACGTTAACATGTAATGGTGAAAGTTAACATGTAGTCGTGAATGTTAACATATTATGATGAAAATTAACATATAATAGTGAATGTTAACATATTATGATGAAGTTAACATAAAGCAGCGAAAGTTAACATTCAGTATAAAAAGTTAACATACTAGGAGGAAAGTTAACACGTTCAGTTAAAAGTCAACATATAACTATTATTTGGTACACAATCTGTATATATATATATTATGTACATAATCTGTATATATTATGTACATAATCTGTATATATTATGTACACAATAACCTCAAGGTTATGTACATATTATGTACCATAATATTCATGTATTGATACACATAATTTATATATAATCTTCAGTTATTATGCATATCAAGTTCTATTTGGATGAACTTGTACATATTCACATGACAGTCACAATACATTTTACATACAATCAAGATAAATTATACCAAAATTGATCACTAAATAGACACAATACATTTTATTAAAATTTGAATTAAGTACAACCAAACGACAAGAACACATAGTATAATCAACTAAACAATGAAACATGACACGTTACAATCAATTCTGGAGAAACTACACAAGAATAAATAGTACAAACAGTCCTATTATAAAAATTAACATCTTCTTCTTTCTGAATCAGACCACGCCAATTTCTCAAGTAAGACTGATGCGTCAGCCAATTCCTTAACCGGCAAAGCCTTCTCATTATTCACCATAACAAGAGAGCACCAAATCCACACAAATCGTATCAATTCCAATTTCAGCATCGCCCATTCTCCCAATCACCCTCCTCATCTCCTTAAACGACCCTAACCGTCCATACCATTGAATCACCACTCTATACTCAAACCCCGATGGCTAAAACCCCAAGTGACCCATTTCAGCAAGCACCTTCTTTGCATCCTCAACCATACCCACAAAGCTCAATCCTCTGATCATACACTCAAACACACTTTTCCCAACAAACCTCGTATCTTTAATCCAACCACAACATTCCAAAATAAATTCTTTCAATTCTCTACCTGATGCAGCAACAACGAGGTCACAAGTAGAGGGCGGCCCTGAGTAGGAGACGATGGTGGAGCATTGGCCGGCGATTGAGAGGGAGATGCGAAGGAGCGGGTGACATAGGAGAGGGTCTGATCAAAGTAGAGGACGGCGGTGGAGGACCACCACTAGGAGAGGGAGGGGGAGGAAATGAGAAGAGGGGAGGAAATTGAGAGGAGATGAGGCGAGGGGAGGAGATTGAGAGGCAGCGCTGAGAGACGAGGAGGAGGAGGATGGGAGGGGGAGGAGGGAGAGGAAGTGGAGGGGATGAGAAGCAGTGTAGGAGGAGGAAGGGAGAGGATATTGAGAGCAGAGGGGGAGGAGGAGTTGAGAGGAGATTGAGACGACGAGGGGAGGAAGAGTTGAGAGCGAGGAGAAAGGAAGGACGTTGAGGAGGGGGAGGAGATTGAGAGGAGGAGGAGGGGACGAGGGGGAGGAGATTGAGAGGAGGAGTGGGGGACGAGGAGAAAACCACAGAGAAGAAGAAGAAAAAGAAGAAGATAAGGAAGGGGTATTTTTGGAATGTTTTGGGATGTATTCATTGGAAAGTGTTAAAAGGGCGCTGAACACATTTTTTAGGATTTTAAGGGTTAAAGAGTAAGGGAAAAAGATGGTGGGGCTGGGCCACATCTGGATCTTTTTTTTAGGGCCTTAAAACATTTTTCCCTACTACAAATTAGGATAAAATGTATTATTAGTAATATATAAAATAAATAATAATAGTATAATAGTGTAACAAAATATGATGATCAAATACTCGCACACCTAAACTTTTACTAGTTCGCTAGCCAAGAAAGAAAAGAAAAAAGAAAAAAAATCCTAACTCACTTTCACATGAATCACGATTGTATTTAGCATATACAACAAGTCTTTAAACTTCTAGGTTACCCTAGAGGACGATTTATAGTCTCATGAGGATTTGCAATGAATATACCCATAAAATTTGGTCTTACTAATTTGAAGATGTCAATGTATAATTAATTCAATTGATATCTTTAAACAATCTAATTAGAGCTAGTTTTTACTCAAGAAAATATTATTATGTATAACTCCAAAGTAAATTTCTTAGAAAGCCCTTTCATTGTAGTTATACAAAACCAAATCCAACTTGATATTTAATTAAAAGTTTCGAAAAGAATAAGCTAATTCTTTATTTTAAACAATTTTCGACTCTCTTGATTGAATTATTTTTCAATAATATATATATAAATATAACAGTATAAAAAAATTTGTATCTTTCTTATTTCTTAGTGATTTTATTCTACTTTATTGGGCTTTTTAAGTGACCATGTAGTGAGTTTTAGGCCAATGGATTCCAACTTAATTGGGCTTAGGTCATTAATCACTAGGTCAATTTAGGCTTAGTAAGTTAGAACCACCTTGGAGTTCAAAAAGTTTTTCATTGGTGTCCATTTTCACACTTTTCCTTGCTCTCTAAGATAGGCATGCAAAAGTTTAGTTACTTCAGTTAAAAGACAAAGTTTGGACTTTAGTGACGTATCCAATTTTGAGGATCATTTCAAGAAATTTATTTAGAGTTATCATAAAAGGTTAACTTGAGTATAAAACTAACTAAAAATTAAAAGTTAAAAAATCCATCTAATAAATAAATTACTAATTGACTTTATCAAGTTGGCAAGTGGTAATATTTTTTTAGGG